>NC_046313.1:23105104-23426355 GCF_009819535.1 Lacerta agilis | reverse complement strand
CACAGAATCATCTGCTAAGTTATAAATACTGTGCTTTGTACAATCCCAGCTTTAGTTCAACATTTCTAGTCATTTCTCATGCTCTTTTCCCTAGTCTATGTGCACAGAGACATCCCAAAGTATGTGGGTCACTGGGCAAATGTCTGTTCCTACAAACCTATGGCTTTTATAACCTGTGATATACAAAGAGCCAATGGCACAAACCAATGCGTGTTCACTCAGAAAGAAGCCTTAGTGTGTTCCATGGGGCTTACTGTTGGATAAATGTGTGATTTCATTGGGACTTGCTCCTAGTTCAGCGAGGTTAGGATTGCAGCCTTCATCTACTTCCTACTGTGAATTTAAAAACAAACAAAAAATGGGAGTGTTCTTTTCACATGGGAATTTGCTCGAGCATTGCATTTTTTAGCAGATGCACACTCACAACCATTATCTGAATTAAAATATGCATTTTTTGTGTGTTTATAAGATTTTATGAATACATTACAATAAAAAATCCAATCTAAGTGAAAAGCAAAGGAAAAACCAAACCAAACCAAACATGCATTTATGAAATAACATGTGGCATTAAAAATAGAAATTATATGTGGTTAAGCAGCATTACTTGTGGCGAAGGAATAATTCATGCAATCCAGAATGCCAAAGATCAAAATATCAACAGTGCGCTACACTGCCCCTGTCTGAGTGGGGGAAATGAGACAGGGGACTCAGCTACATTAGTAAAAACAAACCAACATTTTAAATGCATTATAAACATGCAACACCAGATGGTGCTGTAGAGCACAAAACTTTTCTATGCGATTTTTCTTTTGTTATAACAATTTGTTTGTTTGTTTGTTTATAGTGCTCCCCCCTCCCCGTGTGTAGATCCACCCAGGATGACGAGGCTATGGGGAAGTGAAAACTCAAGCTAGCAAGATAGGCTGCAAGCTTACCTGGGAGTAAACTCCAGTGAATTGAATAGGACATGTTTCTGAGTAGGCATGGTTAGAACTGTAACAAAAAAAGGATACTTCCACATCAGTGAAATAAAATACTTATACAAAATAAACCAATTGCAGCAGAATGGAGGGAGGGAGAACCAGATGAAAGAATGTCAGAATATATTGAGGCAGATTCATCTATAATGGGGTTGCAAAGTGTTTTTTGAACATTCGTTCCTCAGGGAAAGCAGTCCCTATCCATGTCTACCAAGAACATTGGAACAGCTGCCATAGAATTTCTGCATTTTGCAAAGGATTCTGGAAGATGCCCTAGGGGCAGACATTTGGTTCATACATAAGAGATATCATGTCCTCCCTTAAAGAGGGCACGTGTTGCGGTGAGACCTGGAAAACCGATCCCCTGTGTTGTGGGTGGGTAAGATTGGTCTTCCACAACACCTGATTGGTAGGTCCCTCGTTGTTGGGTTCAATCTGGCCAATGGGGCGCAGTCCAAACAGATCGAGGGACCTATATACACCCATGCACATGACCCAGAGCTTCCTCTTTTGGTGCGTGCATTCGGAACACCCGCCCACCTCTCCCTACTTTTAGGGCTTTTGCACTTGACCTTGCTATGCCGTCGTGTGTCATCACAACTTATAAGGTTGCAGATAAGCTCTGGTTCAGGTGATAGGGATGGGAGAACGCTTTCGCCATCCCTATGTGAAGGGTATTCCGTTAAAGGAATCCAAGGAATCAAATGGTTTGGTCAACCCCTGAGAGGGAGTTGTGCCCGTGCCTGAGTCCAGGCGGACATTTGGGTGGCGGAGATAGCCTGTTCCCGGCTTTCCGCTTATGCAGGTGTTCACCCTTGGCTGCCCTATGCTGGAACCCTGCAACAGCGCTGCCTGCATGGCAGGGAGCTAGTCAAACCAGAGCCTCTGCAACCACTCACTTTCTGTAACCAATAAAGTTGTGGCCTAAATTCTGCCAAAAACCAAACTAAAATTTGAGTCAAGTGTGAATTTATTTAGGGGGGAGGTTTCTGGGTCTGAACATGCAACTGGGCTTCACCATGAATTGAGCGTGTGTCTCAGGATATACCTGATGCTCCCCTGGGGCTACCACTGCAGAAGATCAGTAGTAGGGGCAAAACTGAAAGCTGAAGTGGTCTTTCCACTGATGAAGCTTAATAAGCTTCCAAAGAACTCAGGGATCCGTGGGAAACAGCTCTGAATCTCACCAGCATATCATATTTGACAGCACCTTATGACTGGAACACAAGCGTATAGTATTTCAATTACATGGAATTGGAAAGTTGCAAAGCAATCAAGTAATCAGTGGCTAATGATCACAATGGTCATGCACTCATAGAATCATAGAGTTGGAAGGGACCACGAGGGTCATCTAGTCCAACGCTCTGCAAGGCATAAATCTTTTGCCCAACGTGGGGTTCGAACCCAAGACCCTGAGATAAAGAGTCTCATGCTCTACCAACTGAGCTAACCCAGGATTACTCCCATGCAGGAACAGAAGCAGCATGTCCTTGAATACCAGTTGCTAGCAATGAGGACTCTCTGGATTTGTGCCAGTCAAAAAATAATAACATTTAAGTCTTACTAATTTCCCTTGCAATCAATGAGACTCCGAAGTGCTTTGCTTTGACTGGATCGTGGCCTCCAGCTTCAGCCAATTAAGAGGAAAACATAGAGCACACTCAATTTTAAATGTGTCTGGCTGGAAATGTGATCGTCACCAGTAGTAATTTTCCATTTTACGGCATGCTTTACAATAAATTAAAACAATCATAAATACTGGTGGTATTACATCACCCACTCTAGCTTCAGAAATAATTTTAGCGTCAAGTACGCTGCATAATCAAATATGCTTTACTGGGATATATCCCTGAAGCTGTGTCTATATGACTGTTTTTGCTGTAATTAAATTATTGCTTATAAGAACTGTGCAAGCTCATGGGGGAGGGAGAGAGAGAACTGCCCTAACTCCATTTCACTGTTTTCCACAGAATTCTTTGCCAAATTGGCCAACCACAAAAGATTATAATTATTTTATGCTCACTTAGAAACAACCGTTTATTGTCTAATTCATTTTCTTTCCTACCCATCTTTCCTACCCAAATCTCTTGCCAAGTTTTCAGAGTGTTGCTATTTTATTTTATTTTATCTTATCTTATTTTATTTTAAGACTCTGAATGCTTCAGTTCGACAAAGACAAAAGAAGATTTGGAGATTGAGTTGAGACATCTGTTATTTGATTCTCCCCAATATAAAACACACACACACACATACCTTTGCCCAAGATTCCCATTATCCATAAAATGAGACCCTGAACCCCCATATTGAATCTGTTTTTTCTGATGCTGTTTTATTGTTTTTATGTCGTAGTTTTGGAATACAGCTTAGGTAGGGTCACCATATGTCCAGGATTTCCCTGAATCTGGAATCCAGCTGTCTCTAGCACAGTGCTGTTTTTGCTGGGGGTTTTTTTTGCGATTTTGCAAAAGCTCAGCATTTTCACTGTTTGGAATATGGCTATGTTCTGCTCCCACTGTTGAAGGCAGTATGCTTCTGAACACCAGTGGCTAGAAAGTAGACACTCAGGTCCTGCTTGCAGGCAAATAATAATAATAATAATAATAATAATAATAATAATAATAATACTTCACCCATCTGGCTGGGTTGTCCTAGCTACTCTGAGCTGCTTCCAACACATATAAAAACATAATATAACACAAGCATTAACAACCTCCAGATACAGGGCTGCCTTCAGATGTCTTCTAAAAGTTATATACAGTAGTTCTTTACCTCCTTGACATCTGACAGGAGGGCCTACCACAGGAAGGGTGCCACTGCCAAGAAGGCCCTCTGCCTGGTTCCCTGTAATCTCACTTCTTGCAATGAGGGAATCACCAGAAGGCCCTCAGAGATGGACCTCAGTGTCTGGGCAGAACGATGGAGGTGGAGACGCTCCTTCAGGTATACAGTGGTACCTCTGGTTATGAACTTAATTCGTTCTGGAGGTCCGTTCTTAACCTGAAACCATTCTTAACCTGAGGTACCACTTTAGCTAATGGGGCCTCCCGCTGCCACCACACCACCAGTGCACGATTTCTGTTCTCATCCTGAGGTAAAGTTCTTAACCTGAGGTACTATTTCTGGGTTAGCGGAGTCTGTAACCCGAAGTGTTTGTAACCTGAGTTGTTTGTAACCCGAGGTACCACTGTTCTGGGCCAAGGCCGTTTAGGGCTTTAAAGGTCAGCACCAACACTTTGAATTGTGCTCAGTAACGTACTGGGAGCCAGTGTAAATCCTTTAGCATTGGTGTCCTATGGTCCTGGCAGCTGCTCCCAAACCATGTGGTTCACCACTGTGAGAAAATGTTTGGTACTAGATGAGCCACTGATCTGATCCAGCAGGCTCTTATGTTCTAATTGTTAAATATTAAGTTGTTTATACCTGCTTTTAAATCAATATTCTGCCTGTTCCTTTAGGACCAATGCTAACTTTCCACAATTGTGGTGTGCTTGGGCCAGTGCAGCTGCAGAGTTACAACTGTGGCAGCTCTCGGTTGGCATCATCAGGCATCTGTTGAGGCCTGCAAACCAACAGGGGGAACTTCTGCCAAACACCAGGGCATCCTCACTCTCCTACTCTGCTCTTTCTGCCTGTTCATTGGCTTTCTCCAAGCAAGTGAGCAATGACAACACCAAGGAGAAGGCACAGCAACCTCTATTAATCTGGGCACCTCCCTCTGGGGGGTGGGTTTAGAGCAGAGGTCTCCAACCTTTTTAAAATCCGAGATCCACTTTTAACTCAGACGTGCATTTGGGGACCCATTTCCTTCTTTCTTTTTAAAAACCATATATTTGCATGGTGGTAGTGCTGCTGTTGTGACCCACCTTAACTCGTACCATGCCCCAATAATGGGGCCATGACCTACAAACTAAAGACCGAGAGCCGAAGTCCCCCAAGCTGTGGTCCATGGACCACCTGTGTTCTGCAACCTTCATTCAGTTTCCAATTGCATTTCAATTGCTTCTTTTATTTCTTATGTTGTATTTTCCTTTATTGTGACTCGAATTCTGCAGAATGCAAATTACAGTACAATAAAATAAAATACGGGAAATAAAAGAAGCAATAAGAATGAATTAAAAGTCACACGGCATCTAGTACAGTGCTCTGCAGTTGCTGCAGCAGGCGGAAAAATCATTAATTGTTCTGCCGTGACCATCAACACTTTTCAAGTAGCCCATTGGGTGGGGAGGGATAATGGGGAACCTTTAGTTTAGAGGGAGAGCATAAGCAAGTGAGTACAGCAAGGAGAAATGGAACTGCTCAGGGGTTGCCCTGCATGCATCTTGTCCAAGGATTCCCCAAAACCTGGAGCTCACACAAGGCTCACTGACGTAACATGAGAGTACTGTTGTGATGCTACAGTACAAAGGTAGTAACTTCCAACTGATGCTGTCCCACCGCCAATGCAGGTCTGGCCCAATGAGGATAGGTTTTCCTATGAGTTTCAAACCAGGCCTGGAGAAATAAGAGACTGATGGAAGGGGGGGAAAGACTCCAAAGAAAAAGAGAGGAAGCACTAACAGCAGGATGCACACAAATAAGCCGCTGACCATATGTTTCCTATCACAAAGGTCAAATGCTAGATTCTTAATTAAGAAACGTGAATTCTAATGTCATCAAGGTAGCCCCAGGCAATCCAAATCATAACACGTAATTGTTTACTAGCAACTCATGATGCTTTAAGAACTTCAGGAGGCACAATGTTTTGGACCGGAATTAAATGCCTATTTAAAGAAATCTCTTTGAGACACCGGATCTTGCCAGGCAAATTCTCCAGTATGAGGGACAATTAAAAGGTACGGTTGCCAACCCAGGGGGATCAAAAATCAGCTCAGATGGTTGGGGGGGGCATCTAGGCTCCCCTGTTGCTGTTAAAGGAAGGGATAAACCAGCTTTCCCACCTGCCCGGTTTGACAATCGAAATGTACTTCTTTCAATTACGGATCTGTGTTTTGTTTTCAGCATATGTGTACAAAACTCCCCAGTAAACTGGGCAGGCTGAGGGAGAACTGGTAGCATTCATCTGCATCTCCAACAAAATCTGAAATGGGTGCCCAGAGGGAGGGTGACTGCCGTGTGGCAAGTGGTGGCAGTAGGCACTGCAGCTGTCATAATTGTGTGAAAAGGGGAAGATTGATAGAGGGGGGAATAATGAGAAGGTGCTCCCCTGGCTGACAGGTTGCCATTACTAGCGGAGTTCCATGATGGTAGTAAGGTGGTACCCCCTGCAAGGAAGCAACAACTCCAGCCAGGGGCAGAGGAATTGCGGGAGCCGTGGGGGGGCCCCACCCCAGGTGTCACCACTGAGGGGAGTGACAATGCAGGGCGGCACACTGCCCCAAACTGTCTGCCCTCCCCCTCCCCCTCATCTGAGTGAGAGGAGGCAGGCAGACTCCTTGGAGGCCCCGCGGAGCATCCTGCCCTGGATTGCCCTGTCCCGTGGGTGGTTGGCCCCGCTCCTGTGCGCAGGGCATATACACCGCCCCAGGTGCCCGATCGTCTTGCTCCGCCGCTGACTCCAGCCCTAGCGGCAGACAGGCACATTCTTGCAGGGCTAGCCCAGTACCCACTTGCCTGCTCTACTTCCTTGGAATGGGATAGTATCCCAGAAGCACAGGCCAACACATTCAATGAAGGAGCAGTGCAGGCAGGAGGTAAGTTGGGGTCACTCTTGGTGTTTGTGGGTGAGGAGAAGGAGAGAGAGGGAGAGAGGGAGGGAGATATTTCCAATCTTAAATTCACTTTGTGATTTTTTTTAAGTGGGTCAACAAAAGAAGTCTGCGTGAAGGTCTGTCCACATCTTTCCAAATACAGTCGTAACTTGGATCCCAAATGCCTTGGTACTCGGACGTTTTGGCTCCTGAATGCCTAAAACCCAGAAGTGAGTGTTCCGGTTTGCTAATGTTCTTTGGAACCCAAGCATCCGATGGGGCTTTCATGGCTTCCAATTGGCTGCAGGAGCTTCCTGCAGCCAATCGGAAGCCGCGCGTTGGTTTTTGAACATTTTGGAAGTTGAACGGACTTCCGGAACGGATTCCGTATGACTGTACACATATTGTTTTTGGCAAGCATTTCCCCCCAATATGAGGCATTTTTGTACATTATTTTCACTAATATTTGCATTTTTGTGTGTGCAATTTCCTCTAAAAGACATGCGTTTTGCTTGGAGATCTGCTTCGTAAATTTTGTAGAAGTGCAAATGTCAAAGGTTAGCTAGGTTTCAGTTTGGTTATTGGTTCAGCATGTATGTATGTATGTATGTATGTATGTATGTATGTATGTATGTATCACTCTAAAACTGCAGAAAACATTTAAATTCACAGCATTCCCATTCAGGTACTGTGTCCTTCTACAAGTTGCCAGGTGGTCTGCCCTAAGAAAACCCTGGCAATCCAGCCGTGGTCTTGTCATCTTGTGACATCCTGACCTGTCTGGCCTTTGCGCACACAAGGATGGCTGGCTCTCCAGGAATAGGCTTGTAAAGGGCATTGTGTTCACACAACGCTTATAATACTTTGCTCAAGAATAACTCGGAGATTAAAGTATCACACTTTCCCTCCAAGATCAGGTGGTGTGTGTGTGCAAGGGGGTTATCCTATTTTACTGTCGTAACAACTAGATAGGTTGGGGGTGACTTGCCAAGGCCACCCACTGAGTTCCATTGCTGAGCAGGGATTTGAACCAGGTTGCTTTGGCCCAGTGCCAGCACCCGATCCACTACACCACTTAGGCTATATCTTATAAGTGCCATAAGTAATTCTAAAAATGTTTTAAAAGCAATAAACGGGAAAATAAAAAAAACTATAGGAATTACACCGGCACAAGCCAGTGCTGTGCTGGAATATGTCCTCCAGTTTCTCCCAAGTGTTTTATTCCCCTGGAATAGAGGCTTCCATTTTTAAACCTCATTCTCAGGGCACTTGAAAAATTATTCAGGGTTTCTTTAGAATTCCAGCAGCCACAGGGTTTGGTACTGTGTGGAGTCGAAGTGTAGAGTACGGTATGTATGTTTGTTCCAAATAGACATTTCTCCAACACTCTGAAACCTCCAGAGCTGTCTGCACTTCCTGATTTTAAAAAATCCCCCATGGCATTCTCTTCTGCTGGTTGGTTGCAATTTCCATTTTTCAAACCTCAAAACATTTCCAACCCCCTTCTTATGCCAGAAGGAATAGAATCGCTCCTGGTCCCAGCTCATAGATCCAGCTCATCGTAGGATACAATTAGGTTTGCCATACGTCTGGGGGTCATACATGCCCATCCCGGGGGGGAATTTTTTACATTTTATAGCAAATGTCCTGAATTTTGGGTTTTTAAAAAAGATTCTGCATGGCATCTCTGGTTCAGGCTCTTAAGTGGGTTACCTGGGCTCTGGCTTGGGCAAAGGAGCTACATGGGCGATTGCCCTAAAAAAACCCAACAACTTTTTGTGTCCAGATTTTTACCTCTTTAAATATGGCAACCCTAATAGAATTTGCTTTCTCATTGACTGGTGGAGAATGGTCAGGGGTGGGGTGGGAAATGCAGGCAACATATTCAGTGCAGAAGATCCTTTTGCATTTGGGTGGCATCAACTGAATGTTAGAGTCTGAGATTTCTGGAAGAAGGCAGCATATCTTCAAAGTCGGCATCATCAGGAATCTGCCAGGGCCGATGCTCTGGCAGGAGTTCACCCATGATCAGAACAGACCACTGAGGCCTGATTTGTCAGGTGGCAGCAAGAAGGAAGAGGAAAGGCCCAGATTGCACATTCAGAGATCATGCATAGGGGGAAAGGCAGAGTCTACTGTGTGGGTGTGTTCTAGGGGGTACTTTGGTTCATGTATGGTACATATGGGCCTAAGCCAAATTGTGTTGACTCTTTGCCATCTTCCCTTTGTAAATTATGCATTCTGAAGCCCACGAAGGATATGTTTGGCTGTCTGGGGAAGTGCAGTTGTGTTGAGGTCAGTATCCAGGGAGGGTATGTGGGGATGGTTTCCACCCCTCACCAGCCCCAAGCCCGGCTAGCTACTGGCTCTGGTCAAACTCATAGGCATGTAGCCTTTGGATGCCACCCACCATTGTGTGAGGCTGTCAGGGGTGAATAAAGGTTGAGGGCAACTGTGAGCCCCCAAAAGCCAAAGTTTCACATGAACCGAGTTTGCCCCTTTTGGATTTGCTTCCAAATCTTCCACAATGCGTCTGAGGCTTCTGCGGCAGGCAAACTTTTAAAATGCTCAGAAACAACTGTATTGGAAGGCTCGAGATTCTGTTTTCTCCAGGGTTCCAAAAAATGACACAGGAGGCAAGACCCCTTGCGACCGAAAATTAAGATTTACATTGGAATTGGATCCCCACGGTACAGAACGCGAGCAACACCCTTGCCCCTCTGGAGGCTTAACCTTTTGCAAGCACCATTTCCTGGCCAGTGACTCCAAAGAAAATAGAACTCCTGGTTGGTATTTAATGGAAGTCTGCAGAAAACTTGTCAAAATACACCACTACGCCTGTCAGATGCTTGGGACAAGACCTCTACAGTAGTTTCCAGAAACTGAGCTCAATTACTTACACTTTAAATTATCTTTAATTGTCGCATGTGAGCTACAGGGGGAAAAAAATCCCCCCTCTGAAGCAAGACCCTAGCTATTAAGGATCACCTCATAATTGCAGCTTTAATAAGTGTACTGTAGCAGGTCAGCAGTGGAGGTTAGCATGGGGTATACCTAGGTGAAGCCCACTGCTTAATATGGGTAAGTGAAAGTGACACATCACTATAGTTTGATCAATTACGTATGGGTAGTTTAGACTGTAAACTTTTTAGTGCATGTAATTACCTAGCCAGATGTTTTAATTTAGGCCTTCCCCCCTCCCTACCTCACACTCCTCCTCAGCCCTCAAATCCACTTTCTCCCCTTCTTCTTCAGCATGAAACTTCCAGAAGGATGAGTCACTGCTGCTGCTGCTGCTGCTACCGAATCTCCCCCAAATCAAAACTCAAAGGGAATGTTGATATTTTACTCAGGTGAAACATGTGTAGGGACATGTGAAGGAATGCCAAAAGAATGATAATAAGGTTTGCCAGGTTTCACTTGGCATTTATGAGACAATAACAACTCGACGTTTCTTGTTGCGAAGCAGGAGGGAAACCCCATTCCCAAACCAGAACCAAACAGAAGGGGAACCTTGCAGAAAACAAAACAAAACAAAGACCAAGATCAAAGAAGGCAATGGGGAGAGCTGAGAAACCTCGCCAAAAGGGAAGATCATGCAAACATGGCACGACTCCATGGCCCCCAAACCAGGACACGTCTCACCTCCTACCCATGCCAAAAAACAAGAACGCTGAGTTGATAAAGAGCAGATCCTGAGAGGCAGGCGGAAGAACAACTTGTCCAAAATTATTAGCTCCAGCAAAAAAGTAGCAGAGCTTTCAGAAAATGTGAGCGATTGCATATTGTTGCGCTGTTTAAGATGCCCACAAGTCTTGTAGTCCATGATTACTATTTTATAAGTGTTGAAAGAAAATGTTAATGCCATGTGCTAATTTACTTGGTTTAAAATAAAAAGTGTCCAAAACAATAATTCAGGCAGTAGCGGAAGGCATGGTGGGATGGGTGTGGCATCACTAACCTGATCTCCCAATAGCTGAGTTGTGGCTGCTTACTGGGAGGATAGTGAGGAAGGTGAGGCACAAACACACTGGCAGGAGCACTGGATTGGCTCTGCTGGTGAATTTGCACTCTGCTGGCCAGTGTGGTGTAGTGGTTAAGAGTGGTAGACTCGTAATCTGGTGAACCGGGTTCGTGTCTCAGCTCCTCCACATGCAGCTGCTGGGTGACCTTGGGCTAGTCACACTTCTTTGAAGTCTCTCAGCCCCACTCACCTCACAGGGTGTTTGTTGTGGGGAGGAAGGGAAAGGAGAATGTTAGCCGCTTTGAGACTCCTTCGGGTAGTGATAAAGTGGGGTATCAAATCCAAACTCCTCCTCTTCTTCTTCCCTGCCATCTTGCAACCCACCGCCTCCAAATAAACAGCAGTGTCTTCTCAGCTATCACAAGGTCAAGCGAGTGCTCAGTCCCCAACTACCCCACTATCCACTTCTGAGTGCAAGTGTGGATAGCTTCTCTTAAAACTGTTCATCTGAGTTATTTATCGAGAGCCATTTATCGAGGCCGCCTTTCAGCACCCAAGACAGTTCACAACATTAACACATAATCTTGAAACAATAATTTAAAAAAACAAGATGAGTAGAATCAGCATAAAAACAAGGTTGCAACAACAACAACAAACAGAAAAGCTAACAGATAAAAGCCATTAATAGTAAAATGATAATGTATTGACTACCCACCTTAAAACCTCCATGTTGGGGAGCAGTTGAAACTTTCTGTAGAAGGAGGGGGAGGGAGGGGAACACACACACACACACACACACACACACACACACACACACACACACTGTTCTGCAGCCAGGGGTCTCCCATGAAATTTGCCCTCTCTATTGTTACCACTGGCTGCATGTTCCCGAGCAGAGGAACACAGAGCAGAGACTCCAATGAGGGGGGGGGGGAGTGAAACAGTGTACACATATTTTTAATCACAAGTAGTGTAAACATGGAGTAATTAATAACCCTGCAACTGATAACACAGGAAATTATGTTTTGCCACCAGACCATCTGGTGTAAATTGCCACACCCACATTAGACGGGCTTAGCAATTTATATTTCAAGCATGAGATGCCGTTTTTAATCACAGTGTATTCTTATCTCTTGTTTTCCCAATAACGTGGGGTGAGGAATTTCACACAGCTAAGCTACCAAAGTTCTGTGTCCAGTAATTCAATTTGTGAAGTCTTCCAGTGAACCAGCAGTCTTAACTGAGCCTTGACTTCTAAATGAATGTCTCTTCCCATCTAACAACAGCCACACCTTCCTCTGTGATCTTCAGTGTTTGATTCCATCTTTGGCAGTTTCCATTTCTCCACAAAACCATACCCTCCAACATTTCCCCAATGAAAATAGGGACGTCCTATTTAACAACAGCAACAACAAACAAACAAACAACAACAACAACACCCCATCCATCTGATTGGGTTGCCCCAGCCTCTCTGGGCAGCTTCCAACATATATAAAAATGTAATAAAATATAAAACATTAAAAAAACTTTCCTGTTCAGGGCCACCATCAGATGTGTTCTAAAGGTTGTATCGTTACTTATCTCCTTGGATCAGGGGTCACAGTCAGGATATGCTTATCACAGCATGGCTTTCTTCTAGAATCCCTTATAGCAGGCATGGGGAACCTCCAACCTATGGGGCAATTTTGGCTTGGCATGGGTCCTAATTTGGTCCGTGAGGCTGTTTACACCAAACCACTGCCTCTTGCCCCCCCCCACCTGACGCCATAGGACGTCTATTGCTTTACTCATTTTTGCTTCTGACCCCTACACACTACTGTCATGCGTGCCCACGAAGTTAAGAAGGTCTCCAACTTCGGTTCAAAGAAACTGAAAGAAGGTCTAGGCAGAATGACTAGGGCTACTTAAAATTATGGATCTAGCAACCACCTCTGTTGAAGTCGGCCACTGACATTAGAATATGAAACTTTCCCTTATTGGAAGATGAGTTGAGTCAGTTTAATGTTTCTTATTTTCCACAGCTTATCACATTAATAGCTGCTTTCCTCTCACCTACTCTCTCCTCCCACTCTCTCCTACCTTACAGAACATTCGGAATCGGACCAAACATAACTTGAGTCACACACTCTGGGGACTGAAACATGCAGGGAAAACAATGAAACAAGACTGTTTATAAAGCCTTCAACACATTAGCTGGTGGAGAGGAGCCCAGGTTTCCATGTAAAAGAGTTCTAAATGGATGAAAGTGGCATGAAGCACATGGAAAATACAGAAAATGTGGAATAAGTAATAAAATCACAAATAAAACAAATACAGTAAATTGGGAATACCGTTGTAACTCATAATGATTTGTGTCCCTAAGAACACAAAACGAGCTAATCTATGGAAAAGCACATAGTTTCCTACTTGGAGGGAGGGCAAGCAACCATTAGTGACGTGGCTGGATGGGGGTATTGAAGGTGTGTGTGTGTGTGTGTGTGTGTGTATGCGTGTGGATCAGGCGTTAGAACTCAGAACAAGTTCCATGGGACTCTTGATCTTAATCATTCAATAGGGTCCAGGTCAGGGGTCGGCAAAGTTTTTATGGCTTGGGCCAGTTCATGGTCCCGCAGATGCTACGGTGGGCCAGAGTGTGTGTGTATGCATGCACAAATGCTATTTCCGGCGCTATTTCTGGCGCTTCTTCCGGCGAAGAGGAGGCATGCGCAGCTTCCCATCGGCAGAAGAAGAAGAAGAAGAAGAAGAAGAAGAAGAAGAAGAAGAAGAAGAAGAAGAGTTTGGATTTGACATCCCTCTTTATCACTACCCGAAGGAGTCTCAAAGCGGCTAACATTCTCCTTTCCCTTCCTCCCCCACAACAAACACTCTGTGAGGTGAGTGGGGCTGAGAGACTTCAAAGAAGTGTGACTAGCCCAAGGTCCCCCAGCAGCTGCATGTGGAGGAGCTGAGACACGAACCCAGTTCACCAGATTACGAGTCTATCACTCTTAACCACTACACCACACTGGCTCCCCTGCAGCCAATGGGAAGCCAGCCAGCGTCGCGGAAGGCGGTCACCCCTCTGCTCCATGCCGGTTTAGCGCGGAGCACCAGAGCCAACCAAGCGGGTGGCGGGGGTCCATGGGCAAGTTAAATGACCCCCATGGGCTGCTTGTGGCCCATGGGCCTTAGGTTTCCAGCCCCTGGTCCAGGTCAAGGCCAGCTTTCTCCAAACTGGTGTCCTCCAGATGTCTTGGACTACAACTCCCATCAACCTGAGTCAGCATGGCCGATAATTAGGGATGATGGGTACTGCAAGTCCATATGGAGGACACCAGGTTGGAGGGAAGTCTGGTGTGGACAATTCTGTAGCTATTGACTGTTTTCTTGCATTGCATATAAGTTCACGTGAATCAGAGAGAGGCCTGTGTTCCTTATCACCTAAGGGGTTGTCCACCCCTCTGTCTGTCTGGACTAAAGAACATTTGACCTGATGTGGTTCCCCCTGCCCCCAAGACTCCCTGATGCACATTTCAGTGGGGAATAAAAAGATGAAAAATTCATCGCTGTAGAGAGCCTTCCATTATTAAAAGGCCTCTCCATCACCCCCCTCCATCACATCCCAGGGTAACGCTGTGATTTTCCATGTTGGCATGTGTGTATGCTGGCAAGTTTCTCCCATTCACCTGAAAAGGTTGCCAAAGCCCTGAAGCTGCATCTGCATCCTATTGTCTGCTCTACCGATGACTCTAGGGAGTTGCAGGGTTGTTGTGCAATCAGGGAACTCATTCCAGAGCACTCGTTCCAACCTTGTGATATGCCACAAGTTTAATTGTAAAGGTGCAAAGTAATCAGCAGAGGAGTATGTTGATCTCCTACATGGCTGCATCTACCCTTTGCGAGATCCAAGAGCTCTTGCTTTCTTTGGCAGCCATTGCCGCCATTTGTTTCCCATTTTGTTTAAAGTGGATGTTAATTTCATGCCAGACTAATATAAGTGGAAACTGCAGCCTCCTTCCCTAAACAGAGTAGCCCAAGCATACAGACCTGATGTGTCAGTGACACTTATTAAGATGAACACACAGTGAAAGGGTACCACCCCATGGTCTGAGGCCGCGGCACATGAAACATCACTGTGCAAATGCTGCTTATGTGACCGAATCTCACCTGGTCTGAAAACCGGCTAAAGGGCTCCTGTGGCTCTTTATAACCACTGACCCTTGTCCCACCTGAAACATGATGCAAAAGTAGAAAATCATGGAGACACATTTTATGGCAAGGGGCTTTATGGTTCTATCTGTGGGTATTTGATGGAGGGGAAAGCGAATCTTACAAAAAAGTCTAAAAATCTACACTGAAGCTCAGTCTGTTATTTTGAGCTGAAATACCACCATGTTAGGTTCTGTTTGAAGACTGATAGACTCAATAAATACCTCAGTGTTTTAACTTTATTCCCAAACGCCTCTGCTTTCTCTGCTCTATTAACTGCAGTTCTGGCCATAGTTTATGCTCTGCAAGAAAGAAAATACTATGAGTTATCACTTTATTCAGCCATTAAAATCACCATCTTTTCTTTCTTTTACCAGAAGGATCATTGCCCCTTTCTTGATCAGAAAAAAACCATTCTAGATATACAATGTGCGCACATGCACGCGTGCGCGCGCACACACACACACACACACACACTTAACTTCAAAGCATGCTGGCTGCAGAAAAAACAACTTCGTTTTATATATTTTGGCACATGTCTCTCGGCCAAACAAAAAAATAAACACAAAGTGGAGAAAACTTCATTTACTTGAACCTCAAATAATAAAATTGCATTGAGGGACTTCTCCAAACTGTGTGAACCTGAGAACCCTTCTCTAGTTGAATCACCCACCTGAAGCATCTCCATCATATCTGAATTGTTTCATTTTAGGGTTCTTATCTGGTCCATCATCAAGTGCAGAAACCAATTCAGCACTTGCACTGCCTTACCTGTAAAAAAGAAATGGAGGCAGTGCTTCCCCCCAGGGGATACTCAAGTACCAACATCTCTCTCTCTCTCTCTCTCTCTCTCTCTCTCTCTCTCTCTCTCTCTCTCTCTCGTTAAAAGTGTGGCACTGAATGGAGGTGGGTATCATCAGCACACTTACGGCATCTCACTCTAAATCAGGGTTTCCCAACCTTTTTTTTGGCCATGCCCCACCTAAGCATCACTAAAATCCTGATGCCACCCCCACCCCCGTGACACATAATTCTTATTATTCAAAAAGTGAACTCCTATTCACTTGGAGGAAGCCTAAAAGGCCATTAACTGTTAATAACTCATTCTTGAATTGCCCCCCCTAAAAATCTAATTGTTCCCCTGTGGGGAGTGTGCCCCACACTGAGAACCACGGCTCTAAATTATTGGATTATTTAGCTGCTGAACAACAGGTTTGAACCTGGTGGAACTGCATAGCACCATTGCTCTGGGCCAAGCCGCTGTTTCTCAGCACCTGTTTCGGAAATGGGTAGGAATGGCAGCAACATAACACGGTGTCTGCCCTACACCCCTCCTGCCTCGATCTCCAAATCATAGAGCAAATCCAGAAGGCCACTGGGAGGTCTGAGAGAATGAACAGGGCCACAGTACAGCTGTCGTGCTCCTGGCATAGACCATCTATCAGCATAACCTCCAACATTGCTCAAATGAAAACAGGGACATTTCTCACTCACTCCCCCCAACAACTGACCTTCCTCGAGGCCACATTTTTCTCTCCACATAGCATTTCCTATCAGAAGAAGGGCAAGTGCCTTTTAAAAATTGAGACTCCCTCGTTCTTCTTGCCCAGGGCAGCCCTGTCCTCTGCCTGCCCCTCAGGGCCGGCATGTCATGCAGGGCTGCCTCTCCTCCTCTTTGCCCGCTCCCCAGCAGCTGCTACAAGCTGCCCAAGGGAGGAGGAGAGGCCATGGAGAGGCAAGAGGATTTCCCCGTACTTCTCCCACTGTTTGGGGGCAAGCACCGGCTCATTCTCCTCCCTCAGCTCGGAGGCAGCAGTGGCAGGGGAAACAGGGAGATTCTGGGATCAGTTCAGAAGTCGGGATTGCTTTTGTAATTCTGGGACTCTCCCTGGAAAATCGGGACATTTGGAGGGCATGCATCAAGACAACAAAGGCTATGTCTGTGCCAAAACTGGACTGATTGAAATCACATCCAACCATACGGAGAGCCTTACAACAAAAATAAATGCATATATTCAATCATTTAACCTGATAAAAGGTGTTCACTGTGCAGAAGCAGGTTTTTACACCCAGATTGCCCTTTCCGCATTAAATATATTACTATGGAGTGAGGGGGAAATATTTCCTTTACCCAGTGGTATGCTTATAATTCTGCACTCACTGAAGTAAGCTCTGCGGCCTTTCCAGCTGGGATGCGAGTGCAGAGCATTCATCTCCCAGTTTCTTCCAGTGATCATTTGTTGAGCAACGTGAAGTGACAATGAGATCATCTGCAAGCACTATTGCTTTCACGAGTCAAGGTACTGGTTGCCTTCATACAGGTACTTCCATGGGGGCAAAATAGAAAGGAAAAAAAAAAAGATTTGGACAGATATTTGGGAGAGATGGAATGTGGAACTACTTGTTTCATTTTGGCTCAGGGCCAGATCCCTTCCCTGCCAGTTCCTCCTCCTTCCCAAGCAATCCCACAAACATGCTTGTGAATCGGGAGGGTTAAGTGAGTGCAAGGCACAGGACAAGACTTGAGGAGCTGGGATTCATGCTTCTGAGCATGCTCAGAGGCAGTGCTATTTTTCTAGAAAAAGAGGTGCCAGAACTCACCACGAACGCCTTTCTTGTTCTCTTATACAGTGGTACCTCCTGTTGCAAATTGGATTCGTTCTGGAGCTCCGGTCAGATCCCAAGGAATTCGCAACCGGAGGTGCCCTTCTGTGCATGCGTACAGAGCAGTTTAGTGTTTAGCGCATGCGCAGATGGTGAAATCTGGAAAAATACTTCCAGGTTTGCCGTGCATGTGTCCTGAAGGATACGTAACCAGAGGTGAATGTAAGTAGAAGTACCACTGTAATGGCAATGGCACCCACCTGAGAGGTGCTGGAACTGAGTTCTGGTGAGTTCCAGCTGGGAAAAAGGCATCATTGGGTATCATTTCCAGTATGGCATTTGTAGTGTTTTCTCCATTCTGAACTGAAGGCAGAGAAGAAGAAGAAGAAGAGTTTGGATTTGATATCCCGATTTATCACTACCTGAAGGAGTCTCAAAGTGGCTAACAATCTTCTTTCCCTTCCTCCCCCACAACAAACACTCTGTGAGGTGAGTGGGGCTGAGAGACTTCAAAGAAGTGTGACTAGCCCAAGGTCACCCAGCAGCTGCATGTGGAGGAGCGGAGACGCGAACCCGGTTCACCAGATTACGAGTCTACCGCTCTTAACCACTACACCACACTAGAAGCAAATGATGGTCCTGGGCATGACAAAGCACATTATTTCTAGCTAAGGGCAGGCCCCACAAGGCCTCTCCTTAGGAGTAGTGAGCTATCTATGCTACCAGTTACCATCCTTTACAATTTTATTTTATTTTACTAGGGAAGGGGGGAAACTGGTAAGAGAAGGTGACATAATTCACCTTTAAAAAAAAAAAGGATCCTGGCTGAATGTTCAAAAATTCCCTTGAGGTTTTTTTTTAGTGTTTTTTTTTTTTTGAGTGTTCATAAAGAGGTGGTATTCCTCTGGATGCCAGTTAATGGGAATGACAAGCCAGAGAATTGTTATTGTGCTCAAATCCATCTTGTGGGCTTCACCCATCTGGTTGGCTATTGTCAAAACAAAATGTTATACTTGATGGATCTTTGGCCTAACACAGCAGGACTCTAGTACTTAATACTAGAAAAATTCAAATGATTTTTGACATGAGCCAGATTGGTTTATTTGTTGAGGACAGTGCCCAGACTATCATCTTCCAGAGCAACTACTGAACTTAATAATGGAAAGCGTAATGCTGCTGGTCAACAAAAGAGGTTTAAAGACTTCCTCAAGGCAAATCTAAAATAATGTAGTATAAACACTGACAACTGGGAAACAGCGGCCTGCGAGTGCTTCAACTTCATTTATCAGTAATAAAACCAACATTAAAACAAAAAACAAAAAATGAAACACCCACAAGTTTAGTTTTTTTATCACCACATCTCATAATTTAATTTTCCTTACAGCTTTCCCCCAAAGTTCTCTGAGTAGTATTACTAAACTGCATGCAAATATTTCTCCATTTCCCAATATCTGCCTGAGTTGTGCTCAGCTTTGCAGGCAATGGGCTATAACCCAAATGGATCAATATGGACAAGGAAATTCTGTAATAAAAAACACCTTTCCACATAACTCTATTTTATTGCCCTCCAGCTATCACCCACTTATCTTCGTTTTACTGTGGGGAAAGCAACTATGGCAGGAATTTGAAGACAATATTGCACAACACTATGTTTTGGTTACTCAGACCAAGGTCAAAGAGATGAAGGTTTAGATGGAAACCCCTTCCTTGCAAAAGACAGCCACTGCCCTCATTTTTTATGTTTCATGGATTATCTGCAAACCCCCCCCCCCACAGAACAGAAATATATTTACTTCATGTAGATTCAAAACCGTTCCAATAGCTGTAACGATTTCATTTTTAATTTACCCAATCCAGCCTTGTCTCTGCTTAATCCATCAATACAAATCTGTGTGTTCCTGGACCATAAATTGAGGTTGTGGGGTAGGGAGAGGAGAGGAGAGGAGAGGAGCTGCTGGTATCATTAATGCACAAAAACTTTGAGACATTGTATCAAAGTTGTAGGGGAAATTATTGGGAAAACTCTGAGCTTTCCTACAAATGGAATATGGATTTGTTGTACAATCAATGAAATAATTGTACAACGTTTCAGCCATACCACAAGCCAGTCACTAGGCTTGTCACCATCTCCCCCCCCCAATAAATGATAAATAAAGTATCATAAATCAAATATTATGTTCAGGTTGAATAGTCCAGACCTTCCAGTTCCAAGTCCTTCTTTGGGAATTCTATCAGCTATACAAAACTCCAACAAGCTACTATGGAATCCAGCAAATGTTTATCCATGAAGTTTTCACCACTCTCTGTAACAGGTACACATATTATAACAGATATCTTACAGGTATAAAATCACAGAGACTGAGCACTATGCACTTAGTAGTAAAGCTTGCAACAGTCTAGCTAAAGGTGTCTCTACAATCATGCCATATTTTGGGAAATACCTGCCAGTTGCTGTCCTTTAAGAGCATAACTTCAGTTTATACTCCCATTTGCACTTCCCACCAATTGCTTCTAAGAGCACTATTTATTTATTTAAAAAACCACAATACAGCATTAAACATTAAAAACATCCCTAAACAGGGCTGCCTTTAGATGTCTTCTAAAAGTCAGGTAGTTGTTTATTTCCTTGACATCTGCTGGGAGGGCGTTCCACAGGGTGGGCGCCACTACCAAGAAGGCCCTCTGCCTGGTTCCCTGTAACTTTGTTTCTCGCAGTGAGGGAGCCGCCAGAAGGCCCTCGGAGCTGGACGTCAGTCATGGTGTCTTTGCTTTTTCATTCCGTTTTTTTCTCAGAATAGAGGCTAGCACAATACTGCCCACATCTTTCCAAATGGCCACCCCTGAAATAGACAAACTGGGAAAGCCTCCCAATTGACAAGCCAAACAGTAAACTAATTTTTCCTATATATATTCGCAAACTAGGAACTTTATAATAAAATTGCAAAGAGTGAAAACTCCAAAATAAGGGGAAACTGTCAAAAACATATTTGCCACACAATGGGATTCAACTGGGTGTGCGTGGGAATATTCAGCGAGTATAATTTATAGGATCTCAAAACACTGATTTGTTGAAAAGATTTCCCCTGCAAATGAAGTCACACATCTTCTGCTAAACTGTTTCCACAACTCCGCAGTCTTCTGCCTCTGCAGTAAATAAATATGCACACAAAATGCAGAACTAGGCTGTTTATTGGACCATAAACTGTTGTTGCCTAGTCATTTGCTTATAGGTTGTAAAAACTGGCATATTAAGCTTGCTTTGCTCTCAGCCCCAGACAGAGGCTTTGCCGTCTGCAGTCAACATCTGTGTTGCACTGGAGGTGCTCCACCTTAGACTATGTTATTATATTTCCACCATTAGTTTGCCTTAAGGCGCTCAGTGCCAACCGACTCCCCCCCCCCCCCACAAAAAGGTGGTTGTTTTCGTTTATCCTTCCGCAAGGAGAACAAGCCCATTTCAGGAACAGTAGACTACAGAAAGCAGTGTTGAGTTCAGGTACATGGTTTCTTGAAAACTAATTAAAACACTGAAGAATCACACTGAGTGTGATCAGGAAGGACAGATCCTGAAGCTGAGGCTCCAATACTTTGGCCACCTCATGAGAAGAGAAGACTCCCTGGAAAAGACCCTGATGTTGGGAAAGATGGAGGGCACAAGGAGAAGGGGATGACAGAGGACGAGATGGTTGGACAGTGTTCTCGAAGCTACCAACATGAGTCTGACCAAACTGCGGGAGGCAGTGGAAGACAGGAGTGCCTGGCGTGTTCTGGTCCATGGGGTCATGAAGAGTCGGACACGACTGAACAACTGAACAACAAAGCTTTCAATGGGCCCATCTAGACCAGGGGTCAGCAACCTTTTTCAGCCGTGGGCTGGTCCACCGTCCCTCAGACCATGTGGGGGGCCGGACTATATTTTTTGGGGGGAAATGAACAAATTCCTATGCCCTACAAATAACCCAGAGGTGCATTTTAAATAAAAGGACACATTCTACTCGTGTAAAAACACTAGGCAGGCCCCACAAATAACCCAGAGATGCATTTTAAATAAAAGGACACATTCTACTCATGTAAAAACACGCTGATTATCGGACCATCCACGGGCCAGATTGAGAAGGCGATTGGGCCGCACCTGGCCCCCAGGCCTTAGGTTGCCTACCCCTGATCTAGACTATGTCACTATTCCATTATAAACTGGCAAATTCACATTGTGCGATGAAAGTTGATCTGGTGTTCATGCCAATCACACACGCTCCAAACCAGACTTTTTGTGATAAGGAAAGGGATGGGGAAATGTACTGAATGGTGTGGGATAACAATTGCTGGATGCGTCGTTATCTAACCTCTCCACATACAAATCAGAGTGAATGCTCAATGAAGATTCGGTGTCATCTCATCTCCCCACAAGCTTTGTGTGAACAGATCAAAATGAATGCTCAAAAAATGAGTCATCAGGAGCCAACCATTGCATACATTATTTGCACATAGTAAAGTCTAGACAACATTGCTGCTTCCAACTTCTAGGGCAACAGGTCAGATAAGTTGGCGCTACTTTCCGTTGCCAAAACTTCATATATGCTTTCCCTTACTTCCATCTCCTGCTCACTTTTCCCTCTCTACATTTGAGGCCCTGGTCCAGATCCCCACACCTTGTGATGTTAGGCTGGTGTCAATTTGATTTCCTCACAAAATTAGGCACAACAGACATCTTTGAAATACATAAAACTTATTATTATTACCATCACCATTCCAGGACAATTATATTCGTACCCAGAAGGAGAAATGCAATTGTCAATTCCTTGGTACAAAAGTTGCTTGGGAGTTAGAAATCCGAGATGACTTTGATCTCTAGTCTCAGAGTAATGGATACGATGTCCTGAGAGATACAATGAGATTTTGCTTTCATTGTTTCTCTTAAAGTCATCTTTCTACTGCTAATGTTCTTAGGGACATTTAAATGGGCACACACTCAGAAAATGCTAGTAAAGGCTTTTCAGTGACCTTATTACACTACAGCTCTGAAAAGTGATAGTGTTGCAAAATCTACCATTGAGCCCTCTCTCTTCAAAGAAAGTTTATTCTATTCTTTTATTTGGTAGGGGCTTTTTTCAGGGGGTGTGATGTGGATGTGGGTTTGTGGGGGGGGAGTTGTTTGTGCTAATGCGAGCTGCTAGATTTCTGTTTCACTCTTACTGAAACAGAATGAGATAGAGAATAATGGAAGATGTATAAGGGAAAGAAGGGAAGAGGTTAGGCGTACAACAGGTGCACCCAAAATGGCCGCCACTTTCCCACACATATCAGTCAGCTTCCAGTGGCCTCAGGAGGCCTGTGAATTCAATGGCCTTTGAGATCAAATGTCTCCCAGGTAGAAGTGGAATAAGAGGGGAAAGAACAGTGGGAGGGCAGAGGGAATGAGAGGAGGGGGTTTGTTTGTGCTTTTACAGCATGGTCATTAGCATCTCTAAAGCTGTGACTTGCAACATAATCCATGTTCTTTCACTGTAATGGATGGTCACACACTGTGATTTTATCTGTAGACAAGGGGGAGGATTGCTGTTGTAGCTCCTTTCCTGTAGTTGTAGATCAGCGACTCTCTTGTTTTCAGGTGGAACTGAAATTCGTTTGGCAGCTGATGGGATGGGATTGTGGTGATCGCCTTTCTATTGGCCCCAGACCAAGAGTGTGTTCACATTACTGCCTTAGAGCATACTAAAGCGGTACCTCCTCACTCCAACCCCAACCCTGGTGAATTTCACAGCTCTTTCCCCTCTACTAGCTCACATCTGCATGGCTTCATTAGTGTCAGTTTCACCCTTGAACTTTCCTAACATCTCTGGTGCCATCTACGCTTTTTTCTGGTGATTAGCTAGTGTGATGTAGCGGTTAATGTTGTACTAGGACAAAAGGGAGATCTGGGTTCAAATCCCCACTCAGCCAACAAATACATCAGAAGAACTTGAGGACATTCATCGACTTCTCAATCACACTTCTTCATGTGAGCACAGAGTGGAAGGGGGAAACTATGAGCTTCACCCTTGCTAACTTGGAGGAAGGGCAGGATAATATTATAATATGTAAATATCCCGTGTTGCTAGTACATGAGATTTTGCACATTGTGCTTTTCAACACAATGATGTACAACTCAGACCCCCTCCCCCCCACCACAAGCCACATCTGGGGTGTGTGGCTTCATTCATTCCTTCCTTAAAGATCTTAAACTCCATGGTCTCCCTCAAAACACACAGAAGGGAAATCTGGTTTTCATAATGGAAAGGAGAGAGAGTGATGCGTTTCTGACACTGGGACTTCCCAAACACGTGAACTTGTTTCAGGGGATAGGAATGGGATGGAAAAGTTTCCATCAGTTCCTATGGGGTGTGTGAAAAATAGACCCATAACCATCAACTGCCCCAGAAAAAAGGGACATCAATTTTTTCTTGTGAGAGGACAGTGGCCACAATGGCTGCTGTGATCTCGCATGATTTTGGGCTATACTTTTTTGGGCATGGAACCCCAAATTGCACCACCCGCCCATGACTCCCAAGCCTGCCCTGAGCCTTCGGGGTAATGGGGGGGGGGGGAGCTGCGCCACTTTGCTGGCAGCATTCCCCCCTTCCCCCTTTGTTTTGACAGCTTGGGGGAGACTTGGGAGTTGCGGACAGGCAGCGTGCCGAATGTCCACCATGGGCGGCTTGCTCCACCCCCAGCTGCAGGGTGCATGCACCACTCTGGGCACCTAGAGGCTACCCCGCTCCTGGGAGGGCACCCTCCACACCATGCCTCCCCCGAGAGTGTCCCACACACCCCTTGGGAGTGCGCCCACCTGGGGCAGCATGGGTATATGCTCCGCCTCTGGGCATAACCTCACGTGGGTCACGTGACTCATACGGGAATGCCGACCTAGAAGATGGCATCTCAGATTTGGGCCGCATTGTTTTGGAAGGTATGCAGACCTAACCTTGGTGGTAAGCCGCAGTAGGAGATGCCAGATACGGGTGTTGTGTAAATAGCAGCAGGAGTGTTGGGTATGGAGACAACTGAATGGGGAAAAGGCAGAAACTAGGAAGAGGAATTGTTGAGTTGGGACAGGAGAAGGAGAAAGGTCTAAGGGGGGCGGGTGGGAAGGGTAGGAGTAGATTTCTTCTCCCCTCAAAACAGTTGCCCCCACTGGATCAGGAAATTTTGCATTCCTCCAACTTTGTTGAAAATAATCATAGTAGCCTACCCCCAGCCACCAGAAGCAGAATATCAGATTTCGTTTATTGCCTGAACAGTCTCATCCATTTGATTTGAGGCCCATATATTATATGGAACTCTCTGTTACTTCCTGGCCTTGACAAGCTTCTAACAAATTGTTTTGCTAAGGAAAAAAAATACAGTTCAGTCAAAATTGCAGTGCCATTGACAAGTGTCAAATTCTCACAAGCAGGGGGAATAATGTTAGTTTTTAGCTGGTAATAGTCTGTGTTTTTGTGGCTGACTACTGGGAAATTTTAAAACATATTTCATCTTCTTGTAGGTTTTAGGCAGATTGGATGACTTCCTAGTACTCTGTGTGCAGCAAGAACAATGGAAAAGGGACCATTCTTCTCCAAAGCAAGAGTAATCCACCAAGTTTAGTTAGATAGATTCCATGCATTTCAATGAAGCTTAAACATCTCTGATATTCAGTTGGTGAGTACAACAGGTTGGGGGCCAAGGCAGAGCCTCTGAAAAACAAGAGGGGGGTATTGGCACGTTCACTACTTGGAGGAATCCTGAGGTTTTCAGAAGTAAAACTTTTTAAAAAATGACCTAAGGGGACAATCTCTTCCCCGAAATAGCCTCTCAAGGACTGGAATGTCGAGGGTCATTTAGGAACCGAAACCACAGAAACTGAAAACTAAGGGGGTGGGGGAAAGAAATAAAGTATCCTGGAGAGGACATGGGTGGTTTGCTGGAACCTTGAACAGGAGCAATCAGGATATCTCAGCTAACAGAGCATGAGACTCTTGACCTCAGGGTTGTGGGTTCAAGCCCCATGTTGGGCGAAAGATCATTGCAAGGTGTTGGACTACATTACCTCCGTGGTTCCTTCCAATTCTACAATTCTATGATTCATTGAGCCCTCCTGTTAAGATAGGAAGGTGCACCGTAACATTTTGTTGCAGAATTAAAATTAGAAGGGGGTACAGTGGTACCTCTGGTTACGAACTTAATTCGTTCTGGAGGTCTGTTCTTAACCTGAAACCATTCTTAACCTGAGGTACCACTTTAGCTAATGGGGACTCCTGCTGCCGCCGTGCTACTGTCACACAATTTCTGTTCTCAAACCAAGGTACCACTGTACTAGATAGGCATCATGATCTTTATGCTTCTCTGGTTGTGAACCCCACTGAGTGACTTATCCAGATATTGTTTATAGGATATGGAAGCTGTTACACCCCAACAGTGGTTTACAAAAGAGGATGGGCCAAGGTAGTAGGACAGTAATTGCTGCTCTAGGTCTAAGGCTAAACTTGCTACTCCACCACTCAGTGTTGAAAAAGTTGCCCTTGTACATGAGAATAATAATAATAATAATAATAATAATAATAATAATAATAATAATTAATGTGTACCCCGCCACTCTGGGCGGCTTCCAACAGAGATTAAAATACATGAAAATATCACACATTAAAAACTTCCCTGAACAGGGCTGCCTTCAGATGTCTTCTGAATGTAAGGTAGTTGTTTATCTCTTTGAAATGAGATGGGAGGGCATTCCACAGGGTGGGCGCCACTACCAAGAAGGCCCTCTGCCTGGTTCCCTGTAGCTTTGCTTCTCGCAGTGAGGGAACTGCCAGAAGGCACTCAGCATTGGACTTCAGAGTCTGGGCAGAACGATGGGGGTGGAGACGCTCCTTCAGGTATACTGCACCGAGGCCATTTAGGGCTTTACATATAGCAAAACTCCTGTGTCACTGTTACAATAATCATATAAGAGGAAAGGCTTTCCTTTAAAATATTAAACTAGCTGTTCACACTTGATACTGGGACATCCTCTTTCAGCATTTAATTACTCCTTTAAAAAATAAGTTTGACACAAATACATATCATTTCTTTAAACCACTGTGTAGCTGAAACAAAGTGCTCTAAGCAGTTTCTTTCTGGGAGCGAACTGTCATTTTTTTTTTAAAAAAAATAACATTAACTTTTACAAGTTTCAAGCGAGTGGAAAAAATGGATTTTATTATTTTATTATGCGCACATGCACACACATACACACATTTTGCTCTGAATGTTTTATTACTGCAAAAACAGATTTTGTGGTTTTAACTGTTAAGACTCAGTGCAGTGGGCTATGGAACCTTTTATGTAACCTGATGGCCTGAATAATTATCCAAATATTTTGCTTTCCACCCTTCCTAAGCCTTTGCATAAGAAAAAAAAAGTGTATGCAACCTTTTGACCACAAAATAACAATAATAAAAAGCCCCCTTCACAAAGCTTACTCTCTTTACTACAGTAGGTACTGTAATAGGGGAGGCAGTAGCACATTCCTGCTGGGCGTCAGAGAGGACCCTTATCAGTTACTGCACAGGAAGCCAAAGCTGGGGAGGGGACAGGGGACTTGCCTGAGCAAATGGCAATATGGCCCAATGGGGAAGGCAAAAGCCACCGGCAATGAATATAAAGCAGAAATTGAAATGGTCTCCATGCATCTTGCTCTCCAGGCTTGCTGCAAGGTGCCCAAGAGAAATGCAAATGGCTGTCTCCCTTCTGCTGATGAGCATGGAAAATCCTTCCACATAAGCTGCACTGAAACGGACCTGTTCTTGAACACCTCCTATTCGTTTTGGTGAGATTTAGGCAGGAGAAATGATTTGCAGCTTGTTCCCTGTGAAGGTGCTGCCGGGGAAAGACTGCTAAGCAGTTGAGACTGTGCTTGCAGTTTCCAGTGGCATCCCAATCGACCATGCATGACCAACATGAACCTGGTCAAGCTATCTGTCACACACCTACCCTTTAGGATGTAAACTGTGATGAGGGTTTGGCTGTGGTCTCAGGCTTCAGCTGCACTGGCTCCTAGTGGAGTACAGGATCAGGTTTAAGGTCTGCTTTTAACCTTCAAAGCCCTATACGGCCTAGGACCCTCATACCTATGGGACCCACTCTTCTGGTATGCCCCATGGAGGACCTTGTTGTTGTTCAGTCGTTCAGTCGTGTCCGACTCTTCGTGACCCCATGGACCAGAGCACGCCAGGCACGCCTATCCTTCACTGCCTCTCGCAGTTTGGCCAAACTCATGTTAGTAGCTTCGAGAACACTGTCCAACCATCTCATCCTCTGACGTCCCCTTCTCCTTGTGCCCTCCATCTTTCCCAACATCAGGGTCTTTTCTAGGGAGTCTTCTCTTCTCATGAGGTGGCCAAAGTACTGGAGCCTCAACTTCAGGATCTGTCCTTCTAGTGAGCACTCAGGGCTGATTTCTTTGAGAATGGATAGGTTTGATCTGCTTGCAGTCCATGGGACTCTCAAGAGTCTCCTCCAGCACCATAATTCAAAAGCATCAATTCTTCGGTGATCAGCCTTCTTTATGGTCCAGCTCTCACTTCCGTACATTACTACTGGGAAAACCATAGCTTTAACTATACGGACCTTTGTCGGCAAGGTGATGTCTTTGCTTTTTAAGATGCTGTCTAGGTTTGTCATTGCTTTTCTCCCAAGAAGCAGGCGTCTTCTAATTTCATGACTGCTGTCACTATCTGCAGTGATCATGGAACCCAAGAAAGTGAAATCTCTCACTGCCTCCATTTCTTCCCCTTCTATTTGCCAGGAGGTGATGGGACCAGTGGCCATGATCTTAGTTTTTTTGATGTTGAGCTTCAGACCATATTTTGCGCTCTCTTCTTTCACCCTCATTAAAAGGTTCTTTAATTCCTCCTCACTTTCTGCCATCAAGGTAGTATCATCAGCATATCTGAGGTTGTTGATATTTTTTCCGGCAATCTTAATTCCGGCTCGGGAGTCATCCAGTTCAGCCTTTTGCATGATGAATTCTGCATATAAGTTAAATAAGCAGGGAGACAATATACAGCCTTGTCGTACTCCTTTCCCAATTTTGAACCAATCAGTTGTTCCATATCTAGTTCTAACTGTAGCTTCTTGTCCCACATAGAGATTTCTCAGGAGACAAGTCAGGAGGACCTTATGGTCTGCTAACAACAACGCCTTGAAGATCCCAGGCCCCAGGGAAATTAGACTGGCCTCGACTAGAGGCAGGGCCTTTTTGGCCATGGCCCTGGCCTGGTGGAATGCTCTCCCACAGGAGACCAGGGCCCTGCGAGATTTGACATTGTCTGAATTAATTTTAAGATGTATTTTAATTAATAGATGTCTGTTTTTTATGCATATTGTGTTGTTTTTATGATGTTAGCCACTCTGAGCCTGGCCTTGGCTGGGAAGGGCGGGATACAAATAAAATATTATTATTATTATTATTATTATTATTATTATTATTATTATTATTATTGTTATTATTAGAACAAAGCAGGGCTGAGAGAAGCATGATCTTCTCTGAAGTGCCTTCCCCGGCCTCCAGAGCAGCTGAAATTTCAAAATTATCTAAGGGCTCATCCACACTTATCTCATACTTACAAAGCATGGGTCTGAGTGGTTTTCCACTTGACTTTTGTGTTATAGGCATGGGTCCAAATGGTCTCCCCTTTGCCTCGCTCCTTTCCCAGGGAAAAACCACCCATTAGAGCAAAGGTAAATCCAGAGAAAATCCGAATTTCTGTTTGCTCTGAACGAGCGCTAAAGAGCGGTTTTCCTCAGGTGAAAGCACTGGGGCAAGAGGAAGCATGGAGAAGCTTTAACATGCAGTCATGCTGTATGTTGATGTTCTCCCCCCGACACTGCAGAATACCATAAAAAAGTATCAAGTGATTGAGAAACGTAGAAGAGGCTGTTAAGATCAAGAGAAAGCCAAGAGCAGGATTGGGAGGCTGATGGTTTCTTGCTGCAAAGTCAGCCATTTCTTCAGAACATGTCCTAGGGGCGATGAGCTGGTCTCGGGACAAGACAAAATGGAGAGTCCCAATTAGATAACTAATTTGGCTCCTTGAGCATTTTTAGCCTTTGGCCATAGAGTAAGGAGGAGTAACCACTGGTTCTCAAATTGCCATGCTCCGCCGATTATTTTTTAATTGAGGCTTTTGTCAAGCATGGAAGCATTGTGACTTCTAATAACCCAAAGCGACGTCTCTGATGCAGCTGAGGGAGACGGTCCCCTTGTATCTGGTCTGTCTCCTGATTCTCCCGCCAGGTAAACACAATGCAGAATAATGTCTCCAAAGTGCCTGCAGGCAGTGGCCAGGCAGCCTTCCATAGAGAAGCCGGGATCATGGGGACTTCAAAGGGAAGAAGTCAATGGGATACTCTGTTCTCTGCTCCCTATGCCTGTGGTTTCACAGCTGGCCTCAGCCATGTGATTATCACTCATTTAGGCTGCTCATTAAAATCATGATAGTTAAGGGGCGAGAAACTCCTAAAACAGCATTAAAAGGTGATTTATAATTCCTCCCTTGATGCAAGATCAGGCCACGGAAGACAACACAGTTCGTCTATGAATATATACCTCAAAGTGACAGAACTAAGATTGAGACCCTGCTGAGTGCAAGCTTTTGACAGGGATCTGGTCCTTTTTCCTTATGGCACAGTGCAAAAGAGTTTCTAGAGAGGTGGGGAGTTATAGGGCACCAAGAGGTCTCTCACACGACCCTCTCAGTCCATGAATGTTTGTGACTGGGTGCCTTCAATCCAGTCTCTTTCTTTAAACCTGATATTCCTCACAGGACTGTTGAGACAATAAAAATGGGATAATCCCATGGATGCCACTATGAGAAGATACAAAAACACCGACTAAATGGTGGCGGTTTGTTGGCACAGGGCGATCGCAAAGAGCGGGAAAGGATTCAGGGAGGTTCCACATCTGAATCCTAATTGGTTTCAGTGACCACCGTGGTATAATTAACTAATTTGTGGCTCTGAAAGATTGCAGTGACAGCAGTATTCACTTACTTCATTGCAATCTACACAGCTGACTAATGCTCATATCAACACCTCAGAAGCAAGCACCAACCCCTCCAGCAGTCTGATTTCTCCAGAGACAACCTTTCCAGATCATTTGAACTAATTGAGGTAGTGGAGAAATTATTTTAATGCCAAAAATACATTACCCCTCCCCAAACCACCCCTCTTGTTCATTTTGCAAGACAATAATATTTATAAGGCTTCTTGACTGCTAAATGTTAAGGTAGCAAGTCTGTAGCCATCAACGATCCATGCTTTCTATGTGCCTCTGTTTGGAGACTGGGCTAACATGAAACCATATCCCAAATGTCACCTTTCTGTCCTCCTTAAGTGCCAGGCTCTGCCTCCCTCTCAGCTATAAAGTCTGACATAACTCTTTCCATATGGGGTTGATCCAACCCCTTCTCCCCTCAGACTCTTACTTGGGTTATTACTTACACATAACACCCCAACATTTTCTGAAACAACCGACAAAATGGAAACAAACATTTTATAAGGAACATGTTCTACCTTAATTACAGTTATTATCAAGAGCCAGAATTTACAACATCTTGTGGAAAATGATGGATGTAAAGGTCTGAGACCGTACCAATGTGGTTTTGATCAGGTCCTTTTATGGCAAAATGGATTATTTTACTTTTCTTTGCTCTGCCCCACTGTAAAACTCACACCTGCACCACAGGTAGTCCTTAAGTAAGAGGAAAATCTGTGTTACTAGCTAGCTGCACACACAAGGGCAGCCCAAGCTTTTTATTCAGGTGGTCATTGACCTTAAGGTGAACAGAAAAACCATCACGGTTGTACATGTCTGACCACCATCTATGCAGCATCTAGCGGCACAGAAAGGCAGTTCACGAACAGAACTCTTTCGAACTGCCAATCTAGCAGTTCGAAAGCACGCAGTGCGAGTAGATAAATAGGTACTGCTGCAGCGGGAAGGTAAACAGTGTTTCCGTGTGCTCTGGTTTCTGTCATGGTGTCCCGTTACTCCAGAAATGGTTTAGTTATGCTGGCCACATGACCCTGAAAGCTGTCTGTGTACAAAAGGTGGCTCTCTTGGCCTGAACATTTACTGAGGCAGTTTTTCCCCCCAGTTGGTTCAGTTATCAACTGTGTGGGAGTTTTAACTGTGAGAGCAGCAAGTGTGCTGCTGTGTTATGCTGCTACCTGCCTCAGAGCCAGTCAGTAGATATCGGCCAGTCTCAGATACAAAACCATGTAAATATGTTTCAGTAACATAGGTATCTCCTGCCTCTCTTGTACATTCAATCTGACAAGAGCAAGTAAAAGTCATATGTTATTTTTAAACTTTAAAAGCAAGTGTTGTATGGTTTTTTCTAGGGGAAAAAGAGAACTATTTAAAAAGGGTCAAACGGCACTGGGCAACTTCCGCACAACTCTGTAAAGTATAGTTGCCACAATTTTCCTCTTTCTGATCTTTATTTTTGTATTTACTATTATCTATTATTATTAGCCATTCTTCCATCATGGAACCCAAGGTGGCAAACGTTGAGTTGCAAGTGGGTATTGACCAGACCCAGTCTGGCTTAGCTTCAGTAAGGTAGCAGCCTCATGTACCTTCAGACCATACTAGGCCTAGAAACACCATGCCCCTCGCCTATCCAAATGCAGCATTTGTGAGTTTTTAAGATAAATTCCTGTGAATCATTTCACACCCATTTTGTTTATATGCAACCTTGTGATATCTACTTTGACAGTCTTTATGCAACCCTTTATTTCACCCTGTAACAATTAAGAAAAACCCGAATAAATAAACATTAGAATATACATAAAAAAGGAAGAGACTGTGGGACAGAATGTTAGGGAATCAGAAAACCAGGACTGAACAGTCGTCCTACTTTCATGGCCAGTGATGCAAGACAGCCCTCAGACATACACAATAGAGTCTCAGGCTCGCAGTGTGTGCCATTTGATGTCCAAAAGGAAGAGGTTTTCTTGATGATTTTTTTTCAAAATGTAAGACTTTCTTAGACTTTTTTTTTTTTTTTTTTTTTTTTTTTTTTTTTTTACATAAACACGGTGGATGCCTGTCATCTCCACTTTGTTCACACTTGATATCTCGGGCAGTCATTCTCCTTTTGTGTCCTTTGGCAAAGTCGAACATTTTGATTCCACTTTTGCAGGAGGCTCCATTACCTACACATCTTTCAACACGTATTTATTATCCATGAATGGCCCCCAATGCACACAGCTCCTCTGAAGTGATAATAGCAAAACCATTTAAAAAGATCGACGTATCCTGCAACCCAGCCTGCTTCTTATTGTCTTAAAGAGCTTACCCAGTTTTGTTAGATTTCTTACTTTGCTCATTACTAATTTCTATTGTTTTTTCAATGGCCCAAAATGCAAAGTGCCATGTGGGAAGAAGCTTCAGCATCATAATGGTAAAGGGACCCCTGACCATTAGGTCCAGTCGTGTCCGACTCTGAGGTTGCAGCGCTCATCTCACGTTACTAGCTGAGGGAGCCAGCGTACAGCTTCCGGGTCATGTGGCCAGCAGGACAAAGCCGCTTCTGGCGAACCAGAGCAGTACACGGAAACACCGTTTACCTTCCTGCAGGAGCGGTACCTATTTATCTACTTGCACTTTTGATGTGCTTTCAACCTGCTAGGTGGGCAGGAGCTGGGACCGAGCAACGGGAGCTCACCCCGTCATGGGGATTCGAACCGCTGACCTTCTGATCAGCAAGCCCTAGGCTCTGTGGTTCAACCCACAGCGCCACCCGCGTCCCTAACGCCACCCACGTCCCTTTCAGCATCATAAAGACACCCAATTAATCATCCAAAGCTCATGGCATATTTTTTAGTGATGCAGTTGTGCCAATCTTAAGCTTGGCTGACAATGCAGACTAAACTAAGGATGTGTGAAACCCATAGGAAGAATTTCGCCCATTTTCTGAAGCAGAGAGATTCTGCAAAATAATAATAATAAAAATAATCTGTCCACACCAATTCTCTTTTTGCTGCCATTCCTTTGGAGTTTCCTCATTTAAAATATTTGTATCCCATATTTTTTTTTTTTTTTTTGCCCAACAGGCCCCCAAAGGTGGCTAAAGGATACAATTAAAACAACAATAGAATCAAATTTTAAAATCTCATCAAATAAATGCTAATAGCACTTGGTCTCCCCTGCTCTGGAGGGTAGGACCCAAAACAATGTCTTCAAGTTACAAGAAAGAAGATTCCGACTAAATATCAGGAAAAACTATCTGACAGAGCTGTTTCACAGTGGAACGGTCTCCCTTGGGAGGTTGTGGACTCTCCTTCCTTGGAGGTTTTTAAGCAGAGGTTGGATGGTCATCAGTCATGGGTGCTTCAGCTGAGATTCCTGCATTGGAAGGGGTTGGACTAGATGACCCTTGGGTCCCTTCCAACTTCCAACTCTACGATTCTATTATTCTAGCAGTCAGAATGGAATACAGCAGACAGTAATCAGAAAAAAACCAAGGGGTATCTTCAAGAGCAGGATAAAATTACGATATTGCTTACCCAAATGACATTGGAAATAATAATCTCTACAAGAAAACAGTAAAGAAGTTCAATAGTTTTCCTGCTGGAGAGTTCCAGAGTGTAGGTATTGCTGCTGCATTGTAGCTGCCTGCTGCACTTCAGACATGAGAGAGACATGATACACGGACTCAGCTGGTGATGGAAGTGTGCAGCCAGATTCAATGCATTCATTGCCAGTAAAATTCCTGGATGTATCCACTGAGTTTTGTTAACTATCAGTAGTGGATGATGTTATGTACTAAGCTTGGATCCTAGAACAATAGGCAGGTAGGATCCTAGAATGCAACAACTGATTGGCTTGCAGGAGAGGACCAGTCAGGCTCCAAGAGGAAGTTAATCAGCCTATTAGGCTGGTAGGATTATAGAATGCAACAACTGATTGGCTTGCAGGAGAAGACCAATCAGGCTCCAGGAGGAAGTTAATCAGCCTATTAGGCTGGTAGGATTATAGAATGCAACAACTGATTGGCCTGCAGGAGAAGACCAATCAGGCTCCAGGAGGAAGTTAATCAGCCTATTAGGCTGGTAGGATTATAGAATGCATCAACTGATTGGCTTGCAGGAGAAGACCAATCAGGCTCCAAGAGGAAGTTAATCACCCTGTTAGGCTGGTAAGATTATAGAATGCAACAACTGATTGCCCTGCAGGAGAAGACCAGTCAGGCTCCAGGAGGGAAGCAGAACCAGCCAATCAGACGGGACTCATTGTGTAAATAATGTATACAAAAGCCTGAGGGTTTTTTTTGGGGGGGGGAGGGAATTCAGTCATGAAATAAAGAGCATGAAATCACTGCAGGACTCTGAGTATATTTCAGATGGCCTGGTGGGGTGGCAGCACTCACCTGACCTCCTGACAGCAGAGTTGCTGCTGTTTGCTGGGAAGATGAGGGCGAGGATGCGACAGTGGGGAGGTCAATGAGATGCAAATGCACCAGTGCAGCTAATTTGGTGCTGCTGCTCTGCAGCAACCTTTCCTTCCCTCAATCCAGAGGGGGCCAAGTAGTTTTCCTAATTGCACACGTATCAGTTTGTTTTATTGTATTTTTGAGCAAACATTTGTGAGCACTGCAGCAGCCCGTCACCCCCCCCCCCCCACACACACCTTTTCACTTTTTGCAGGACGTTGTCACAGGTTCCTTGAAAGCGGAGTTCATCTGCAGGGGTTAAGAGTGAGCAACATCAAAATAATCATCATCATCATCATCATCATCATCATCTCAGGGTTGTTCCTGTTTTTATGATTTCAGCCTGCTTGCTCTTGCACAGAGAGCCCATCTTTCTTACTGCTGTTTTCAGGGGGGGGGGAAAGCAGGGGGAAAGGGAGAAGACAAATGGCACATCGTTTCCTTCTCTCAATTAGCAAACATATTTTGCGGAAAGAGAGACCCAGAGATTCCGAGCATTAAAATAACAGCCGGTCAGCTGCAAACATTGTGGGCCCCTGCAAGGAGCATTTTTCATCTCCCTCCACTAATTCCGAGCATTACATCATGCCAAGTGCATCCTGGGGGATATTGTTATGCTAATGAGGCAGCCCAGGAGACCCAATTCTCTTGCTGCCCGAAGAGACATTCCCACCATGCCTCAGCACTCCAGCTTATTCAAACCGGGCTGAATTGCCTCCCGAGAATAAAAGGCACAGTCTTAATTAACTACCACACTCCATTCCCAATCACAGCTTGATTATTATGCCGGCTCGCCTCTTGGCTAAAGAAGGAATGCCAGAACTCCTGATACCAGACCCAAGCAGAGGGGGATGAGGGGGTGTTCCTCTTGTGTTGGAAGAAACTAGGTTCTTGTCTTTATTAGAGGACTGGGGAAGCACTGCGCCGTTGGGCTGACATCCAGCAAATCCGAGAGCTGGGTGAAAAATCAGCAACTCTAGTTAGTTTTACTATGAACTGCTGCGTCAGAATTTCCAAAATAAGAGGCGTTTCGGAGCTGGAAGAAGGGACATCTGTTTCGTGGAAGTGTCATGGGTGTTAAAAAAATAATAATGTTTAAAGTGATTATTCCAGAGAAACCTGAGGCCTTTCTGTTAGGCATAGCTGGACCCCAGCTTCCAAAGGAACTGCTTAATCTGTTTATGTACAACAATAATAGTCTACGCGCAAAAATGAAAACCCTAACGAAAGAAGACTGGCTTATGAAGATGATGGAATATGCTGAGATGGCTAGACTAACTGTGAGAATTAGAGAACAAAATGAGAAAGGAGGGGGAAAAATGGAAATATTTTGTAGAATTATTTTTTTAACAAAAACTATTATGGTTATGTTGAAACACATGCAGGACTTGAATTATAGCAACAGGTGAGAATTTGTAGTTTAATAATTTAGAATTATCGTATATAATGAATGAAATAGAAGTAATATAGCAGCTCTATATGGGTATAAAAGAACACCATGGACGTCAACGGACATGGGAGGTTTGTTTTGATTGCCTTCTAAAAGAATTTGTAAAAATTGAAAATTTGATAAACAATATTTTTAAGTGTCATGGGGAATAACAGATGGCAATAATAGGCTCTTGCACATTTTAGTATATCCAATTCTTTGTTTACAAAGCAGGGATGGGGAGTTCCATGGCCAGTTGTGGTTGGTGTTGACTGGGACTTGTGTGGCAGATGACACAGAGGTCAACAGTAGGTGAAGTTGGAGCCAAGGACAGGCAGAGCCAGCTAATTGTAGTTTAGCCCCCATTCTCCTCTCTGCTGAGTTCTGCAAGGGCAACAGCAAGACTGAGGAGGAGGAAGAAGTGTGCATGCACACGAAAGCTCATATCAATAACAAACTTAGTTAGTCTCTAAGGTGCTACTGGAAGGAATTTTATTTATTTTTTTTAATTTTGTTTTGAGGAGGAAACTGACAGCCAGGGCAAGCCCCTGGATGGAGTATAAGCAAGAAGCCTCCACTGTCTGTGACCTTGTAGAAGTTGTTGGACTCCAACTCCCATCAGCCCTAGCTAGCATGGTCAGTGGTCAGGAATCGTCCGACTTGAAGTCCAACAACACCAGAAAGGCCACAGGTTCTCCTCCTCCCCTCCACTTGCTATAAAAGATTTCCCTTCCTCAAACCATTTTACAAGTACCATACTGTGCATGTGTTATACTTTTGGCCCATTGTTTCTCCAGGGACTTGAGTATGGTATTAATAGTCGCCTCCCATTATATCCTCACAACTAACAATAAAGGTAGGGCTAGGGAGATGGAGAAAGGGGGAGGTATGGAAACTGACCTAAAACCCAATGAGCTTCATCATAGCTGAGTGGAGATTTGATCCAAGGTTACCCCAGTCCTACTCCAACACGACAAACATTATACAGCACTGTTCCCTTTGTGTTTATCAGCGACCCTTTCTTCCTATTGAGCTGTGGCCCTAAGAGGTTTTAAGAAGATTCCAATGGTTCATCGTACTGCTGATCTTGGAAAGTAACCCAGCAGTTTTTAGACAAATAAATTAAGTTGTAAAACTAGAGTGGTCTTCACAAGGGAGTCCTTCTTCCCATGTCTTTCCAAGGAAAGAGATATGAATAGAAGACAGAGAAACTACGCCTTGGGTTCAAGCGTCTGGTAATAATAACACATTACCTCTGAATTGACTTACTTTGCTTGGGCAATTTATAGAAAATGTTTCCATCCTGGCAGTTCCCATAAACTAGGGATGGGCCAGATTCCCCAAAAGATGTCTCGTAGGCTCACACTACCTTGCATTGTCTGTTGCTCATTCCGTTGCCAGTAGCTGCAGAAGCAAAATGATTGATTGGGATGCAGAGATCACAGTGCTGCAGTGTAAAAAAAAGGAAAGTATTGATGCAGGAGCCATCAGAACTGATGCATTCCTTAAAACAGGAAGATAGACACAGTTTTGAAATGTCTTTTGACTGAGAAAAGTTTAACTAAAAGGTTATTCAAACTAGTCGGCCATTTGTTTTGGTCTTTAAGATACAATGGAAGGTCAGTGGTCCAAGGCAATCAAACAAAGTTAAGTGTGCTATATGCTGGCTTATCTGAGACAGTGGATCAAGGAGGGAAGCACTTTAAATGTATCTCCTAGATGGGAAGTGAGATGGTTCACCCTGAGCGCCTCCATTTTTGTGATTTATTTCAATCTTGAGATTTTGCTTTTAATAATAAGCAATTTTTATTTTTTTTAAAAAAACAACCCAGAACAAAGTTAGTTTTTGCAATAAAAGACCTACTCTGGAATGTCTTTTCCATCAAATCAATAGAGATCAACATAGTTGTAGCATTAGTCATATAAAAGTACAAATCATTACATCTTGGTATTTAATCGAAGGGTCTGCTAAGATGAATAATACTCTGACATGCAAACGACAGTGGTAGGGCAACAGGGATGGGGGAAAAAGAGGATTCAAGAGATTAAAATGGGGGGGGGTAGCATGGAAACAAGGCTCACAATTTTAAATTTTCCTTGTCTCAGTCAATGACTCAAAAAATGCTCGTATTATGAATGTTTATGCTGCAGTCTTTCAATCCCATGTCTCTTGTTGTATTTCAGATCATCAGAGACTATGGACCCCTGGCCGGTTAAGTCCAGTCAAAGGCGACTATGGGGTTGTGGTGCTCATCTCGCTTTCAGGCCGAGGGAGCCAGCCTTTGTCGACAGACAGTTTTCCGGGTCATGTGGCCAGCATGACTAAACCGCTACTGGCGCACGGAGGACCGTAATGAGTGCCAGAGTGCACGGGAACGCCGTTTACCTTCCCACCACAGTGGTACCTATTTATCTACTTGCACTGGCATGCTTTCGAACTGCTAGGGTGGCAGGAGCTGGGACAGAGCTATGGGAGCTCACCCTGTCGTGGGGATGCGAACCACCGACCTTCCAATCAGCAAGCCCAAGAGGCTCAGTGGTTTAGACCACAGTGCTACTCGCATCCCTTCAGAGACTACACGTCTGGGATGGAAGTCCAAGTGTTTTATTTATGGGAAAGCAACAATGCTCCTTTATAATATCACATCCATTCACAGGTTTGAGGAATCCTAGACTTGGAAGAATCCTGGAATTAGGGGAATTAAAAAGAGCTAGCAGCATTGATTTGCAAGTGAACAAGAAAATAGCTTATTCCTTCCTTGCTTGCTCATGTGTAACTCATAAGTATGTAGAGCAAGGCTTCAGTTTTAGCCCACGCCCTTCAACATTTTCACCCCCAAAATCGAGACATCAGAAGGGTTTTGCCAGAAGGCACTCTGGTGCAACCCTGTTGATGAGCGCCAGAGTGGGTGTCTTTTGATCCATTTGAGCACCGGACTGAAAAACGGGACATTCCGGGATGCAAACTGAATTGGTGCCTGTAATTCAGGGATGCCCAGCTTAAAACAGGGTGGTTAGGGGTAGCCCTGCCCCAACATCACAACCTTTTCTTCCACTAACTGCATGTCCTTTGAGGCTGCGTGAGGAGAAAGCCCTATGTGTGCCCTATGCCTGCTCATGAATAGGGGCTCCAATCCTATGTAGTCCTCACTCACGAGCAGGGACTCCTCTTCTAGGCTTTCTCCTCACACAACCACACAATACACATGGTTAGTGAATGGAGATGATGGGACATTGGTGAGGAGCTAAAAGTGTCACCCCACTCCTCTCATGCTGGGCATGAGGCGTGTGAATAGGGCTCATATAAAATAGATAATATTAGAACCAGCAAAGACAGCAGATCATCATCTAAGCTTCCTCAGTGCCCTGATTAAAAGGTGAGGTTTTCACTAGGTACTGGAAGGGGGTATATTGACAGGAATATGTAGTGTCAACATCCCAGCCAAACAGTTTGTGCCCAGCCACTGAACCTTTGTTGGTGGGGACCTCCCAAAGTAGGGCCACAAATGTGGGTGAGAACATATGAGAGGTCACTTATGAGAAAAGGTAGTCCTCAAGGCATTCAGGTCACACGGTAAGAGCCAGGACTGTGAAATGAGCCTGGAAATGAACAGGTAGGTACTACTGAAACCAATGGGCTTATTTCCAAGTAAATTTATTTAGGCTTAGGGTATGAATGTCACTTGTGGAGAAAGTGAGAAAGAGATTTTAATAATAATAATAATAATAATAATAATAATAATAATAATAATAATATCTCCAGAAAACAAGGCTTTGCCATTTCAGACTGTGTGTGAGCAGAAGCCAGGATAACTGCAGCAATGTGTATTTATAAGATGAGCTGAATTTAAAACTTTGAAGATTAGCTTCGGAATATATACAGATGTTGAACTAGGAAAGAGAAGCTAGTTAAAACCTGGCCCAAAGAGTAAATTAAAAGAAAACAAATCACCTCTAACAATTTTGGGGCAGCGGCTTAAAGCCATCATCGGATGATAAATCAGTTTGCAGATGCTCTGTACAGCTGCTTAAAAGTCCCAAGCCCTGAAAAACCTTAGTTAGAAGGAGCAACTGAGTACATGATATAAAACCAATTTTCCCAAAGCAGCTGCTATGAAGTAAATCCTAACTAACGGAAAGTGATGAAAGCTTTTTTTATATATTTCTGTAAGAAGAGCATGTGATATATTTAAACTAAGGCTTATTTATATCAGAATCTGGCCTCTTTCAAGTTTGTATGCTTATAATTCCTGAACATCTGCTAATCTCCCTGAATAGTCAAGAAAATGTTGACACCCTGGGCAAATCCAGTTTTGATACCTTGGAAAATTACTAGCGGAGAAAGGTTTAATAAAAGGTAGGCGAGGGAGACCCTTCACCAGCTGCCTGCAGATACCAGTCACAGCCTTGCTGACTCCAAGCCACTAGCCACAATGGCAACTGTGACACTCCTGGGCTAATCTGCTGCTTGTCTGGTGTGGATGAAGAAGGGAAATTGTCACCATTGCCTGTGCTGCTGGGCTGATGTTTACTCACATTGTGATGTGTATCTAAATGCATAGTCCACTGAATGTAATGCAGTACAGAGGAATGGCATCCAATTGCAGATTTTATTCATTTGCCACGTTATATTTTGAAGGTCTGGTTCATAATAGGGATGGTGTAGAAATTCAAGTATGTTCAGGTTTCAAGGTGAACCTATCTGATTCACACTTTCTGAAGCAATATGGGAATCAAAACACAGCCGTCCTTTGAATTCGCAGTTGTCTGAATTTTGCAATGCAATTATCCAACTAAGGTTTGTAATAATAACAACAACAACAACAACAACAACAACAACAATAACAACAACGACAATGACAACAACAACAAAAACAACAATAACAATAACAATAACAATAACAATAACAATAATTTATTATTTATACCCCACCCATCTGGCTGGGTTTCCCCAGCCACTCTTGTTTTAAACATGTTTCCTTTATGGCTGTTCTTTATGATACAATGCTTGTGGTTTGATGCTATTATGAGACTGTGTATTGTGATCCACCTGTTTAAAAAGTAGGCATTTAAAAAATGGAATAATTGGAATTGTATGATGTTCTGATGCTGCATTTCCTTAGCTGTTGGAAAGATGTAACTTCTCTTCCATGCCACACCCAGACTGGAAGCGGCAAAGCCCCAAACACATTCTTAAAACTGCCTCCGTGGAGAGATGCATACAGTTTTCTGTGCCAGTTTGGTTTTGTTAGATTCACTTGCAAATCAGTCTCCTAATCACCTCTTCTGGGAGGGGCAGTCTGATAATCTGGCCAAGACTATTTCTGTGCGCAGATGTATCAGGGCCAGTACTTTTAAAAATCAGCTTTAAAAACTCTTAGCATTATCTTCATAGAATTGTAGAGATGGAAGGGACCACAAGGGTCACCCAGTCCAGCCCCCTGCAATTCAAGAATATTTTGCCCAATGTGGATCTTGAACCCATGACCCCGAGATTAAGAGACTCGTGCTCTACTGACTGAGCCATGGACAACAATTTAGTGAGGTGACTTCAAAGAGGAACTCTGAGCAAATGGGTAGTCTTTCTTCCTGTGCTGGCCTATAAGGTTCTCACTGTCAATAATAACTTTTGAGAGGACAAGTGGTTGCTTTGGATAAATTTGTCATTGTATTTAAATGCCAGGACTTGATCCATCACATGTGGGTATCCCATAGCTCCCCTTAGGCACGGGGAGGTCCTTCTCATTGCCCCCCCCCCAGTTTAGAAAGGCTGCTGGAAAAATAGATGCACCCTGTCTAACATTTAAGTGGCATTTCATGGCAAACAACGTTGGTTTTATTTTAGGGCGAAGACTTCCCCGCCTGTCTCTCTTATTCCACCTTTTATGAACACGCCACATTTTAACACCAAGGTGTCAGCCCATGTAAAAGTGTAGGTTTGACTTTAAATGAATATTTGAGGCTGGGAGCCATAGAGAAGAAAGCAATTGCAGACAAGAAGAGGAAAGGGGTGACTTTTCTTCAGCAAAGTGTGGAGAGAGAAAGAGAAACAAAACAAACAAGCTGCCATTGCTGAAAGATTTTATGCTTCTGGAGGAGGCGGGTATGTAGGGGGAAACCTAGCATAAATCTCAGAGAAGACATCATAAAAATTATAATGGGCTGCCAACCAGGCGTGTCCACCAACCCGCGCTGCAGTGATTCATCCCCAAAGCGTTCTGCTGAAATGTAGGTTCAGCGACAGTCTGCGGTGGCGAAGACTTACTGCATCGGAGAAAGCTGCTAACAGAGTGATAGGGGCCCTGCCGCAGAGTGACTAACAGTATAGACAAATCAGACACATCATTTCCATCCTTCCACTTGGGTGACTATATCCTAAACATCAAGTCTTCTGGGTGCAATGTTCTGGGAAGCCAGGTCTGCATGCTCAACCCACATCAGACATTGCCAGTGGCTGAAGGCTTCGTTTTATTGCAGCTAATGTATTATGGTTGTAAAAGTGTAAGATGAAACTTGAAAGATGGAAAAATTTAAGGCTGAAGCCAACAGCAAAAGGGTCAGCAGCACCAATTATTTATTTTTAGTTATGGTGCACTCTGAGTCTCAAGGTAGATAAAAAACATCTCCCTAAATTATACAGCTGTGTAATCACTTAGTATTATTAGTATTATTCCCATTTCTCAGGTAGGGAACTAAGGTTGAAGGAGGGAGATTTTACCCATTACAACTATGAAATCTATGTTTTATTTAACTGAGCTATCTATCTATCTATCTATCTATCTATCTATCTATCATCTATATCTATCTAATTCCAACATGGGGCTCAAGTTCAACCATATCTACAAGCCCTCCCAGATGGGACACAGGTGGTGCTGTGGTCTAAATCACTGAGCCTTTTGGGGTTGCCGATCGTAAGGTCAGCAGTACGATTCTGCACGGTGGGGTGAGCTCCTGTTGTTTTGTTCCAGCTCCTGCCAACCTAGCAGTCTGAAAGCATACCAATGTGAGTAGATAAATAGGTACTGCTGAGGCAGGAAGGTAAATGGTGTTTCTGTGCGCTCTGGCTTTCGTCACGGTGTCCCGTTGCGCCAGAAGCAGTTTAGTCAAGCTGGCCACATGACCCGGAAAGCTGTCTGCAGACAAACACCGGCTCCCTTGGCCTGAAAGTGGAGATAAGTGCTGCACCCCATAGTCGATTTTGACTGGACTTAACTGGACTTTATCTTACTAGCCCTCCCTGCTAGTCCCTTCTCTTCATAAGCAAAACAAAAACCCTTACCTTTGCAAACAACCTTTGCAAACAATGGGTTGGGGAATAACCAGTAGCTGAAGAGAACATGGCTTACTACAGTGGAGGGGAATATCCAGCTTTAGGTCCAATCAGGTCCTGTGAGGCCATTTCAGCCAAGACACATCAGGTGCGGGGCAGGTTAAGATGGAGCTTCCTGCTGAAAGTGGGGCTGTCAGTCATGCTGACCACCCCAGGCTTACTAAAACACGAGCAAGCAGGCTGGTGATGTAACCAACGGCCTGTCTACCCAGCTGACCCCCCAAAACTTGTTGAAATGATGTTTCTGATCATAGCCAGAACACTGGATTATCAATGGTCAGATCACGATTCCTGCAAGAAATTAAACTGGTAAGTCAGCTATCATCATTTGTGGACCAAGGTAGCTTGACTATTGTCATCGATGCACAGGTAATCTCCAGGTTGGATTACTGCAGTACACCCTATGTGGACCTGCCCTTGAGGGTGGACTGGAAACTGTGAAAACCTGGAAAAACCTAAAGATGTTGTTTCAGCAAAACTTATTTACTTGGTTGCCCAGTTGCTTATTTTATCTGAAGACTGATGAGAACTCCATCTAGGAAACTGATGGAATTGGAGGGCACTTTCCTAACAGCATTTGGGGAAGTTGAACTATCCATATGCAAAGGATAGCAGTGCCACTACTTATTTTTTCTAATTTTTTTTTTAGCTCAGCTCTATTCTATTTCAATGGAATAGCTCATGTCTGTAAACTGAAGCACATTCATAATGTTTACCTGACCAGGGACTTTATTTGGTTACAGTACAATAGGCCATCAGAGAGATTCCTTAGGAAGGGGAAAGCAGAAATAGATCCTTTCAACACTTTAATCCATCACTTCCAGAGAGCTACTACACACCTCTTGATCTTGGCAAGGAATTATTCCTGAAAGAGTAATAACAATTGCCCTGGTGAAATCAGAGTTCTTAACTGAAAGGTGCTAATTTCCCTTAATCTAGTTTAACCTATGTTGGAAAGTAACAAAATAGTAATAGTATTTCTACAAATGAAAAGATTGGCAGCTCAGCAGCTAGCTAAATGTCCCTGCAGGCTCCATTACGAAGACGGAAAATGCTTGGAGATCAGATAAGAGTATTAATCCAATTTGGAATTCTCCTGGGAAGTTGAGGAAGTGGCCAGACTTTTTGTTTTTTGTTTTGTTTTGTTTTTTGTTTTCACCTTAAACCATCATACAGCATGGCAGAAAAATATTTGAGCGGAAAGTGATCTTCAGGTCTGAACTATATTCAGCATGGTGGCTGGTCAAAGAACATGCAGAAAACCAACAAATGTTTGAGATCAAAGACCATCAGTTACATCCGAACCATCAGGTGGGATTTTCAAAGGAACCCGATCAATTTACTAACATTTACTATTATTTGTGTATATTTGTTGTGCTGATTTACTACTTATTCCCTGTCTTTCGATTTGTGAATCTACAAGCTGAGTGCCAAACAATTTAAAATTACAGTACACAATAAAACCAACAGACACAGCAAGTGGGGATGGAGGTGGTGGCAGACACCCATTACACAACAAATTTAAAACACCAGAATCAATTATCATTCAGGAATACAGAAGCTCAATAAGCATCAAAAGGTCTCTGGAAGAAAAGATCCTTTATCTGGTAAAGCAAGATGAATCTTCCTAGGGAAGGAGTACAATAATTTGGATGCCACAGTTGAGAATACCCTACCAATGCTAGGCACCGGTTGTACATCAGATGGTGGAGACACATGGCAAAGGCTCCTAAGGAAGATCTTAATGTGTTGGTGCGGTTCATATAGCAGAGATGTATCTGTTGTGTATTGATTCAAGGGTTATCATATCTGATTACTATTGTCTGTATTCACATTAGGGGAAAGTAACTGCCTTCCTGTTCCAGAAGGAACAGTTACTATTGGTTCATTCAAGGTGCTGCATTTGGATCCTCAGTCTTATTGGTTCCCACCAAAAAGCAGCTTTGTGATTGCTTGAGATTGTTCCCTCCGAAATGTATCCTCTACTGTCCCTATAAATGTATCTTCTTCTCCTCAGTTCCCCAGTCTTGTTTGTCTGAATAAAGAGTGTTACATGAAGAAGCTGTCTCCTGCCGGCTCTGTCAGAGCTGAAATCACTTGCTGAATCACAATACCCACGTTACAACAGTATCCTCCATGTATTCTGGACCCAGAGCCTGTATATGACTTGGAAGGCTAAAACCAGCACTGTCTTGGACCTACAAACTGCCTGGTAGCCAGAGAAGATGCTTTGAAACTGGTAGTATGGTTTACCCTGGCCAGCACCCTGGCAATTTCCATCTGAACCCATCTCACCTTCTGTGCATTCTTCAAAAGTAGTCCCATGTAGGGTATGTTGCAGCAGCTGGTATATGTTACAGCAGCTGGGGGTATTTTTTTTATTTAAAAAAAAAAACACTCTTAACTAGCCCTGCCACATCCAGAGGAATGCACCAAGCTGTATATTTGGATCTTAAGGGGGAGTGTAATTCTATGCAGCACAGATCATCATAACCATCTACTCCACTAACCATTCTCAGATATACTTTTAGCCAGAGGAACTTCCACCATGTCTGGATTAATGTCCAGTATGTTATAATCCAACCCGTCACTGACCTCTGGCACCAGATCAGAAGACCCACTGCCTCCCCTATTAAAAATTCAAGTTTTAAAATCTTAATTTTAATATTTATTTCCAGTAGTAGTCCAACTTCTGAGGTCTGTTTAACAACAGGGCAAAAGAAATGAATGTGTATACCTGTCAGGGGCTGGGGAGAGGAGGAGGAGTGGTGGTGACCACCTCCCCATTCTGACCCTTCCAGGGAGGAGGAAGAGGGATGTGAGGGATTTGAGGGAGGTCACAGCTCAGAGGCAGATGAAAGGGAAAGTTGTGAAATCATGGGAGACCCAGAGCAACTGGCTGACACATTGTCATTAGAAAGCATTCCAGACCCTCCATGTCCCAGAACCTGGTGAACCTTAAAAGTAGGAGAGCAAAGAGCTTGAAGACCGAGGGCACTTAGTGGCACCCGTAGAGGAGGGGATGATAATGATGACGAACGAGGAAGTAGGAGAGACAGGGGGTGGAGATTCACTTGGGACAACGCCATTATCCAAGTGGCTGGGTTCTATAGCCTCTCTCTTTGAAGTTTGAAATAAAAAAAGACTGTAAGAAACTTTCCCTTGTCTTTGTACTTTCCTGGGCAACCAGCCAGGAGCAGCTGACAGCATCCTGACAATACCACATACAATCATTGCTCTGTCATGAATACTGGTTATCGACCGTAATAAAGAGATTGATTGGCTCTGTTGTCCTACTTTGAATTGTCTTTGATAGAGTGTGATCCAGACAAAGTAAGGTATATTCATCCCACTTAAATTAAGTTGTAGATACGCTTTTTAAATTCCCAACGATAGTAGAAAAATCTTTGCCTTAGCAGTGGTAGAGGGCCCTGAGTATGGAAACAACCTAACACAAGCAAATCCTTTATTCTTTGGAAGAACGCATTGTAAATCCACAGACTGAATCAACAGATTCATCCCAAAAGAATCTAATCGAAAGCTCTGAAAAAGCTCTGATATGTATCTTGAGCTGATGTGTGAGAAAGGATTCCCCATTTACTTCAGCACTGGAAGCTGCCTCAGTGCACTCTGGAATATATTGAAGCATGATGTGCACAAAAAGCCACTGGTGTAGAGCTAGCTGAAAACAGTATCAGCATCTATTATGGGCTAGTTCAGTAAATGACTTGAGGACCACTTCCTCTTCAGTGGATTTTCTGTCTTGCTGTGTGGCCTAAGACGGGGTTGGGGAACCTGTGATCCAGCAACGGTTGTTGGGACTCCAACACCCATCAGCCCCAGACAGCATAGCCAACAGTCCAGGATTGCTGGGGGGTTGTAATGTAACAACAGGTTTCGCAACCCTGGCTTAAGCAAAACAATGGAAAAGGGTATGAGCATTGATGCTGTGAACATCACTGTGTCATAAGTTTTAGAGCACTGACTAAAGACCAGGATATGCATGCTGTTGATTGCATGTGAACAACTGATGTGCATATATATCACATCAGTTGTTCACATCCCATATATATATATGGGACCCAGGTGGTGCTGTGGGTTAAACCACAGAGCCTAGGGCTTGCTGATGAGAAGGTCGGCGGTTCCAATCCCCGTGGCGGGGTGAGCTCCCATTGCTCGGTCCCAGCTCCTGCCCACCTAGCAGTTCGGAAGCACGTCAAAGTGCAAGTAGATAAATAGGGACCGCTTCAGTGGGAAGGTAAACGGTGTTTCCGTGCACTGCTCTGGCTCGCCAGAAGCGGCTTTGTCATGCTGGCCACACGACCCGGAAGCTGTCTGTGGACAAACACCGGCTCCCTCGGCCTATAGAGCAAGATGAGCGCCGCAACCCCAGAGTCGGGCACGACTGGACCTGATGGTCAGGGGTCCCTTTACCTATATATATATATGTGTGTGTGTGTGTGTGTGGAGAGAGAGAGAGAGAGAGAGAGAGAGAGAGAGAGAGAGAGAGAGAGAGAGAGAGAGAGATTAAGTAGTTACCACGGAGGAGGGATTGGGATCAGAACCATTACATATTGTGGGTGGGATTAGCCCTTTCCCTCCAATGAAAATCACCCCCCCATCTGCCGTTTGCCTTCAGAGGGATGTTCCCTTTAACACCAGAAGGACTGCAGCATGCCTGAAATTCACCTCACGTATAATTTGGCCTTGCAATATTTAAAGCCAAGCTGAGTGAAAACCTGCTCTTTACCCACATTTCTGATCTGTTTGAGTTGCAATGAGTTGGAAAGAGCCCAAGGGGAAATGACTCCTGTTTGCTATTGAATTGTCCTTTTCTTTCGCTACTAGCCGTTGTATCTGATGTTGAAACGCCATACAAATAACATGCATTCTGTCTCTTCCAGCAGGAGAAACTCAATACTGCTGCTTTATTGTGCTGTTTAATTTATTTCAAGGGTGCATAATGTATTCGCTTGCCTCTATTCGACCATTGCAGGATGTTGCAGTTGCCTTTACTATCGCTTGTAGCTGTGGTAACAGTAATAATAAGTGTGTGTGATGTTTTGTTAGCCCCCTGTTAAGATGAATGTCTAGCATATGTGGAAGTTGGCAGAGCTCAAACACGAAACTGTAAATAATAATAATAATTATAATTTAGTACAGGGTAGAGGTTAGTCTTAACTGAATAGGGTCATCAGTAGGTGGTGTTGAATGTTAGTAAAACAAGGCTATTTCCTGTTCCATTTTTCACACTAAACCTGAGGTTGCCACTGGCAGCCCACAGTTGGGGGCCTCCAATGAAAGCTGCAAGCCACGTATTCATTTTCATGCTACTCAGCCAGTTCTGTGCCAGAAAGGAAACAGGCTTTCCAATTGTATTTCTGTCCATCATTCAGTTGCCAAAGGGGTTCCTATGACTTTTATCAGTTTATCAGTCTCTAGTTTGTTTGTTGGTCAGATCTGGCTGAAGAGAGGCTCATTAACAGAGAGGGGGGTGGGAATGGCTCCTCTTGATCCCTTCTTGAAATGAAAGTACACTAGTGAAAGTGGTCTTAGAATAGACTTGCATATGTAAGAAGCAGTGGGCAACTTGACTGGGCTCCCTCCGGATAATAGTAATAATAATAATAATGAGGAGGAGGAGGAGGAGGAGGAGGGGGAGGAGGAGGAGGAGGAGGAGGAGGAGGTTGGGAAACCCAGCCAGATGGGTGGGGTAGTAGTAGTAGTAGTAATAATAATAATAATAATAATAATAATAATATGTTCCAGCCCATCTGACTGGGTTGCCCCAGCCACTCTGGGCAGCTACCAACATATGAAAACATAATAAAACATTAAACATTAAAAACGTCCATATACAGGGCTGCCTTCAAGTGTCTTCTAAAAGTTGTGTAGTTCTTTATCTCCTTGACATCTGAAGGGAGGGCGTTTTACAGGGCGGGCGCCACTACTGAGAAGGCCCTCTGCCTGGTTCCCTGTAACTTCACTTCTCTCAGTGAGGGAACTGCCAGAAGGCCCTCAGAGCCGGAACTCAGTAGATGAAGGCACTACGGGCATGGGTACGAATTTGTAGCAAGAGGGCAGAAATACTGCACAGCTTTGAAAGGACAGAAAACATTCAAGCAGGGGATGGGTGAATTTTTCAGATTTTGGTTTCTCTCACTTTTCTTTTCTTTTTTTCAAATTTTATTTTGAGTTCCCTACCTTTCAGCATCAGTTCCTTCAGCATTTTAGTGAGAATATGCACAGGTCTGGGTGCAATTTTGCCTACAATACACATTTTTATGAAGTCATGTCCCATAATATAAAGCATTTTCACATGTCATGATTTGGCTGGAGAATTGCAGTGTAAAATTCAGAGATATGCAAATTTTGAACGATGGCTGTGTTTTGGTTTGTGTATTGTTTTGGAAAGCGTGAAATAGGTAGATCCACTTCTAGATATGAACCAAGTTGAATTTGTTTCCCCTTCCCTATGCCCAACCTTTCACTGCCAACTTCAAATGACACTTCCATAAGGGACAATGTACAACTTTTGCACAATGTGCAGCAGCTGAGGGCTGTCAAAAACTGTATCAAGGGCCGCATGCAGCCTTCGGGCTATGTGTTGGACCACCCTGCTCTAACCACTACACCACACTGGCTTTCCTTTAAAAGAACTGTAAATGGTACCCTGTGTGCAGATGCATACAATAATTGGTTACAACGCATCCAAAGGAAATGGAGACATTGTCCAAAGAGCGTTCCCAGATGCAAACGGAATAGTTGGTTAATACTGTAAAATGCATGGTTTGTGACAATACCTAGAATTACCTACAGGATTTTTAAAATGCTCATTCTCACTTGAATGATAATAATAAGGTTTTCTAATTAAAAAACAAACAAAAACAACCCCAAAACAGTAGCATCCATCAAAAGAAACATTACCAAGGAAATCCCACCCCACCCCTTTTAAAATGAGATGATCTCCGGTGTGAGCTTTCAAATATAAGTTGTGGGTCCAGGCATCGTGCCCCCCCCTCCTCAATCCGCAGACCACATAGACTGCTTTGGATCAAAAGAGGCCACAACTTTATTGAATACAGATGAAAGAGGTTTGCCTTGGGCAGGGGGCAATCAAAATACTTCCGGCCCGCCCACCAGAAGTGACACATAGGTCAATCCAGGCAGGGGGCTCCTAAGACTTACATCAAATAGGGTGACCCCGGTGGAGACCACCATTTGGAGGAGTGCCCTCGGCCCTGGCCCCGCCTGGGCATGCGGACGTGACCACTCCCCCCAGATCCCTTTAACAGGATACCCAACCCCGACGAGGGAAAAGCAGGTAGGGCCCCAAGTGAGGGCTGCTTAAATGACCATGGGGGCGGACCCAAGGGAGGCCTTTGCCCTCCATTGGCTCTGCCCCATGGCCCAGCCCATGGCCCAGCCTGCACCCCCCTTTGCCAATCTGGGATGCAGGCTAGGATCCAGCCTCTGATAGGTGGTGCAGGCATATGCCCATGTCCCCTATCTAGACGGGGCTCTGAGGATGCTTGAATAAGTTCTTTGGAACTCTGTAAGAATTACCTGTGCTATGTTTTCAATGGCACAAGAAGGTACACATCTACTCACTGCATCTGTGCTGATGCATACAATGCCTCCACAGAGACATGCTTGTGCTTTCGGACATGCCTGAGCCATGCTTGGGTCCTCTGGTGATCCTTCTGATTCATAGCACTCCATGAAAATGACCCATGGGCTCTTCCAGCGATCCATGTGGTATTCCTTTTGCTTGTATTGGCTGGTCTGAGCAAACCACAGTTAACTGCCTTCCCCAACCCACACGCTCAGAAGAGAGACGAAAGGAGCAAGGGAGAAGAAAACCTAATTCCCTATGGAGCTGAGCTCTCATTAGAAGTCTCTCTGTCCAGGCTGCCTCTAATAGCAGGGCAATGTGTCTTGGCTGGAAAATTTATTAACCCCTATTAAAGAGAGAGAGAGAGAGAGGGAGAGTTGGGTGGGATCAGTCAAGCAAAGGGGGTATTGTGGGGAGAGATGGACTCCGTTTGACGTAGGCAACAGAACTGAAGCATTCTCCTTGACACTGTGGGTGGTATGTTTGCTGACCACCAGTAGCTAACCAGATTGTGGCCAGCATTTTGGTGCATTTCCAAAATATCAAACTAGGGTGGAGGGGTAGGGAAAGTATTATCGTTGATTCGTGGGTGGGTGGGGGAGTCCACTAGAGTCACTTTTAAAAAATCAGTTAACATCACTGGTCATTGAGTTGTTTCCTTGAACTTGCACAATTATATATCAGAGCAAATTTTGAACTTGATTAGTTCAAAGACTGTAACTATACAATCTAGAAAAACATCAGTTTAGAGTAGTAATGCATACCCTCCAACCATTCTCCAATGAAAATAGGGACGTCCTATTCCATACCCTAAAACATTTATCCAATGCAAATAGGGAGGTCTGAGGAAAAGCGGAACGTTCTGGGATCAAATCAGAAACCGGGATGGCTTCTGTAAATCTTTGACTGGCCCTGGAAAATCGGGACACCTGGAAGTTCTGGATTAAATTCCTCCAACCTGAGTCTGTTAACATCCTCACCTTCTCTTCTTCCTGAATGGACTACACTTCCTGTACTCATGAAGTGGTTTTTAGAGAAGTGGACAGGCTTTTTGCTTGTTCCCTTGCAGGTTCCTGGAAGACTCTTATAGAAGATAATAGGACTGTCCCTGGAAAACAGGGGAAATTGGAGCTTCTGGGTTAGCTAGTGTGGAGTGATAACTTACAAGGTGCTCCTCTTGGTTCTGGTGGTGGAGCAGTTGCAGGTGACAAGAAGCAACAGAGAAGATTGTTATCTAAAGGAAGGAAGATGGTCCAGCTGGTTTCAGAATGCCTTGCATCCTGCTTCACGGATGTCAACAATGCAAGAGAACCTTACATTTTGGCACTTCCCACACATTTATGTTTCTGATGCTGTTTGGTTTATTTGGCCTCCTCGTTTGTTTGCTTTTGTCCTGGGGATGAAGAGCCCAGCAAGACTGTTCTTCCACATGTGAGATCAACTGTGTGTGGTATGAGTTCAGCCATGGTGACTCTGGACATCCCTGAAATCAAAGGATGGAGACCACATGCAGCCCAAGTGTTGCAAGCCTCGCTCTGCAGCACTGCAGAGTTTTTGTTGCTTTAAAGCATCTCTGGGAAGTTATTTTTTTTAAGGATTTAAAACTATTGGAAATCACCCTCGACCCCTTGTAAAAGAAGAATGTTGTGGTAATGTTTGCTATGGGAAGAAATTTTGTGGCTAGAAAGGAAGTGAGGGGACTAAAATGACATGATACACAGTCTAAGTTCAGCAAAGGATTCCAATTTGCTCAGATGCTCATTAAGCTCCTACAAATGTCTTTTTTTTTTTTTTTTTTTGCTTCCCTTTGAGATATTCCTGCTTTGAGAACAAGATGAAAGCCCAGCCAACTTAAGAATTGTGTTGTATTTCCTGTGCCCATGGAATCACCCCAACTTGCTTTCTGGGCCTTTGCATCTCCATCCGTTGTCAGACACTGTAGGCTAATCCACCAAGACATTTTCCCCAAATATCCAGGCCAGAAACTCACTTAAAATAAAGATTAAGAAAAAAACCCAAGCTGAGATGTACACTAACCAGTAAGTGATCTGGAATTGCAGCTGTTTACCCTATTGCTACGTCACAACTACTGGTACTTGGAGTTTTGTAGCTCTTTCCTGATTGGGCAGTTCTAGCTTGTACTCAGCCACCTGAGCCCTAATTTTCCAACTCTCCCAATATGTACAGTCAACATCTTGTGAACCACCATCCAGAAAGCTTTCTAAGGTGTTTATTTAGCATCTTTGTAACTTTATGTAAGGAAGTAGGTACATTATGTAGTCAATATTTTACAAAGTTAAAGACTCAGTCTCCTTGTCTTCAACAAGAAAGTTACCGGTACGTGTATTATTCTCAGCACCACTCTCCCTATGTGCTTTGCTAGGGTTGCATTGCAATGTATTATTCCTTTTCTTCTAAACCTTTTTCTTTTTTGTATTTGTGTTATGATTCAAGATTACAACTGATTTTTTTTTTTTGAGAAAACAAGCTCCACATTACTTTTAGTTATAGCACAAACTATGTTGCCTGTTTTACACTGTTTGGTTGCCACTGAACCCAATCCGGATTACTGCTGAGGGCCCTTGTTCACTGCATCCTCAACTTCATTTGTTTATTATGCAACAAAAAAATATTCATGTTATTTAAATCCCGGCGCTCATACAAAAGTTTCTGTGAACTTTGCCTTTGCATAGTCCATTATGCAGGGTAACAGAGTCTCGGTTTGGAGGAGGAGTGAGAGGAAAGGCCTTTCCTTTCCCCTGACCCTCACATCCTCCCCACCAGTGAGCAAGCAGAGGAGGGTCACTGGCTGCCACTATGTGCCTGTCCCCCCAAATGCCCCACCTATCAAGGTAGGCTGGCTACAGGACTGAACCAGATAGAAGGTTCCCCACTGCTGTTGATCAACTGTTAAATTTATGAATTAACAGGTTTCCAAGCTGCTTTTCAAGGTGCAGTACCTTCAGAAAAAGGTAAAGGTAAAGGACCCCTGACAGTTAAGTCCAGTCACAAACAACTCTGGGCTTGCAGCAATCATCTCGCTTTACTGGCCGAGGGAGCCAGTTTTTCTGGGTCATGTAGCCAGCATGACTTAGCCGCTTCTGGCGAAACCAGAGCAGTGCACGGAAACGCCGTTTGCCTTCTTGCCAGAGTGGTACCTATTTATCTACTTGCCCTTTGACATGCTTTCAAACTTCTAGGTTGGCAGGAGCTGGGACAGAGCAACGGGAGCTCACCCTGTCGTGGGGATTCGAACTGCTGAACAGCAAGCCCTAGGCTCAGTGGTTTAGACCACAGCGCCACCCGCGTCCCCTTCAGAAGGTAGTGTACAAAACAAAGGGGGTGTACAGAACAAAAACATAATAGTACATAAAATTGTTTTTAACAGGTTTTTTATGGGAACCATTCAGAAACTTTATTACAATAAAATGGTATATAATTTTTGTTAATCTGACTGCATAATTTGGAAAGTAGCTTGCTTGTTTGTTCTCCGCAGGTTCGGCTGCTCTCAACATATCATCATCAACCTTGGGACGAGGGTTTCTGAGGTGGGGGAAAGTGGTTTTTGTTAAAGTTTAGGTGCCAGCAGCCGTTTTGAATGCAGATGGTGAACTATAACATGACTTTGGCTGGAGGGATGAATGTGGTGCCAGAAGGGAGAAATGGGTGGTGAGTAGAGCTGCTTGGGTGCAGAAAGAGAAGGTGAGATTATGGGGAAATGCCATGTAGAAAGGCGGCATAGCCAGGATTTATGTCTGGGGGCGCGCGGCAGAACTCCGCTATCAGCAACGTGATTGGTCAGTTAAGTATTTTTTATTAATTTACTTGAAAGCCCCCTCCTGGCTATGTCCATGCATGTAGAGGGTCATTTATTGGTTAAATCTTTTGTTTATTTACAAATGATAAGAGAGAGATAGGAAAGACTTGCCCTGAAAGGAGACAATGGATTTACTAGATGCTCTTTCAAATCAGCTTCCTATGAAGGAACATGCATCTATAAGATCCCCATGTTATGCACCCTGTACAAATTTGTCTCTATGGAACTTAAATCAGCTATGGGGAAAGTGGCTGCATAGGCAAACCCTGAGAGCACTTGACTGCCTCTGCCTGTATAACACTTAAAAGAGGCCGGAGAAGAATCGCTAACTGGAGGGAGAGCCCTCCACCTGAGACATCTAAGCTGAGCACATGATTGCCACCCAGATCATGTGCAGAGAGGGAGCTGGACAGCAGGCTGAGGCGGAAGATGTTGTTTGTTTGTTTTACATCTCCCTCCTGTACAAGAAAATGTAAATTTGGTTTATATGAGTTGCAGGTTAAGCTAAACATTTTAACTTGTCAATCAGGCCCATGTTTGTTGACCTAAGATTGGCAGATAGAGAGAGACAGTTTTTCGGGAGAAATAATGGAAAAATCATTTCCCCGGCTTTGTCTCTAATACTTCTTTGGCATCAATAGGGAGTAATTTTCCCCCCTCTGACCCAGCTAAGAAACACTGTGAAAATAAACCCACTCAATCAAACGCCAGCTTCTTAAAGAGACATGTGTGTGTTTAAAAATGTTTCACTTGTTTACACTAGGGAACTCGCAGCTCTTCATTTGGGTTCTCTTACTGTAGCATACCTGAGGTTTTAAGGAGATTTACCATTTAGCATTTACTTCCTCTTTAATGTACAAGAGTATGTCCACACAGACATACACGCATGCATACATATACCCTGGACAGAGCATCGGAACATGAGCTTTAGTATGAGGAGCATGAGGAGAATTTAGCCACAGCAGAGACCCTATTTCAAGTCTGCTTTCCAGCGATGTGAGGAGGTAGCCATTTGACGTTCCACGCTTTGAAATGTTTACCGCATATGCCTGCAGATAAATATGATATAGAAAGTTACTACTCATCTGTGTATTTGATGTGTAGCTTTGATCCGTTGTGAGGTCTTTTTAGACCTGGGGTTCTAATCCTGACCTTGGCCAGTTGCTGTCTCAACCTCACGGGTATTGTTGTGAGGCTTAAATAGGGCAGGAAAGATGCATGTATACCAATGTGATATCATTGGAGGAAAGGCGGAAAGCCTTCACCCCTGGCATCTCCTGATAGGGCTGTGAAAGGATCCTGTCTGAAGCCCTGAATGGCTGTTGCCAGACAGTATAGACCACGTATTGTCAGTCTTTTTAAACCAGAACCCACTTTTTAACCAAAACATGCATTTGGGGACCCTTAAAAAATCAAGCAAACATATATTTGCATGGTGGTATTGTTCCTGTTGTAATTCACCCATTAGTGGGTTCCAAGCCCCCAGTTGAAGGCCAGTGGTATAGATAATAGTGACTGAGATACACCAATGGTCTGACTCAGTATAATCCAGCATCTTTTATTTCTAATTTGTGACTCTACTGTACTTTCTGTAGTGACCAAGTGGACAATGTCATTATCTAGTTTAATCACTAGGTGGCACTGGATTTAGTTGTACGCAGGTAGAGTTGGGAGTTTCCTATGTCAACGGTTAAGTGCCAGTGTGGTGTAGTGGTTAAGAGCGGTAGACTTGTTATCTGGGGAACCGGGTTCGCATCTCCACTCCTCCACATGCAGCTGCTGGGTGACCTTGGGCTAGTCACACTTCTCTGAAGTCTCTCAGCCCCACTCACCTCACAGAGTGTTTGTTGTGGGGGAGGAAGGGAAATGAGAATGTTAGCCGCTTTGAGACTCCTTCGGGTAGTGTAAAGCGGGATATCAAATCCAAACTCCTCTTCTTCTTAAAAAAATATGCGTGTGTGTTTTACCCTTCAAGGGCAGTGGCACTTTCTATTTATTGTTAAAACATTATCTTTGCAGTGTCCTTGTCTCCGGTGGGGATTATTTCCAGGAAAATGTTAATAGGATCACAGGCTTTGTACCCTCTCCATAGGATCCTCTCCATTGCTAATAATTCTCACAGTCTGGAACAGAATCTCTATGTGTTCCTGTTTTCATGCACAGTCCCAGATTTACAGAAGCCGTCCCAGTTTCTGATTTTATCCTGTAATGCCCCGCTTTTCCTTAGGATGTCCCCTTTTTTCATCAGAGAAATGTTGGGAGGTATGGCCCCTGAGTCATGGAGATAAGTAACTATACTACCTTTAGAAGACATTTGAAGGAAGCCCTGTATAGGGAAGTTTTTCTATGTTTAATGTTTTATTATGTTTCTAAATATGTTGGAAGCTGCCTGGAGTGGCTGGGGCAACCCAGTAAGATGGTAGAGGTATAAATAATAAAATGATGATGAGGATGGAATAAAAGGTAAAGGTACCCCTGACCGTTAGGTCCAGTCGCGGACGACTCTGGGGTTGGGTGCTCATCTAGCTCTATAGGCCGAGGGAGCTGCCGTTTGTCCATGGACAGCTTCCAAGTCATGTGGCCAGCATGACTAAGCCGATTCTGGCGAACCAGAGCAGCTCACGGAAAGCCCATTTACCTTCCCGTCGGATTGGTACCTATTTATCTACTTGCACTTGACGTGCTTTTGAACTGCTAGGTGGGCAGGAGCTGGGACCGAACAACGGGAGCTCACTCCGTCGTGGGGATTCAAACTGCCTACCTTCTGATCGGCAAGCCCTAGGCACTGTGGTTTAGACAGCAGCGCTACCCGCGTCCCTTGAGGATGGAATAGGACTTCCCAAATGTTGGAGGGTATGCCGTTAGAAGAAGAGTTTGGATTTGATATCCCGCTTTTCACTACCCGAAGGAGTCTCAAAGCAGCTAACTTCTCCTTTCCCTTCCTCCCCCACAACAAACACTCTGTGAGGTGAGTGGGGCTGAGAGACTTCAGAGAAGTGTGACTAGCCCAAGGTCACCCAGCAGCTGCATGTGGAGGAGTGGAGACGCGAACCCGGTTCCCCAGATAACGAGTCTACCGCTCTTAACCACTACACCACACTGGCTAGGGTGATAGTCCTCACTTTAAAAGTGGAGAAGGGATCTTTGGTTTTGCATAACCTCCTTCTGTGCACCTTAAGAGAGGAAATGTGTGTTCCTCCACTCCTTCGAAGGGAGAAAAACTGGATGGAGAGACCTTAAACCCTATCCAACTTCAGAAGCTTCCTGCCCACCCCTTCTCCATTCCCATACGCAGAGGACTCGCGGTGCTTTAATTACTCTGCAGCCCTCGACGTCATTTGCTGGACCACAGTATTTTTACTTGCTCACTGTGCCTTCTTTCTTGAAGACAGATTTGTTCTGTTGATGAAGACATGAGTTATCCAAGTAGAGACTTTTCCAAAAAAACCATTTCAGATTTTTAAAAGGCCTGAGGAAAAACCTCTGAGACGCCAATAGGGTGTTATTTATTTTGTTTTTAGAAATGGTGGCATTCCCTCCTCGTTCTGCTGGTGACATTTAACTCTGCAAGTGGAAAAGGGAGCCGGGAGCCAGATGAAAACCTCAATGTATTGACAGGAAGGTCACCAGGGAGAGGAGCTTGTAGCCCTCAGGCCAGGCCGCAAATCCAAATGCGGCTTCAGAGGTTAATGCCCACCTTGTTATGTTTGCAGGCCAGGGACATCTCCTACAAAAAGGCCCACTGGAATCAATGGGAAGTTGGGCAAGAACTACATGGTGACCCACCCAATAGGTTGCTCTGTTTAATTGAATAGAAGGGGCATGTCCAAATTCAAAAATAAAAATAAATATGCTATGTGTACAGAGTTGTCCTCTTTATGGAAATTAATTTGCTTATATTATTGAAAACCGTCAACATCATACCAAAATGCTTCATATTAAGAAAATTATATATATTCGGGGAAAATTCAGTAAAATGGTGATGAATTTTCCTAAGCGCTTAAAAAAAAAGTATTTGCAATCTGACATGGCAGTGGAGATTGAAAAATAAGAAATTGAGGGCAACCAAAATTTGTCCACCCTGAAACGGTACATGATTGATTAATAACAAGGATGCTGGAAAAGTTTCTTCCTCTCTTCACCAGAAGAACCCACAGAGCTCTGATATATTTTAGGAGCTCAAACACCAGCATTGGAAAGGAAGGAAGGAAGGAAGGAAGGAAGGAAGGAAGGAAGGAAGGAAGGAACCTCAAATTTCTCAAATTACAGGCATTGATTTGTGGAGTTTTGAAATTTTGCAACCCTGAACCACTGCTTAAGCAGCAACACCTACTGAAGTGGTTAACAAGTTGTTTGCTGGAGAGATCTGGCAAGGACATTCTGACTTTCTTGAGCAGAGGACATCCGTTGCAGCCAGTTTCATAAAAATGAGCTCACCCCCATTTGAGCCCCTCTTTTTTGCCAGTGTTCCAGAGGTTTTGTGAGTGACAACCAAACTGAATCATCCACTATGCCTACCATCCACATGTGGGGACTATGCCAACGTCCTTGCTACTAAACCATGTGATGTTTCAGGATCAGCATAGGAGGAAGAGCAATTGCAACAGGAAAACAGCAGTGGTAGTGTAAAAAAACCCTCAATTGGTTGGAACCTCCTTTTTATGTCTGTTGCTAAGGAGAAAATTGTTTTGGGATAGGGACATTTGAATTTCCAAGTGGCCAATGGTCATGCTAGAAACCACAGCTCACAAGTGACAATACAATTACATGCATATGGAACCATGAGCATGCGTGTAGCAGCAGTTCAAGCCAGGAAAATATTGTCAAAAAAACCCAGAAATATCCTCTCACCTGGGAGTCTTGGTGGTGGGTGTCTGTTGCATGGCGGCGGTGGGTCTAGGGAGGCCGCCATCTTCCAGTGTGGCTTGGGAAGGGAATGGACACTGTCCACTTCCAGCCATGTCCGGCTCCCAGGTAAGGGTGGGCAGTGCTCGCTCGGCTAATCAAAGGCAGGGGCTCGGAGGCTGTTACCAGCCCGCCCATTCAAGAGGGTGGCCAAGTGAAGGCTGGACTCTTGGCAGACGTGCCAAGAAATCTTGCAGATACCAGGCCAACTCCAAATGGAGCTGAAGGGAGATTACCTTTCTCTAAGTATTTGGTTGTGTTTTTTTTTTTTAATAAAGTAATAATAAAAATAAATGGGGGTGAGTTATTGTTAAGACAGAGCCATAGCTATAGGAGGGCTAGTCGGGATTTTTTTGCCCTGGGTGAAGCCTCCAGAGGTGTGCTATTGAGGCTCCCAGCCTGTGTGTCTGTGTGTACACGAATGCGTGTATGGGGTGGTGCAGGGCCGGATTTAGGTTTGATAAGGCCCTAAGCTACTGAAGGTACAGTGGTGCCCCGCTAGACGAATGCCTCGCTAGACGAAAAACTCGCTAGACGAAAGGCATTCGCTAGCGGAAGGCTGCCCCGCAAGATGAAAAAGTCAATGGGGCTGCCTCGCAAGACGAAAAAAAATTTTTTTTTCGTCGCAAGAACCGCTATTCTGCCTTGGTGCTTCGCTAGACGAAAAATTTGCTATACGAAGACACTCGCAGAATGAATTATTTTCGTCTAGCGAGGCACCACTGTAATGGGGCCCTTTATATGTCCAGCTGTCCTTTGTCAACAACAAATTGTCGCTGTTTTTTTATGTTGAATATATGCTATATGTTAATTTATGCACCCAATTACATCATCGGAGCCTACACAACACAAAACACTGTTGATGTGTGTAGGTTTTATTTTATTTGTTTTTTTATCTTATATTTTGGAAATGTACATCCAGGGTTTTTTTCCCCTTTAAATTTTTTTGGGCCCCCCAAGAGAATGGGGTCCTAAGCTATAGCTTGTTTAGTTTATACGTAAATCCGGCACTGGGTGTGTATGCCAAATTGGGTCTTTGACCCGGGTGAAATAAAGCCTAGTTTTGCGCCTGGTTAAAGCATCTTGCAAGCCAAAACTCATGGCTGTTGGGTTGCGTAACTTGCACTGGACTTGGTGTCTCACTCATTGTGGCAGGCCTGATTCACAACATTTTGCAGAGTACATTCCCAAAGGAAAATAACCTTTGAAAAACAAACACTGATCACCTTGTAAGCCAAGATTATTTAATAAGCTGCAAGAAACGGTCTTTCTTTCTTTCTTTCTTTCTTTCTTTCAGACATGCCTTTGGGATGTATTTAGAGAAAGCAAAGGTGAAGGGAGGTCAAGAGTGAGGATATCAACTCAAAGGAGGACACCTTCTGAAACTGATAGCAATAAACGAGAAGCCAGGAAAAAGCAGTGGCCCAAAAGAGATTTGGCTTTGAAGCCTTGAAAAGGGAGATAATTGCAAGTTTCAACACAGGCTGGTGCTAAGGTTTTGTGTTTCCTTCCCTTCTGTAGTTTCATTGAAAATGAAGTGACAAAGAGGAACAGGGTGAAAAGAGGTGAATGAAAGCTAGAAGACCTCCTGAGAATGTGGGACCCAACTTTATGCTTTTGTGTCAAAATGTGTGTGTGTGTGTGTGTGTGTGTGTGTGTGTGTTTTAATTAGGCCACTATAGCAATGCCCCCAAATTCCAAATTCTGACTAGATAATTCCAACTGCAGGGCCATAGATGTGTTCTAACGTGGCCTCACCGATACTGAACACAGGAATTTGGATTTTTTAAATGTATATATTCCAACTTATTTTACTATGTAGTATGCAGATGCCACACATTTTTCACATTTTAAAAGGCATTCGGAAGGGATTGTTAGGTAAAAGGAGAAAAGAAAGAAAGAAATAGAGGCTCTATTTCTTCATATCCTGATCTGCAAAAAGTCTGGTTCGAGAATGCTTCTGCCCCCACAGATACCACCAAAACCCACATGCGGTTGGTAACATAGCTTCTATTTCCTTTGGAATTTGTTGAACACGAATGTTTGTAATATCCTTTGTGCCTCTCCTCCTAATTGGAAACATTTTGTATTAAATCTAATGGGCTAAAAGCAAAGAATTTGGAATGCAACATATCTGGTTCTCAACCTGAAGTTGATTTTCTGTGACCTTGGTCATGTCACTTTACGCTCTGATACTGACCTCTCAGCTTTCCTTAATTAATGCTTCAACCCTCTTCTTTTTGAGAAGCGGTCTGAAACATCATTTGCTTTATTACCCAAGATCATTCAGCTGCTCTGGGACAAAACAAGGCATTTCCTTAAAATGAATATTAACATTCCAGGTTTAAAATCTCAGGCACGTGATAATGTAAGATTGTAAATCCGTGATATTAGGAAAGTAAAATAAACATCTTCATTCAACAACCAGAGTCCCAGTTTATGCTCTGATCTCTAAGAGTCTTGGGCCTTAGAATTTGACAGGAACCTACAAACTATAAATGCACACGTTTCTGCAATATACTGTGTTGCCTACTGCTGTCACAGTTACCCTTAGTTATAGTGCAGTGGTGGCCAAACTCAGCCCTCCAGATGTTTTGAGACTACAAGTCCCATCATCCCTAGCTAACAGAACCAGTGGTCAGGGATGATGGGAATTGTAGTCCCAAAACATCTGGAGGCCAAGTTTGGCCACCACTGTTATAGTCAGTAGGTTTCTGCTCCCCATGGTTTTCATTGAGTTGAGTATTTGTGGGAACGCAGGGGTGCCAACTTGTATAAAATATTAGTAAGCCCCGCCCTGCATAATCGGTCACAAAACATGGTGCACACACACCATTTGAAAGGCAACGTCCATCAACATGGGGGGGGGGAGTTCCCTCAAATATTTTATTGGGGGTGTGTTCTGAAAGAACTTAAGCCCCTAGGAGTTGGCTTCTATGTGGGAGCGGGTCTCATTCCCCAGGTTAGTTTCCTCCAACCTGAGTTGATTTCCTCAAACCTGAGTAATAATAATGCAGTGGTACCTCTGGTTGCGAACGGGATCTGTTCTGGAGGTCCAGCCACATCACGAGGAATTCGCAACCGGAGGACGGCTTCTGCACATTCGTGTGGCGCGATTTAGTGATTCTGTGCATGCGCGCGTGGCGAAACCCAGAGAAATACTTCCGGGTTTGCCGCGTTCGCATCCCGAAGTTTATGTATCCAGAGACGACTGTAATCACAAATGGATGTGGAAATCATTCAGAATTTCATATCTGGATCTGGCTAATTCAGATCAGTGAAAATTGGAGAGAGGTGAATTTCTGCTGCATACCTTTCACCCACTATTTAAAGCTTTTGTTTTTTTAAAGAAAAAAAAACTGCACAGAAATTCTTACAATGCTAGGCTGAAGAACCTTACAAACTTCAACAAACTAAAGCTTACGCAAGTATGAAAAGGTGGGGACAGCCCCAAAGTTCATTTTGGCTTTCTTTCTCTGTAGGGACCAGGGAAACTGTTTTGTACAGCCATTGTTTCTGACAGTTCATTTCTTCAAATTAAAGAATCCATTCATCATTGTGCATCCAGCCGCCAGAGCCTGTCTTCAGCTTCAGAATTTCAGCACTATGAATTTACATTCAGTGGTGTATCCAGTGTATGTTATATATCCCTGGGCAGCATATCCATGGGCCTGGTATTTCCCCTGCTGTAGCATAAACTATGTGGAAGAACGGTCAAGCTCAGTGTCCTTTTCCTAAAGGTGATAAGGCTACTAATGTACAAATGTGTGACATTGCCTGATGGTTTTGTGCCATGTTACAGGACAGAGTGATATGTCAAGGTAAAATACACAATACGTAGTTCATGAAAATGCTCTCCTTCATACTATATGTGGGCATCACATATAATCTGCTTACCACTGATAACTTTTAAAGTACAGAGAAGTTCCAGCAAAATAGGGGTGGGAACAGTTCAAACCTGCAATTTCTCACTTATAACAGACCCTCCAAGTGTCCCTATTTTCCAGAGACAGTCACAGATTTACGGAAGCTATCCCAGTTTCTGATTTGATCCCAGAATGTCCCGCTTTTCCTTAGGACATCCCTATTTTCATTGGAGAAATGTTTAAGGGGTATAGTGTTATGTGACCCCTGAGCCAAGGAGAGAATTGGCTATACAACCTTTAGAAGGCATCTGACGGTGGCCCTGTATAGGGAAGCTTTTTAAAGTTATTGTTTTATTTATTTTTATATTTGTTGGAAGCCGACCAGAGTGGCTAGGGCAACCCAGTCAGATGGGCGGGATATAAATACTAAAATGATGATGATGTTGATGAGGATGATGAGGATGGAATAGGACGTCCCTATTTTCATCAGAGAAATGTTGGAGGGTATGTTACATTCTGAAGTGGAATGGTCCCATGAGCTCTGTTTTTATCTGTCATTTACTTGAATATGTTATCTTGATTGACTCTTACTCCTTGGTTTCAAGTTACTGGAGTTTAAAGTAGAGTTCCATAGGCTGGTCAACTTAGAAGCTGCTTAGAGTTGCCACGTGTCCTCTTTTTCCAGGACATGTCCTCTTTTTCATGGGCATGTAAAATGAGAGTCATCATAGCAATCCACAGTTAAAAGTTGGAAAATGTGTCCTCTTTTTTGCTCTTCAAAATAGGGCAACCTGCACATTCTGCACTGTACAGGTAAGCTTGATTGTAGTGTTTCCTTTAGATGCTTGTTATTAATAATATTGGTACCCTCATAGGAGATTTTAGTTTTTATATCTGTAAAATGCATTTTATATATATATATATAAAAAGGCAACCATAGGGTCTGGGCCCCTATTTCAGCCACACCTCTCACCTCTTGCCAAGCCAGAAGGTTGTGGAGAACATGGCCCAACAGTATTGGGGTTGAGGTGTTGGCCAGGCCTTGGAGTGGCCCTTTTGTAAGCAGTGGCCAGAAGAGCTACAAAGATGTTTTCTATTCACAAAGCTCATAATCTGTATCATTAAAAAAGTCTTCATTTGAAATATTTCTAGGTCTAGGTGGTTTATTTTTGGAAATTGTGGGAAACTCAATTGCCGTTTGCTCAAATTCAGTAGTAAAATATGAGGTTTCCCAGAAAAACGCCAGGACAAAAAAAAAAAAAAAAAAACAATCTCCCTGGAAAGCCTGGAAAGCCCAGACCTTCACCTAGAAATGTGCCACAAAAGGAAGTTTGGATAAGTCCTTATTTGAAGTCAATACTATTGATTTGAATCTCAAGCAATAGCCCATAGATATTATTTTTATGAGAAGGCCCAATGTTGTGAGTGAAGCTTGGTGATCTTCTCAAAAAGAAGATTCCATAAACTGCAAAACTTGACAATAAATCTCACATAGAAACCCTGAGACGTGTGTGTTTTAGTTCTCAAGGTCCACAATATAAATCTTAGTTGAGGCTGATGATAGTACCTGTTGGGATGTCTACTCTGTTATGTAATTCCACTCTGCTAAGTAATCCAGTTTGCTCAATCCACATCCTGCTCCAACATGAGAAAGTATTTGGCTCCTTGCGCCTACTAAGCTACCAATATTTTCAATTTTACTACTGCTAGAAATGTAGTCACTATCTTATGATGAATTTGTAGGCACTCTGGATGTAGCCGGAGGGAATGCTAAAGGAACTTAGCAGTGCGGTGAGCAAACTGGGTATGCTACCCTTAGTGGGAAACACTTGGATAATTTTACTATATCACGGACCCTAATCTGACGGGTGCCTTGCCCTGTAGTTTACTTAGCATTACAATTAATTACACTGCAGGGAACAGTTCATCAAAGTAACAGCTCTCTGGAATACACACACATGGCTGGGCCATTATAGGGAGAACTGATTTTGCCCAGTATTTGAGACACGGGAGAATGCTGGTCATCTTCTATTAGACTGGCTAGGTTGCCTCAACAATCAGACCCACACACAGAAGCTACTTGGAGCTGGATTCAGGTTCCAGAAACAACATCAGGTAGAGGGGCACTTTAGCACTAGACAGCAAGACAGGAGTCCCAGAAGGACACAAATAATCACTGTTGTTCTTGCGTTGCCTCCAACTCCCTTCAATTAAGAGGGAAGGAGAGAGACCTGCCTAACAAATCATTCCAATGAGACCCAAGGGTGAAAATAGAGTCTGTTTACAATTGCTAATGAGGTACCAAGAAATCTGTTACTTCTCCTACTGTATGCTTTATTTCTAGAGGAGATAAGTTCTGACTAGAGACACTCTCTCTCTCTCTCTCTCTCTCTCTCTCTCTCTCTCTCTCTCTCTCTCTCTCTCTCTTTTCTTTTTTCTTTTGCCTCGTTGCATTTAGTAGAGCTGGGAGGTTCCAAAACTGAGTGGAGGTTCATTTGAAATGGGGGGGGGGAGGTATTTTTATTCTAAATCAACAGTATGGATTGTGTAACCCCATTGTTTTGGATTCACATGAAGACTAACTTGGAAACAGGCAGAAATGAAAATCATGTAGTAGCATTTGTGGGGAATTTGAAGCTGGAGAGCTAGCAGAGGAAGGCAGAAAGACTGGTAGGATATCTTTGGAGTTATTGGGCTGCATTTGACTAAACTTTACTTAGAATAGACCCACTAAAATGAACACACCTAAATTAGCCATTCCCATTAATTTCATAGACTCATAGAATCATCTTTCAAGTGTCGTCTAGCCCAATGCCCTGCAATGCAGGAATCTCAGCTAAAGCATCCATGACAGGTGGCCAGCCAACCTCTGCTTAAAAACCTCCAGGGAAGGAGAGTCCATAACCTTCTGAGGGAGACTGTTCCACTATCAAGCTGCTCTTACTGCCAGAAAGTTCTTCCTGATGTTTTGTCAGAATCTCCTTTCTTGTAATCTGAAGCCACTGGTTTGTGTCCTACCCTCCAGAGCAGGAAAAAACAAGCTTGCTCCACCTTCCATGTGACAACTCTTTAGATATTTGAAGATGGCTATCCTATCTCCTCTCAGTCTATTCTTTTCCAGGCTAAACATACCCAGTAGGCATAGGTCTACTGTGAGAATGACAAACAACTCATTGATGTATTAACATCAGAAAATATGGGCAGTTTCATGAAAGCCCTTTACACATGACTACTGAAAGATGCCCCCTATGGTAGTTCTCTCTAGGGTCAAAAGTTCCAGGTTTTCAGGGAGCTATGCAACCCTCCCCCCACTCCTCAGAGCTCTGAAGAACAGCAGGACCATGCTGTGCTTGGGTTACCATATGCCCTCTATTTCCAGGACACGTCCTCTTTCTCATGGGTATGTAAAAGGAGAGTCGTCATAGCGATCCATAGTTAAAAGTAGATGTTGGCAAATGTGTCCTCCTTTTTGATCTTCAAAATATGGCAACCCTAAATATGATCTGGACTTACAGATGGCTAGAGCTGCCATGTGGTCACTGCACCTGTTTAGTGTTGCCATCAGAGCAGGGCTTTCTCTTTCACCGTTTTATGGATCTGTAACCCACCTTGGAGAAAAGTGTCTAACAAGTGCAATACAAACAATAAAGCAAGTTCACCCCCATCATGCAAATATGTTCAGGGACTAATGGAGATCCTGTCCATCGGTCGCTTTAGAGAAACAACTGTTGTTCGTGGCAGAAGCAGGGACAGAGAAGTCAAACATGTATTAAAAGGAACAGTCAAACAACAGCTCTCCTTTCTTCAAAAGAGACCAATGTATTTGGCCAACGTGCAATTTTGGCCAGAACAGCTTCTTCTCTGCAATCTTTTTGATAAGAACACTTCCTGGGCTAAAGGGCAGGTTTGGACTAGAATAACTTGTTGGCCAGCTGCTCCTGCCACAAACTCTGCCAGTGTAGAAAGAGCTTACCTATGGTAAACCTTGCCAGAGATTACGTTTTTTCTTGACATCTACTTGGCAGGTCTTTGGAACCCATTTCTTGCTTCTTATTCCTTTTTTTTTTTTGTTATATTTTCCAGTCCTGGGCATGTAACACCCTCTTCAGTCTACTTCTGTTAATACAAGTAGGCCTGGTTTTGTATAAACTCAAATGTCTTGGTCTCTCATGAGGTTCACCCTCTGAAACTGATGGAGAGACGAACCATGCATACAATTTACAAGGGCCTAATCTACTTTTAACACTGGGCTGTCCGCATTTGCTATGGCATCTCTATGGCCACGTCTGATACTTCTGCCTTCAAAAGGCCAGAGCTTCAACTTGCCCACAACTGTACAGGGTTGGATACATTTCTTGGATGATTATTTTCCTGTCCCTACTGAAAGCGACTAACTGCAGTTCCCTTTTTATAATATATTTATTCATTTTATAAGAAAAATACAAACAAAACAAATACAAAACAAACAACACACAAAATTCTTATATATTCTTAACATTATTCCACTATCATTTTAGGGTGACTTCCCCCGATCTCCTCTTTCTGAAATTCATTTTCAGTCCTCATTGGCAGTTACATACTGTTAGCAATCACCTAAAATTATTTCCCTATAACATTATATCTTATAAAATCCACTTCCAAAGTCATTACCAAAAATCTCTATCCACTTCCCTAAGGAATATAAAAATTTAAACATTGCAATATTTTTTTAAATACAATCTAGCGACTAACTGCTTAGGTACCATGGAATGGTGTGTTTTGATGGGGGAGAGACAGGTGGGGTGACCCAGGTGATGGAGGGATATGACAGTATAAGGCACACTATTCTTTGGTGTGGGGCAAACCAAGGCACTGTAAAGGGAAGAAAGGTAGACCATTATTTCTTTATATGGCTAGGATTTGTTTAAACCGAATGGGTTTTGCAAGTGTTTGCTTCGATTGTTGATCTGGGCATCAGCAGGGCAATTCAAGGGACCCACCCACCCACCCACTCCATATGTTTCAAGGTAGTCCTTTTGAAGAGATGGGGTTTGTGCAGGGAGTGGAAGATCTCCTGCGTAACCAATGGAGATTTTTCTACTTGTACAGCTGGATTCTGTGGAGGACATTGGGGAAGGGTAGATGGGAGAAGATGCATCTCATCAGCACCATCTAATTATTTGTAAAACACATCAACACCTAAAGCAGTGCTTCCCCCCCCAGGGGGTACTCAAGGCTACACAGTACCGGCACATCTTTTTGTTGTTGTTAAAAAGTGTGGCACTTACTGTGACAACTTCGTGCTGAGTACCAGCACCTATTTTTCGGGGGGGGGGGAGCACTGACCTAAAGTATACTGGGTATGGTACATACATTATGTCACATGCAAATACTGTTTTCTGATCACAGACACATTGTCTAAATATATCTGGGCTGTGAGTTCGGAAAGCTACAATGTGGACACGCCCTAAAGGACATCAAGATTTAAAAATTTGGCGCTGGACCAACCTTCTGGAATGCAGGTTGTTGTTGACTGCACAGGGGAGCAAGGGAATCAGTTTTTTTCTTATCTCCTTCGCCTCCTTGCTCTTTCCTTCACGTAAGCTGATATGGTTCCCGTGCCACAAAGAGCATGAGGAGGTGGTACAGTAGGAAAACACCAGCTCTCTGCCATGCAGCACTCCGAGAAGTTTATATACTAAGAATTGAAGAGAGAGAGAGAGAGAGAGAGAGAGAGAGAGAGAGAGAGAGAGAGAGAGAGAAGATTTAAGAAGTGACACTTCTGAAAACCAGCCAAAGGCAAGCCATCAAAAATGGGACACTGTCTCTTTAAGTGGAAGGCTGCAGGAGCAAAGGGAAATTAATTAAGTATTGGACGCTGGTATGGCGCCGTGGAAAGAATACACAATCTGGGACCTGCATGCCAAATCTGAAATGAAAAGGAAGGTGATCCGTCATTTTTTGCTGTTTTTTTAAGACAGAATATATATTTTTGAAAGTTGACTAAGCAATTACCCAAATTAAAGAAACTGGAAAAGCAAACAGTGGTAAAAATGCTTTGGTTCTCTATTTTTTTTCATTGAAAAGGTAAATTAGTTCTCTCTCTCTCTCTCTCTCTCTCTCTCTCTCTCTCTCTCTCTTTTAAAAGAAGTCTTTACACATTGGAAAAGCACCCCCCCCCAACTTAACTCTTTAATGACAAGGTCCTGAAAATAAAGCCTCATTAGGCTTGTGGTTTTAAAGATTTCAACAGACTGATATTAAACACATCAGTTTTCTGGAATCTGAAAAAAAACCTAGGTAAATCACATTATTTCCATCAGTTGAACTTATTTCCATGTAATAGTGCTTATGTCAAATTAAGATGCTAGTCAAATAATAATCTCCTTTGAAGTCTATGCCAGCTTTCAAAAGGGAGAAATCTCCCCGGCAGACGAACCAAGCAGGATAAATAAATAAATAAATAAATAAATAAATAAATAAATAATAATCTGCAAAACAAGCCATTTACCATATTAACCCCGTGGAAGCTCATGCAGCTCCTATAAATGCTTTCATCTTAATGATCAGAGGCCAGATCCAGCAGCTCCTTTAAGCAGACACATATTCACATAGCCTAACATGATCTGGCTCTCACCTATCTGAAACACAGGGGAGAGCTGCCAACTGGCAACTCTACCTAGCGCCACAATATCCATCCAGTTCTGCGTGCCAGTCAATACTTTTAAAGAGAGTACCTCACAAATGTCTGCGCGCTGAGTGTGGGAGTTGGTGAGGCTGGTGAAAATGAGTTCTTCACATATAAAAATTAAAGAGTGCAGGAAAAAAAACAAGACTCCCTCATCAGGCAAGGAACCATTCCATCATTAGAGCCAGCAGACTAATGCGTTCGGCTTTTATTTAATTTTTTTTTGGGGGGGGGAAGCTTACTCTCCAATACTACCTATTAAAAATCTTGTTCTCACACCTATTATATGTTCTCACAGTATGCTGGTCCCCTGAGAGGATGAATGGGTTCCAGATCAAATACATTGTCCTCCTAACTCCCAAGACAAATGGGTGTGGCACAAAAATAATTCTAGCATCCAAGTGGGCCTCTCTATCCAATAGCTATTTTGCTTCCATGCTTAATACCAGTGGGTTTTTTTTCTGGGGGGACGCAGGGGTACGCATACCCCTAAACATTTTGTGAATCTAAGTTTGGCCTCATTGAGGGGCATTATTTCAATATGAGTAGGAAAATGAAGAGTACCTCTAAACAGGTTTTTAAAGAAAAAAAGTGCTGCTTAATACCTACTAGGCTTGAACATTCTGAAAGCGAAACGATTGGAAAACTATATGTATACCAGGGGTCAGCAAACTTTTTCAGCAGGGGGCCGGTCCACTGTCCCTCAGACCTTGTGGGGGGCCAGACTATATTTTGAAAAAAAATATATATGAACAAATTCCAGTGCCCCACAAATAACCCAGAGATGCATTTTAAATAAAAGCACACATTCTACTCATGTAAAAACACCAGGCAGGCTCCACAAATAACCCAGAGATGCATTTTAAATAAAAGGACACATTCTACTCATGTAAAAACACGCTGATTCCCGGACCGTCCACGGGCCGCATTTAGAAGGCGATTGGGCCGCATCCGGCCCCCAGGCTTTAGTTTGGGGACCCCTGATGTATACCATGCACTGAAAAATAAAGACACACTTGTGGTATCTAAACAAAACAACATGTTTCCTAGTCAGTCAAAAAGATGTACATTTTGAAGTGAACTTTTCAAAATTCCATAGTTGGGAGTTTATTGGCTCAGGTTCCCAGACTGCACAGAAGAAAATTGTCCACATCATTTGCTTCCTGCTGCACTATGATTTTAAAACAGGATACTTATCTGACAAATATGGAGGATACAATTTAAGACAAGTACAGGTAATACACAAATTAAACTAGGTTCAACGAAACGGAAAGGCAACAGACTCACAAATTGTAGGCTCATTCTCCGCTTACTCCAAATTTCTCCTTCTCCAAATTTTGGGTTCCATTCTTTTAATCAGTAAATTGCAAGTGACAGAGTTTTTGCTCGTGTTTGACTTCTGACACTTGATTCAAAAGTTTAAAAGGCACTGCTTCAAATGCAGGGAGGTACCATAGGTTCAAATGTGAAAAGGGGCCTGTATATAGAACTCTAGCAGCATAGCCTGGGCTATAACGTATTGTTGCACGATACCCCAATTTCTGAGCAGAGTGAGATTTCAGGGGTTACAGCTGCCTTCCCAGAGTTCATGTTCCCTTCAGAGTGAGGTACAGTGGAGACTGAGGCGTCTTTATGCTATATGTTTCATGTACACATATCTACAACCTGAGCCTATGATGGAGGAGTTCACAGCATTAACACCCCAAAGAAAGTCTTGCTTCCCCCATAGCCACAGATTCGGACAGAAATCAAGCATCACTCTGAGTCTTTTTCTTCCCTGCTTGCTACTTTGCTCACATCATTTCTCTCTCCTCACCTTTGTCTTTCTAACTACAGTGGTACCTCGCTAGACGAATGCCTCGCTAGACGAAAAACTCGCTAGACGAAAGGCATTCGCTAGCGAAAGGGTGAATCGCAAGATGAACTTCTCTATGGCCATGACTCGCAAAACGAAAATGTTTTGCGATTTTTTTTCGTCAAACCGCGCTTCCTCCGACTGTGCTTTGCAAGACGAAATTTCCACTGCACGACAGCACTCGTGGAACGAATTAATTTCGTCTTGCGAGGCACCACTGTACCAGCTACTTGTGGGAGGAGGTCCACCCATTTGCCATGTGGCACAGATCTACTTCTCCTTAATGGCCCATTAGCTAGGCTATCACCTCACCAGGAACCTAACTGGCTATTTGAAGAATTAGAAGCAGGGGCCCAGGCATTAGAAGGGTCTTAGCTTACAGCCCCCCCCCCGCAAACTCACAACACCTGAATTGGATTCTACATGCTGGGGGTGTGTGTACAATTTTCACAACTAGTCTCTTCCCCTCCACCTCCCTGCAGCCCCTTACCTGCCCTCCAAGCCTTCTCCAGAGGATCAATAACTCACTGAATATTGTGGGCTGAGTCTTATGGGACTGCTTTGAGAGTGGAAGAATCATCCCATTCGCTCCGTAAGCCGTTATCACCCATGCGACAAATCCAGGAAAAATGGGTAAGCAGGATAAAGTCATATACTTTATAAGCATATTAACCACTTTCGCTATCTGAGCTTTAAGGGAAATGAATATTTTGAAAATATGGACTCTATGGAGGTGGCATTCAACTTGTCCGCTACTGCACTATGAATGCATTGTTCACTTCACATAAGCAAACATGCCTATTCCCCTCCATCAAACATTGGAGGGAATGGTCCAGGCAGTGGAAGCATTATCGCCATAGGTGTTCATGATTGTTTCCACATTTCCATGGATCTGTTACACAGCTGTGCCCAATTCAGCTCTGTCCTGAGCTGCTACAAATCTTGACCTACTTGATTAGCTGCTGGGAGCCACCACATCCCTCCACGTCCTCAGTTTGGATTTGCTGCTTACACAACCCACAACTCCAGTCATGGGCCAGCTAATGTCAGCTGCTTCTTGCTTACACACAAATCCCACAGAAGGATCTAAATGGTGGCAGGTCTCAGCCTACTGAATTCATGTTAACGTATTCTCGCATCATGCAGCATTATTGTAACCCAAATGATACCGTAACTCTTCTCCTGCAGCAACAAATCTCTGTATAGTGAAGAGGTTGCAAACCCTCCCCTGATGTTTGGGCATGCTGGCTGGGGCTGATGGGAATTGGAATCCAATAACACCTGGAGGTCACCATGTTGGTTACCCCTGGTATAGTGTTTCGCTTTTGTTTGGTAAGTTTGTCTCTTTCTCCTCTCAGTTTTAAGGCAGGATTCAGTCCATTCCCCTCAACTTTGGGTTTAAGTATCACTTTAATGCCAGAGCTTTCACACACTTTTGACAAATAGCAGTCTTCCAACTGTGGTACCCAGAGGTCCAATTTTCAGGCTCACTAGAATCCAATTTTCATCACTAGAAACAGGCTGTTTTCTTTCAGCTGCTTTATGAGGATATTTCAGATCCCCAGAATTCAGTCTTCAGAAGGCATTTTTTAAATATATATATATATATATAATCAATACTCTGTATAGCATGTCCTCCCTAAAAGAGGGCATATGTTGCAGTGAGACCTGGAGACTGACCGCCTGGTTGTGGGTGGGTATATTGGTCAGCAAGGTCCCTCATTGCTGGGTTTAATCTGGCCATTGGGGTGCAGTCTAAACAGACCAGGGGCCTATATATACCTACGCACGTGACCCAGAGCTTCCTTTTTCGGCTCGTGCATCGGAACACCCGCCCACCTCTCCCTACATTTAGGACATTTTGCGATTGACCTTGCTATGCCGCTGTGTGTCGTCTGTCGCTGGGACAGGGGCACAGCAGGAATTTTTCCCACTTGGCTGATAGGCAGTTGCCATTTGGGTTTCACCTGCTGTGTAGCAAATCGTCACAACTTGTAAGGTTGTGGATAGGCACTGGTTCAGGTGATAGGGATAGGAGAACGGTCTCACCATCCCTATGTGAAGGGTATTCCGTTAAAGGAATCCAGGGACTCAACTTGGTTTGGTCAACCCCCGAGAGGGGGTTGTGCCCATGCCTGAGTCCAGGGGAGCATCTGGGTAGTGAACAGTCTGTTTCTGGGCTTTCTACCTACCTCAGGTGTTCACCCTTGGCTGACCTATGATAGAGCTCTGGGTCAGCACCACCTGCAAGGGTGCACTTTCTGTAATCAATAAAGTTGTGGCCTAAATTCTGCCAAAAACCAGAACTAAAATTTGAGTCAAATGTGTTTTTATATAGGGGGGAGGTCTCTGGGTCTGAAAACGCAACATAAGAAATGTTGAAAATCCTGTAAGAGCAAAAGAGACACAAGGGAATCCAACACATGACTATTCATAGGTAAGTCCCGCTGAGTTCAATAGGACTTACTCCCAGGCAAATATGTATAGATTTGCAACCTTAAAATGCAAGGGTTCTTAAACATAATGTTTTAAAAGAGAAAGAGATTTTTAGCAACACACTGCAAGAAACTTGATTACCTACTTGACGGAGGCTTAAATTCAGAAGACCTCTCAATCGTATGACCAAAAAATGATGAATTCAGTGATCAACATGCAGCTGCAAACCACACATTCGGCGCAGTAGCTCCCTTGTTTGGACAGCTGAGATGGAGAAAATGTTTGTCATTTAAAAAGTACTTTGCTCAGTGTGGTATAATAGGAGCTGCTGCTGAAGCCTGGGAGCATGGATCAAGTCCTATTAAACTGTCCCCCCAGCCTGCTAGAAGAATTTTAACTGCATTGTGCCGTAATGAGCCGTGCCCAAACTACTGTTTTCTGGCCCTCTGTTTATTTTATCCCTTTATTGTAATGAATCTCAGATGGCCATTGTTTATACTAGGCCAAGGCAGCGAGAGCGTGCTGGAATCGGTCTAATTAGCTGCAAGTGGGTTTCGGAATTAGTGCATAGGAAAGAACAAATTTCTAGTAACTACTTTAAATTGAAGCCTTCATTTATTTTCATTATGGCTAGACAAAAGAAATCTAGTGTTTTCCGCAGCTCCCTTTCCATACGTGCCCCTTCGATTAGCCCAGTGGGGAATACGTCCTGCTTATTCCAGTCCTTCCTTCTCCTGCAAAGTTTATGGGAAGAAGCCGCTTGAGTTTTATGCCGGGATAATTAAATGAGAAAAAGCAGAGAGAGCCGAATTACAATGGTGGAAGTTGTGTGCACAACAACAACAACAACAACAACAACAACACTTCCAGCCAGTCTTATTTTTTTCAAGGAAAAGAGGCGCTCATACATTACCCCTCTATTCCTCGCAACAACCTTGCAATAAGAAGCCTGGCTTTTGTTTTTTTAAGTGACGGAGATACAGTATACATAAGGCTAGCAGAGAGCTGGTTGCAAAGAAGAAATTCAAACTGGGAACTTCCATCCTCGCAGTGTATACTCAATATTACCTTCTCATTCACACATGTAGCATTTCAGATTGTCTTATTCTTAAGCAAGAGTGTGCTTGGCTGTATTGTTTTCAACATCTGTTTGTAAAAAATAACAACAACAACACTTTTTTTTTGTTTCTGCAAGTCAGCCCAGGGACTTGTAATTTTGTTTTGTATATTTGTTTTAAAACAGTCGATTTTATCCACGTTTCACGAACCTATTATGTCTATTTGCTTTTAAAGTTTGATTGGTATATTCTTTTAATACTTTATAATATTTTATGCAAATCGCATAAAATTCTTCTTCGGATTAAGTGGCATATTAATTTTCTGCAATAAATAAATTGCACATCCCCACAAAAGGATGCAGGGTTCAGTTGCTTTTTTTGTGTGTAACTTGCTAGCATTTAAGAAAAGATTCACTAATTTCAGCAGGCATTTTAAGGTAGTTTTCTGTTTCTGGGTTCGAATTGTTCTTATTCTTTATATGAGGTTTTTTTTATATATAAATGAATGTTGAGTACTGAATAAATACCTGAAATAAATAAATAATAAACATAGCTGACGGTATAACTGGATCATTGACCTGAAGGAGCGTCTCCCCTCCCATCGTTCTGCCTGGACACTGAGGGCCAGCGCCAAGGGCCTTCTGTTGGTTCCCTCACTGCAAGAAGCGAAGTTACAGGGAACCAGGCAGAGGGCCTTCTGGGTAGTTGCGCCTGCCCTGTGGAACGCCCTCCCACCAGATGTCAGGGAGATAAACAACTATCGAACATTTAGATGACATCTGAAGGCAGCCCTGTTTAGGGAAGTTTTTAATGACTGATGTTTTAATGTATTTTTAATCTCTTGTTGGAAGCCACCTAGAGTGGCTGGTGAAACCCAACCAGATGGGTGGGATATAAATAATAATAATTTATTGTTGTTGTTGTTATTATTGTTGTTGTTGTTGTTGTTATGGCTGCAGTCTCCTTGGCTCAGGAGTCACATAACGCCATAACCTCCAACATTTCACTGATGAAAATAGGGACGTCCTAAGGAAAAGCGGGACATTCCAGGATAAAATCAGAAACTGGGATGGCTTCTGGAAATTTGGGATTGTCCCTGGAAAATAGGGACACTTGGAGGGTCTGTAATGGCTCAGTGAAGAGAGTACATGTTTTGTACACAGGAAGTTCCAGGCTCCATTCGTGGCATCTGGAGACTGGGCTGAGAATGGGACTCCTCTCTGCAGTCCTGAAAATTCATTGCCAGGAAGTGTAGACAATGTTGAGCTTGATGGGCCAATGGCCTGACTTGGAAAATGGCAGCTACCTAGGTTCCTAATATTTTTGTGGGCCGCAGTTCGGAGAATGCATCCAAGAGTTGTTTTCTTTGAACAAGAAATCCCCTGTTGGCCACTCCACAAGCTGCTTTTTATGCTTCACTGTTGGGAGGGTGATGGCACTCTTCCAATAAAATAAAATAAAATAGAATCCCAGTGCCTTGCTGAGCACTAGGCATTGCTGAGCAATTGTAACCACTGGGTTAGTGATTTACTGCACCCCCCCAAAAAAAGCCCTCAGCAACCTCTGGCAATCCCCTCCCCCCAAAAAACCCAATAACTCCAATCCTGCCCCCCAAAAGCTCCACAGCTCTGTAAATTATTTTTATTTAATTAATTTTCAATTAAAAACATCCCAGCTCTGTGCCATTTTAAATCTTAAAGCTCCACAACTCCGTGCCATTTTCTTAAATTGGAGTCCCCCAAAATAGGGGGTGTCTTACACATGGGGGGCGTGTTATGCATGGAAAAGTACGGTATTATTATTTGACAAAGCAAATCAACAAGTTTGATTTGTGTGTGAGAGGGGGCAGAGGGGCAGTGGCACCGGCACCTTTCAGACAGCAGGGGTGCTGCACTCACCAGGTCGGGAATGGGGTAGAGTGGCAACCATGGCTCAGGCAGGTCTGGCGGCAAGGTTGAATGAATTCTGGGTTGACTGCAACAACTGTCACTAACCCCGGGCCTTCCCAACCTCGCCTTGCCCCCATTTTCATCCTGGTGAGTTCAGCCATGCTGCTCCACCACCTCATGCATTGGTGTTTCAAAAAAACATACAAAACAAAACAAAACAAAACAAAACAAAACAAAACAAAACAAAGAGTACTGTATTACACTGCAGTCCTCTGCATCTCTATGCCCCCCCCCTTCCTGAAAATAGTCAATATCCCCCAGTGAAACTAGAAGCGGAGTTCAGTTCAGCCCTGGATTGTAGCGCTGCAGCTGCATGATCTATTTTTTATGTTTTTTGTGCCAGCACATTCTAGGTTTCCTGTAAATAGAAAGCCAACATAGCTGGCAAATTACTGCATTAGAATATTTCCTTTTTCTACATCATCTCAGTCTCTTGCATGTGCATATCAAGGCTTTATTCATTCATTCATCACATTTATATCCCATCTTTCCTCCAAGGAGTGCAAGATGGAGTACATGGTTATCCCTTGGCCAATTTCATCCTTAGGGTGTGGGTGGCTCTGTGGTCTAAACCACTGAGCCTCTTGGGCTTGCTGATCAGAAGGTCGGTGGTTCGAATCCTCATGACGGGGTGAGCTCCTGTCGCTCTGTCCCAGCTCCTTCCCACCTAGCCGTCCAAAAGCACGCCAGCGCAAGAAGATAAAAAGGTACTGCTGTGGCAGGAAGGTAAACGGCGTTTCCGTGCGCTCTGGTTTCCATCATGGTGTTTTGTTGTGCCAGAAGCGGTTTTGTCATGCTGGCCACGTGACCTGGAAAGCTCTCTGTGGACAAACGCCGGCTCCCTTGGCCTGAAAGTGAGATGAGCGCCACAACCCCATAGTTGCCTTTGACTGGATTTAACCATCCGGGGACCCTTTACCTTTACCTATTTCATGCTTACAACAACCCTGCAAGGTAGGTTAGGCTGAGAGACAGTGACTGGCCCAAATTCACCAAGTGAGTGTCTCCTACGTCTTAGTCCAACACTCTAAGCACTACACTACACTGCCTGTTCATTGCATGTCTGCCCCAATCTTGGAAGGTGATGGTTCTCCTTGGTCTGTAGTAGAGTCAGGGGCATCGCTGGGGGGGGGCGGTGGTGGCAGTACACCCCGGGTGACAGGGGAGGGTGGGGGTGACAAGCAGCAGCCCCTCCCACCACTCCCACGTGTGGCCGCTCCCTCCGTCACCCCGGGAGCACACGGCCGAGCAAGCACCCCATCAGTGCAGCGCTGCTGCTCCCGGGGTGACCGGCGGTACATGGGGAGTGGCGGGAGGGGCCGCCACTTATCACACACCCCCGTGCTGCCGCTCGCTCCGTTGCCCCGGGAGCAGCAGTGCACAGTGTGTGCAGTGCTGCTGCTCCCGGGGCAATGGAGCGAACGGCGGCGCGAGGGGGTGACAAGCGGCAGTCCCTCCCACCACTCCCACATGCCACCGCTCCCTCCGTCACCCTGGGAGTGGCAGCACACAGCCCGACGACGGAGTGCAGCTGCACGATATTTTGCGCAGGCACACTCTGTCGTTGGACCGCCGCTTCCGCGGCCTCCTTTTGAACCACAGAGTGAAAAGGCGGCTTGTGGGGCTGCCGTGCGATCGCACTCAGCAGCCCCACAAGCCGCCTTTTTGCTCTGTGGCTTAAAAGGGGGCTGCAGAAGTGGCGGCGCCACTCCGTCGTGACGTCACAATGTGACATCACGTCGCCCCGCCCCCGGGGAGTTTCCTTTTGCCGCCCCGGGTAGCGCGGAGCCTTCCTCCACCACTGAGTAGAGTCCTCTCTGCGACTCACTGAGTCTGCCAAACTAAAGGCAGAACAGGGTTGTAGAATAACAACAGTAGCAGAGCCTGAACTTTCCTGATTCGGAAGAGACCCTGATGATGTATTGTCTCATTGATTGATTCCATTCAAATGAATCTCAAGGTGGCATAGAATCAATAAACAACAGCAGCAAAACAGAACATCACAGTTACAGCACAGGTTATACAATATAATTAGGAAATCAACAATAAAACAATTACACATCATTATAACAAGTGTTGGATTCTGTCTCTCTGACATTGACCAAGGGGTGACTGCGGGGGTAGCCGAGTTTTTGGCAGCAGTGCTTCAAGGAGTACTTTAACAGGACGAAATTCTAGATTTTACTAATACACACATACGATCAGCCTATGAGTTTAATTGTTGTTTCTTTGTGTATATATATTTTAAAGTTCCTGTATGTGATTCTTTCTCTCGTGATTTTACATGTAAATGCCTAATAAAAGGTTTGATAAGTATAACAAATAAAACAATACCGGTGGGGGGGGGAACCAATAAGAGAAACACTGCATTTGCTGACTTCCTCCGACACTAGTACATTTCAAAGCACAATTCAAAGTCTTGATCCTGACCTTTAAAGTCCTAAACGGCCTCGGCCCAGTATAACTAAAGGAGCATCTCCACCCCATTGTTCTGCCCGAACACTGAGGTCCAGCACCAAGGGCCTTCTGGCGGTTCCCTCACTGCGAGAAGTAAAGCTACAGGGAACCAGGAAGAGGGCTTCTCGGTAGTGGCACCCGCCCTGTGTAACACCCCCCCCCCATCAGATGTCAAGGAAATAAACAACTACACAATTTTTAGAAGACATCTGAAGGCAGCCCTGTATAGGGAAGTTTTTAATGATTGATGTTTTATTGTGTTTTTAATATTCTGTTGGGAGTCACACAGAGTGGCTGGGGTAACCCAGTCAGATGGACAGGGTACAAATAAAATCATCACCATTTCTGCAATTATTCTTTGTTCACAATTGTTTAAGATTCAGCCAGCATACAAGGGGATAACTGATCCCTTAGAAACACCCAAACAGAACCATACTACAACAAGTACCCAGTCTCCCTCACATGAATCACATATGTGTGTGTTCATGGACAGCATCACTGCTTCCATCCAGACTGGTATTCCCCAAGCTCAAGAAAAATTGGGATAAATGCATGGACTGCGCTGGCAAAATTTACTATGCTTGCTACCTGACATACTGTCAATTTATGTCTAGCTGTAACAGACATGGCTCTTTGGCCTGATGATGCACTGCCGTATAGCAATAAACATGATTATTATAAAAAGATAAGGTTACTGAACGCTGCATTTTGCCAAGCTCTAACTGACTGTAGCTTTAAGTTTTGGCTAAACAAGGAGCCAGGGAAATTTTAAAATTCAGCAGTAGTAGCTATTCAGTGGAGTTGTTCTAGTATCCATGCCAGGAAAAACTCCTACTGAAAGCTCTAATTTATCACACATTGGGTTTGCAAACCTGTGTTCCTGCCTGGTATACTAAGGCAAATGTTCACCAGGTTTCAAAAATTAAAAGAAAGGAGGAAAAACCTGGAGGAATCCCTGACTTAGGAAGTGGCGAGAATTCCAGTTTACGGTGCTGAACAAGTAGCAGTGTTAGTTAAAGAGCTATGTAACACACACAGAAAAACAGCAGCACAGACGAATTAGACTCAACATTCCTTTGCAGCTTTCCTTCCTTCAGTAGCTCATTTTCAAGGACTCTGAATTTATGTTAATATTAGGATTAAATTGCGAGTACAGAAGGAAATGTCACTGGGGACAATTAAATGTACAGTGGTACCTCTGGTTACAAATGGGATCCGTTCCGGAGTCCCGTTCGTAACCTGAAAGGTCCGCATCCTGAAGTGCTGTGTCTGCGCATGTGCGCAACATGATTTGGCGCTTCTGCACATGCACGTGACATCATTTTGCACGTCTGCGCATGCATGAACTGCCAAACCCAGAAGTAACCCATTCTGGTACTTCCGGGTTTGGCGCGTTCGTAACCTGTGATGAACGCAACATGCAGCGTTCGTAACACGAGGTACAACTGTACAACATTTAAAAGATAATCTAACAAAATCACTTTTAAAAGAATCAATACACATATTCCTGACAGATGAGGAGCCAGTGTGGTGTAGTGGTTAAGAACAGTAGTCTCATAATCTGGTGAACCGGGTTCGCCTCTCTGCTCCTCCACATGCAGCTGCTGGGTGACCTTGGGCTAGTCACACTTCTCTGAAGTCTCTCAGCCCCACTCACCTCACAGAGTGTTTGTTGTGGGGGAGGAAGGGAAAGGAGAATGTTAGCTGCTTTGAGACTCCTTAGGGTAGTGATAAAGTGGGATATCAAATCCAAACTCTTCTTCTTCATCATCTTACACTCTAGCCAAAGCCATTTAGAAGCAGCCAGAGGTGGCTTGCTATTGCTTACCAGGAGAGAGGGAAGGAAGGGACAAGGTGGAAGGGAGGTCAGCAAGGTGCAAACACACCAGCAGGAGAACTAGATTAGTTCTGCTGTTGCATTTCCACTGCACTGACCTTCCCACTAACTCACCCATGCTCCTCTCTGTCCCAATAAGCAGCAGTGACCCACCTGCCAGGAAGCTAGGGTAGCAGCTACATCCCACCTGGTGAGCCACTTCTGACAGCAGCTGGAAAACTAGGGGAATCTTGCTCGAAATCCACAACCACACCAGCATGGAAACATAGGTGATGGGGCTATGTCACAATGGGGGGACGGAAATTGTCCTTCCAGGAACCATAGGATCACAGCTTTAATTAGGTCCTTTAATTGATTAAATTCATATAAATATGCTCTTCAGTAAAAGTAATAGATCTGAGGCAATGCATGTGTGTGTGTGTACTGTGTGTGTGTGTGTGTGTGTGTGTGTGTATATATATATATATATAGTTTTTAAAATTATGGTTACACATGTCTCAGGCAGCAAGTATAATATTTGAAGAGTCATTTCCTCTGGCATGTTAAAGAAAATGTACCTTTCTGTACCTGTGCTGCTGCTGCTGCTGATAAATAATTTACATATAAATATAAATATAAATAATACAAATACAAATACAAATATATATAGTGCCTGATTAACCAGGGGGATCTTTTTAGTCTATCAAAAATATTTTAAATTAACTAATTTGATTAACCATTTTTCAGCTGTATAAAACTATACACAACAGCTGCAGAAAAGCCAAACTGTTGTGGGGGGGGGGGGGAGCCGACATGTACCTTTGAGAAATGTACCTTCAAAAACAAAATTACAAACAGCAATGCTTTATTTAAATCTTTTTAAATGACTGCTTAAAGCAGTGCTATTTTCCTAGAAAAACAGGTGCAAGTATACATCATTTAGGGATGTTTAGGGAAGTTTTTAATTTGTGACTCTGTATTGTATTTTGATATTTGTTGGAGGCCGCCCAGAGTGGCTGGGGAGACCCGGCCAGATGGGCGGGGTATAAATAATAAATTATTATTATTATTATTATTATCATGAAGTTGTTGCAATAAGTGCCACACTTTTTAACAACAACAACAACAACAACAACAACAACAACAACAACAACAACAGTGCCGGTAATGCAACTTGTATGTGTGATGTGAGCACCATCGCCACGGAATAATGAAGGGACCTGGCCCCCTCCCTGAAAATTTCAGGGGGTCCCTGGGTGCCCCAGGGGCCCCTAAATGAAGCCCTTGCATATGTGGGAAAGTGGCTACTATTGTGTGTGTGTGTGTGTGAGAGAGAGAGAGAGAGAGAGAGAGAGAAAGAGAGAGAGAGATGAGTAGAAGGGGGAACTTAGGCAAGACTGAAATTCTGAGCTCATGCCACACAGATCTGCATGTGTGCATGTGTCCCATTGGGTTGAAGATGCTGGGAAATTCTGAAGTATATGGACCACTGGTCTATCCCCTGCCATTGCCTAATGCAAGTGCCTGTTAATGCAAAGGGATGCTGTATCTCATGTCTATTACATTGGTGCTGCTGCTGCTCGGAGACTGCAATATACTTAAGCACACCGAACGCAAGTCATTCCATCTGCCTGCTGTATGATTAACTGGCATTATGATTGGTAGCATATAGCTCACTCATAAATAGGCTTTCTGTACCTGCTTTGTGCACAGTGCTATTATGGTATGTATTTTTATACAGATGTCTGATGAATGCTACATGCGTATATTTCATGCATATATCAGCGGGCAGGAGTTTGTGGTCTATATATCAGATTCAAAATACCTACTGTAGACTCCCTGGAACCACAGGTTAAAATCCTGGCAGAGCAACCTCAAACCTCCGTCCTCCTGTGGTAGAGAAACTGAGCAGAAAGAGCTTTTCAGACAGCATATTTAAAGAAAGAAAGAAAGAAAGAAAGAAAGAAAGAAAGAAAGAAAGAAAGAAAGAAAGAAAGAAAGAAAAAACCTGTCCACTCTGGACACCCATTAAAATCCCATTATACTTTTGGTAAGACCAGAATTTTGCTGTGGTGTCCCTTGGCTGAAAGCTGTTTCCCACCCACGGTTATAACAGTACATGCCATTTGGCTAGACTTAGTGCCACAAACACACAAACACACACCTCCACCATTGGCTGCATTCTGGTATGGGCTGAAATGCATATGGCCTTAAGCTTGCAAAACAATTTGGGGCGAAAGGTGCAATATCAGTGTTGTTACACATGGAACTATATATAATATTTCTGTGTGGGCTATGACATAAGAGTTAGACTAACCACCATCTTGACTGCATTAGAGACGGATGGCTTTGTGGTGAACCTTTTGCAGCCATTGTTAATGTTAAAACTCCATATGGTCTTAGGATAGCTGAGCCGACAATAATGTACCCATTCCAAGACAGTGATTCATTGAGTATACAGGTTCTCTTCTGCTCTTATCCTGCCCCACACCTTCTGTCTGTCTTGTCTCTCTCTCTTATACACACACACACACACACACACACTTTCTCCTCTGCTCCACAGTTGGAAAAGAAGGCATGTTTACAGAAGGCAGCCTAAATACCTAACACTGAAGCAAAGTCCATGGAACATGGGCTACACTTGTATTTTTCTTGAGATGATCAGGAAATGGAAAAATAAGGGCAAACCATGCCCATCAGTTTCCAGGAATGCTAAACAGTCTTTTTCAGTCTGCAAAACTGTTAGCTCCCCCTATCTCATATTCTGCTATTAAGTAAGTGCAACCTCAGAAGAGGCTGGGAATTAGTTTGCTATTAAATATTGGAAGCTGAATTTCAAATTTGGGGTTTCAGTGTAGCTAAAAAGGAGAGTTAAAAACCCCTGGACGGCTGAAATCTGATACCAGTCTTTGCAATTTGAAATGGTGGGTTGCAATCTTTTTTTATTATTGATTTATTTACTGTATATTTTGGCATATAAGACTACTTTTTAATCCAGGGAAATCTTCTCAAAAGTCGGGGGTTGTCTTATACGCTGGGTGGAGAACCTGTGGTCGAGTATATCTCAAACTCTATATTTTAACTGGAAAAGTTGGGGGTCGTCTTATACGCAGGAAAATACGGTAATAACATTTCCAAACTCTCTCTCTCTCTCTCTCTCTCTCTCTCTCTCTCTCTCTCTCTCTCTCAGTGGTGTATAGCAAAGTCAAATATATGATAAAACCATCAATATAAAAGTATTTACAAGAAAACAACACCAGAAAATGCAAAGAAAAATAATAATATACAGATAGATTAATAAGTAGGTAGTTAAAATCTGATGCAAATCTGGGTTAAAATAGAATCCCAATTCAATTTCATATTCGTATGTGCTCAGTTTATTAAATACATTTGAGCCACATTTCTGCTCTGTGTCTTCTGTGATGTGAAACTCCTTAGGGTGACCCAGGTATCTAACGAGAAAGGTTATTCCAAGTCAAGTCCAGCATTCTGTTCTTACAGTGACAAATCAGGCGCCTATAAGAAGCACACAAGCAATACATGAATGCAACAGCACTCTCCTCGACTGTTTTCTCCAGCAACTGCATTGAGAGGCTTATTTCATTTACTTTTGCTGTTACTTGATCCTTCATTAGCTGTCCTGGGAACATAAATTTCCATTGGAGGTGCAGAATGTGAATCATGTAAACAAACAAATAAGGTAGCATCCCTGGGGAGGAACCATTGGCACAAGCCATCTAAAAAGTCCCAGGTTTAGTCCAAATCTAATAGTGCTACTTGTAGTAACAAAGTAACAACATCCATTTCAAGTCATAGAATCTAAGAGCTGGAAGGGACCCCAAGGATTGCTGTATCGCCCCATCTATAAGACGCCCCCATGTATAAGACGCCCCCTATTTTGGGGGACTCCAATTTAAGAAAATGGGGGAAGATTTATTCATGTATAAGACGTCCCCAAAATTTGGACATTATTTTTTAGTCTTGTACACAGAAAAATACGGTATCTTGTCCAACCTCCCGCAATGCAGGAATCCTGTCCAAATCCATCCCTATGTGGGCTCAAACCAGCAACCTTCTGATTCACAGCCAGATGCACTAACCCACTGCACCATCCGAGTGGTGATAAAAGTCAGCGATGAAGTCAATGATAAAACTGAGCCAATACCTATAACAGTGGGACTTAAGGTTTAAAAACTTATCTTCCTTCTACCATGCTTCTGTCATGAGCCCATTTGCCACAGGCCCAAAGCACTGATAAGTATAGGTAGCAGAACAGAATCTTCTGGACTTATCTTCTTTGTACATCCACATTTCCCATAGGTTTCAGTGAGGAACAAACAGATATTTGTTTTCTTGGGCATGTTTCAGCCAGTTCTAATCTTTCCTCACAGTATTTTACATTTTCTGTTTCCATTTGTGGTCTGTATCACAGGAACTATAAAGGCATAGCTAACAAACAGTAAAAGCTAGATATTTGTGTGTGTGTGTGTTTGGGGTTATACTGGTTTTGGGGAGTGGGGAAGATCTGATATAGCCACAGTTAAGCCCATAAAGAAGACAATGGGACCTCAGTTTGAGTCAGTGGTGACAACCATCTTACCTCAGACCAGACCCAATGGAACCACCTTCAATGTGGAGACTCTCTGTAGCTCTTTTGGGTGTTCCTTTTCTGCCTACCCGGGTGATAATTAGTGTCAGCTGTGGTGGCGGGTTGGCTGATGTGGACATACGTCTGCTGGGACTTGGATGGAGACCACCAACTCAATTCGCATTGATATTTTCATAATGCTACCTTTGCTCCACCATATAGTATACCTCAAGTTGTTTAGTTAAAGCAATCCTCTGAGGAGATGTGGGGGAACATACACATACCTAGCCCTATACCAACACATACACATTATATACATAGGGCATATATCACATCCTAATTAGAATTTCCCTGCCGGTGTCCATCAAGAGAACGGTCTGAAGTTACAGGGAAAGAGAGAGGGAACGAGGGGAGGGGGACTGCTTCTGTATTTTTGCAAGGCCGATGAATAAGACACATCCTTTTATTAACTCTAATTATAGAGATCCCTGCAAATTGATGTTAAACATTTTCAGGGTGTTTTTCTATAGCATTTCTGTGATGGAAAGGGGAAGAACCTCCACCCTAGCAGGTCAGGTTCTTCCCCTCCCTCCTTGTTTGTTTTACTATTTTCCCTGTTTTCTTAATCTCCGAGAGATCAAGGAGGAGGAGGGGGGATAGCAATGGGGGGAAGCGAGGGGTGCTGCCTGCAAAAGTTACATGCCCTCTAACCCCCAACTGTAAGCAAACGTTCAGCGCTGGAGAAAAAGAAAAAGAAAGAAAAAGGTCAGCAACAACAGTAGTTAAAGGGTTAACCTGAAACTTTATAGATGAGTGGAAAATTCTTGTAATGTTACTAGATGTTACAGTAGTTCTTGATTCCGCTGATATATGCAAGAGATAGTCAATGTGGTTTACTCCAAACGTTGTAGGACTCTATTAGCCACAGCCAGTATCACCGATATCAGGGATTATCGATTTACACATTTAAAACGTTTTCATCCCATTTTCCAGTCAAAGCTCCCTCAAAAAGGTACCTAGAGCAATTTACAAACACCAGTGATAGAAGTGTTCTCACGCTCAGCCTTCTAATCTGAAAGATGTGACATAAAAGGAAAACGGGTGTGGAGGGAGGAGAAGAAAAGAAGACCCAGGCAACAGTTCTTATAACATGAATTTTGCAACAATCAGCTGGTCAACTGACAGAAGGGCCCAGCAGCCCACACCAGTCTCCCTTTCTTATAGCCTGATGGAATGGCTACTGATGTCAGTTGAGGAAGGAGGAGCAGAGTTGATGGTTAGGAGCTCCAGTCCCAACTCTCTCCCTCCACTATAGCCCCCTATAGCTGTTCTATACGTCTTTGGGAAGCTCTCAAGCAGGACATATGGACTATACATCTTTTGAGTGAACAGTATTTAGAGTTATTTATGCTATGCAACCATCGTGACTAATAGCCATTGATAAGTTCCTCCATGAATGTGTTTTAAAAATGCCTGGTTAGATCTGAGCCAAGTTACAAGTCCATTTTGGAAACTGCTGTGCTTCTAATGACCTCATCAAGAGTGAAACAGCAGATCATTCTGCCAGCTGCAAATCTGGGATTCAGTGGCATAATGTGGGTTGTCAGTACCCGGGGCCACATGGTGGGGGGAATGGACAGAGCACGCATGTGCATTCAACTGCCTAACGGTGTCTGCATCACACAGGAGATAGCAGCAGCAGAGATAAGAAGAGTTGTTCCATTATCTGGAGAGGTCACTTCCAGGTTCAGATGAAGAAGCTGTTTTCAATGGAGCCCAGCAACGGAAGTGTGCCCCCATGCCCTCCTCCATGCTATGCCACTGCTGGGATTATAACAACAATGTACCTTACATTTTGTTGTCTGAATCACTGAGATAATAATGTGTGAAACATTCTGAACGTAGTGACTGCTAAATCACATTACCGCTTTGTGCCTAATGCACAGAGCAATTTCTGTACTGGTGTTAAAGAGTATAATGACCATTTGTGCCCATTCAAGATTATTATTTCTTATTATTTATACAGCACCAACCGTGTTCGGAGTTAAAGTGAAAAGCCAGGTCTGTATACAGTCTTACATTTATTACCAGTGGGCACTAGCTAGCACTTTGCGTATTTGGTTTTCTCAACATTTTCCTTTTCCCCCCCATCGTTCACATATGTTTTTTGGAACAGCGACCCTATCCCAGATCCACATTTTTAAGGAATCTTTAGTACCACACATTTAAACATTATTACTCTTGGCTGGCTAATAAATGGTATTTTATTCACTCATAAACAATAGAATTTAGGGAATTATTCTACTTTTGGTAGCCATTATGGCCTGAAATCCTACGGCCCAGAAGGGAAGGCTCTGCATATAGTAGCAGAACTCTAGTGACCAGTGACAAGAGCAACACAATAACAACAAACAAAGGCACGATCTTTGGCAGGTCCTCCTTCTTCTTTGCTATGGTCTAGTGCAGCTCCATTTCATTCCCATGTTCTACAAACAGGACAACCTCCTGAAAGATTGAGTAGTTAGTGACAATTAAACCCCCAAATGGTTGTATCAGTTGGAGCACTGGTTCAAGTAAGGGGAGATACATGATAGAGGTGAATAAAATTATGGAAAGTGTAGAACAAGTAGATACAGATATGTTTTTTCTCCTTCCCTCATAATACTAGAACTTGGGGCCACACAAATAATCTTGGATGATTCAAAATGTGGGCAGTCGAGACAGATTAGGGATTCTGCTGACAGAGCTGGTTTCAGAGGCACTGTTGAAGAATTCCAGACCACTGGTTTTTGAGGGACTTCAACATCCATGGCAAGGTGACTGGCCTCTGGGGTGGTTCATGACGACCATGGGGCTGTCCCAACGTGTCACTGGCCCAACGCATATGGCAGGACACACTCTGGACCTTTTCTTCTCAGATGGGCAGGAAGAGGATGATCTGAAAGTGGGGGATATTGACACTAGTCACTTGTCATGGTCAGATCACTTCCTTCTGAAATTTAGGCATCCAGCACCTTTCTCCCTCTGCAGAGGATGGGGATCTATTAGGATAGTCTGTCCTAAGAGGCTGATGGATCCAATGGGTTCTCAGACAGCTGTGGAGGACTTTCCAATTGATATGACTGGTGCTTCTATCAAAGCCCTGGCTGAGCTCTGAAACATCTGAATGGCTCAGACCATTGACACAATTGCTCTTGAGTGCCCTGCCCTGCTTGTGGAGCCTGTTTGGCTCCCTGGTATACTCCAGAGCTTAGGGTAAGGAAACAAGCCAGGAGATAGATTGAACAGTGGTGGGCCTTAGGCTCTCAAATTTCAGTGGCACCCTGTCCGCCACCAAAATTCAGCGCATCCCCACCTTTTGCTTTCCATTCTACATCATAGTCATGGTGCCCACAGTTCTATGCCCAGTGCTACTGAACCAGTTGTGTTCCCCCAAATCTGCTTCTGGCTCAAACACGAGTGGAGGAAAACTCCAGTCAAACTGATGAAACTGATGTGGGCTCATCATTGAACCTACCTAGTTTAGTTCAGTAGTGGAAAGTCATTCAGAGGTGAGCTAGAAGGAGGAAACAAAAAGTTTATTCCATTGCCTCTCAGTCTGTTCTTGGAGTTCCCCAACTGTTCAGAGCAGAGTTGAAGAACACAGGGGGTACATGGGGAGAGAAGTTCAATTGTGCTAAAATTCCCACAGGTTTCAACCTATAAGTCTGTGCTGTTTCTGTGAATGCATCCTCATGTGGTATGATCAGTGATTTACCATGTCCTGGATACAATACATCTCATTCTGTGGGACTCACCACGCAAAAATGATGGATGAACATCAGCATGTACTTCTTTACCTTGTCTAAGAGTATCAGGAGAATTGAATGCCCACTGCTTTTCCATTCTAGGGGCTCAGGAACACAACTTTGTGTGCTAAGATCTCAAAGTGAAATTTGAAGTATTTGGCAGCTTAATCTAATAAATATGATATCTGATGTGTATACTTGATATCGTGTTGAAGGCTACTAATCAAATGGACCAAAAAAGTATTCCTTACATGCAGAACAAAGCACTCTGCTGTTTATAGTCAAATAAGTCTAGATTCCATAATCCCCAGCTGAGATATAGCCACATTAAACAATAGCTTTAGGTGTGTACAAAGAAAAAATATTGTTTTGTTTCTCCATGCATTTCCAAGTGGAAAGGGGACCACTTAGTTTGATACAACCCATGGAACCTCCAGGTAGCTTGGTGGCTTGCAGGCACCACCTAGAATTTTCCACAATGCACTATAGTGACACTGTGTTGAAAGACCAATCAACATAACAGATATCTACAAACTTATTTTATTAAATTTAATCTATTTATATAAAAATATTTATATACTGCCATATCATTAAAAATATATATCACAGTGATATACAGTGGAACCCCGGGTTGCACACACACCGGGTTGTGGACGTTTGAGTTAAGAATGCCCACAACCCGGAAGCGTTTCTGGAGTGCGCGTGACCCGTGCGTGACCCCCGGATGCGCAGAACGCTTCTGCGCACTTCACGCATGCGCAGAAGCGCTCAAATCATGCTACTTCTGGGTTTTTTTTCTTTTTCAGGTGGGCGTTTGCGTTACGCATGCCCGTGTTACGTAGCGCGATCTGGAACGGATCACGTGCGTAACACGGGGTGCCACTGTACAACAATTCAGAGGACCCAGGCGAAGACCCACAAAAACCTGGTTTCAGCCCTGCATGAGTTGATAAATGGCTTGCTACGCTCTGTGTGTAGTCTGAAAAGTATATATTTCACTGCACTGGCTGTGCCGAGTTAGCCACACAATTCTGTGCACTCACCTTTTTATTATTATATAGATATGCAGGTTTGGACTTTTCTTCTCATGTGTAGAATCTCCTTATTCAGCTTGGAGCTAGAGTTTGTGCTTTATCACAAATTTACAGTCTTGCATAACCCCAGGTCGGCAAATTTAAATGCTTTTGCAGGGCACATTTTTTAAAAACAACAACAACAACAACACCACACACACACAAACACACACACACACACACACACACTGTTAATTGTCATTATGTCCACTTGCTGGAATACCATTATCACATTATCTAATGAAAACCTGCAGGCTAACAAAGTGGCCACAGATGTATGATTGTCATCTACATGAAAGTTGTTCAGTTATTAAGTAAATATGTGTATTTTGCTACAGAGACAATTTTTTTTTCCAGTTGGAAAACCTAATTGCATCAAAACAGCCCTGAGGTAAAATATGAATTGAAATAATAGCATTTGCTCCTACCTAAAAAAAGTTTTTTGAATGGAGAGGAAAAGTTCCTTTGCAAATTTAATTTATTGGCTGTAAACAAGTTTGTTTAAGAGGGGAAACTGCCATTCTCCAAAACGGGTTTATGTGCTAAAGACAACACAAGGGGAAGTTTGTGTTAAGTAACAAAAACAGCATCGACAACAATGTTCTTGAAAATATAGATTGCAAGAGAATTGGATGGCTTGGCTGTAAATCCCTTAGCACAAAGTACAGGCTGCTCAAAGTAACCAAGCAACTTTGATTTCCAACACAAATACTGCAGTTCTGATTTACACCCACCATTTTGGAAAACAAGGATATCCGAAACAGCAGAAGCAGCTTGCCTGATAGGGCAGCGGCACAGCGCTAGTCTCCTGGCAGGGAGAGGGGCGAGGTGGCATGGGGTGACCACACTCTGAGAGCTAATCCAGTGCTCCTTCTTGTGGCCTTCCTGCCACCTCTCCATTATCCCTCTTCACTTGTTAAGTAGCATTGCAACTCAACTCCACTGGGATGGATAAGCTGCTTTAGCAAAACATTTTATAAAATTTCCATGGGAGATTATATAAGATATATATATGGGAGAGTGTTATTGCGCCCATGCCTTGCTTGCGGGTTTCTCAGAGGCTTCTGAGAGCCAGTGTGGTGTAGTGGTTAAGAGTGGTAGACTCGTAATCTGGTGAACCGGGTTCGCGCCTCCTCTCCTCCACATGCAGCTGCTGGGTGACCTTGGGCTAGTCACACTTCTTTGAAGTCTCTCAGCCCCACTCACCTCACAGAGTGTTTGTTGTGGGGGAGGAAGGGAAAGGAGAATGTTAGCCGCTTTGAGACTCCTTCGGGTAGTGATAACGCGGGATATAAAATCCAAACTCTTCTTCTTCTCTTCTTCTGACCACCGTGAGAACAGAAGGGTGGAATTAGAAAGGCCTTTGCAGCCAAGCAGAGCTCTTCCCCCAAGCATGCTGATACCCCTCTTTATTAGTGGCTCCAATCTGGCCAGAATTCATCACAATGGAACAATGGCATGCTTCAAATCATCTACTGTGGCATGTTTGACTGAATGCCTGCCTCACATCCAAGGTTTGAAATTGACACTGCAGTGGGAGCAGGTACTCTCGAATGAGTAGCCAAAATGTAGGTGTCTGGGGAAGATGGTTGATGCATTCCAACAGCATCTGGAAGCCCAAGTCTGAAGACCACTGGTTTACCCTGAGATTCTTAAGGAAATGTCTTTGTGGAAACATAAAAACACCCTCATGCCATATACATACTTATTTCAGGCTTCCGGTTCCTGTCCCATGCCATGGCAATGGTTCTCTCAACATCAGAGAGAGGCACAGGCTGAAAAAGGGGGATGGGAGGGGTTAAACCATTCCCAATAAACCTCTCGGGGTATGGGAGGTACTGGCAACCCACCATTACCTCAATGGCTTGCCTCCACACGGATCAGCGTGGGGACAGGCCAAGGCACTGGGTGCTACTCACTTTGCCTGATGAGAAACCCCTCAAAATCGCCATTGGGTGCAAAGGTTCTCCTTATAATTGGCACCAGAGGAGATGGAGGTTATAACTGCGAACTATTAGCTGCATGGAAGTGAGTTCTGAAATTGGGAAAAGATTCTACCTTGTGCTGGAGGTGGATGGAGGAGAGGGGGGCTCTCTGCTATATTTTATGGAATTTTTTTTACATTTATGATTCGGCAACCCTCTCCTAATATTGAATTTTAAGATATACCAGTGAGGATGGTTTGATGTACGATGTAACGTTGAGATTTAAAAGAAGATGTAAAGCTGTGTGTGGTTTGAAAGGGGTAAAGCGGGGCGGGGGCAGGGAGAGCCTGGCTGTTTTGTTCGGAAGGATGTTGCTGGGTGTTAGAGCCTACCTCCCCCCCCCCCCACACAAAAAAGACCAAAACACTGAAAGAGATCGTGGAGAAGTTGAAATGTTGCTGCAACGTACTTATTTCATTATTATTATTATTATTATTATTATTATTATTATTATTATTTTAATTAATTAATAAGTTTTATTACATAAAAAGTATACAAAAGATTGTAGATTTACATAAAGGTACAGACTTATATAAAAAACAAACGAAATAGCAAATACAAAGAAAAAGAAAAAGGAAAAACTAAAAGGGTAAAAGAAAAAGAAAAAATACATTTAAAAAAAAACAAAAAAAACATTACATTGGTTGACTTCCACCGCTGCCTATTTCCAACTGAAATTTTCTGCCATTCTTTAACACCATGCATTTTTCTAATGTTACTGTAATTCAACTTTAAATATTCTACTCCAAACATAACCAAAACCTTTCATTTGATCCTTGTTTACTTAAATATTCATTAAAACATTTCCATTGGTTTTGAATCACATTTTTTTTTTAATTTTTGTCTTATCCTGTTAGTCAATTTTGCCATCTCTAGATATTCAGCCAATTTGCTCTGCCATTCTTTCTTGGTTGGTACGATATTATCTTTCCAGTGCTGGGCTAACAGGGTTCTCGCTGCTGTAGTCGCATATATAAAAAAAACTACTTTCTCTTGCAACGTACTTATTTCATTTATTTCTTGAAGCTAGTTAAAGTAGGAAATGCAAGAAGAAAATATATGTGTTATGTGCAAGCTTAGATGGAGTTTGTTTTGTCATCCTTTACTATTCAACGTTACTCAGCTAATCTCTCTCAAGTTTCAGTGTATAGATGAGACTCCAAGTGGCACCTCTGTTTTTGTGCTTGGCATTTCAGGTCAATAGGAATCGCCATGAAAATGTCTCCACAACTTGTGTTGACACAAGGTTCCCCCCCCCCCAAGAGATGACCACTTGCTTGAACACAGTTCTTGGAATCAGAGGTGAGGACTATGTACCCAGATGGAACCAATCTGCTGAACCACCTTTTCATAAGGTACAACAGTTCAGTACAATCCCTTCCTGGCACCCCATGTCTCCCTCGGCAAATATGCTGCTATCAAAGCAACCCCATGACACTGACATTGGTGCCAGTCCCTACTTTAACTATGTTGGTACATGCTGTTTCTGTACAGCGTGCTATCCAACACCCAACTAGACTAATTGGGCACACACAGGTGTTTGTCCAAAGCTCTGCAACTGGAAGCTAGCAGTATGCCATTTCAGCAAACTGTGCACAAAGAAATCAGCTCCCATTTTTCCTAGGCAGTGGATGTTTCTCAGCAGAAGCAAAGGGGTGTGGAACTGAAGACTGCAATACACTTACAAAAAATGTATTAAAAAACATGTTTAAATTCAAGCCCCAGGTGGTGCATAAATGGATTTTTTTTCTCTTCAGAGTTGAGTTTTCGTCCAAAATATATTTTTAGAATTTGGGGGACAAGCAAAGGAGTTTCAGGTTTGGAAGGAAGTGTACTTTCCCATAAAATGACATTATTGGAGAGCTAATAGTTGAAGCTATTTCAGCTCAGCTGCAGTTTGGCATGAGGGTATTTGGGTTAGTGTGTCTCTGTGAAACTGTTGTGACTTTGAAGAAAAAGGAAAACTAAAAATGATCACCCTTGTTTTCATATGTCTCCATTTTCCGTGGGGTGGTGGTGTATGGGGTGTTAGGAGAGGGGTAGTACCTCTCCTGGGGGACATGTTGTGCTCCTTCTGGGGTAGTTTGTCCACCTTTGGTCCACACCCTGCACTCAGCTCTCATCTGTGGCTCCCAGAAGCTTTCAGCATGAAACAGCAGTAACAACCCAGGAAAAGCCTTTGACTGGCCAGCTAAACCAGGTGAGGGTAACCAATGGGTCGCAAACCCTTGGTGAGTTAAGGACTTGCCTGCATGTGAAGACAAGCTCTGACAGATTGAGTGGAGAAGACCAAAAGCGGGTCCAACAGTCAAGAAGGTTGTTCCTGCCCATGATGTAAGGGGAAGTGAGGGGCAGATGGGGCTGCCTTGTGGGATATCTTCAGGAAAAGAAAAGGCTAAGAAGTAAACCAGGGGTCAGCAAACTTAATGCGCCTCAGACTCCAGCACCAATCGTGCGGCGGGCCAGAGGGCAGGGAATCCGCTCCCATACACGTGTGCACACCCTATTTCCGGCACACTTCCGGGTCGGAGGAGCACCGGAAATAGCTTGTGTGCATGTGCACGGGCCTCCTCCGACCCAGATGTGCACCGGAAATAACGCTTGTGCATGTGCACAAGCTATTTCTGGTGCTTCTCCAACCCGGAAGTGGGCAGCCGCGCAGCACCGGTAAGAGCGGGCAGCGGCAGCGGGCGTTGTCACAGACCGGATAAACAAGTCCCTTGGGCCTTATCCGGCCCACGGCCCTTAGTTTGGGGACCCCTGGAGTAAACCCAACACAAATCTGGAGTGGAATCCCCAAGGTGGTTGGATGGTGCATTCTCTCTCTCTCTCTCTCTCTCTCTCTCTCTCTCTCTCTCTCTAGTCCTGCAGCCAAGCTGGTGCCAGACGCATTGGTCTGCTTTCCTTTGGACCACATCAGTGAGGCCTAGAGGGGGTCTTATCATCTGGGCAGCCCAGGACTTCCATAACACACTGCCCAGGATTGTGCTTTGGGGAGATCACTTTGGTGCTGCTAACACAGAGGTTTGACTTCCTTCATTCTTGGAGGTACACTCCATAGTCTCTCAAGACAGAGGGATGCCAAAAACAACAACATTTTGTGTGAGCATGCACACATGCACTAGTGCACATACGAGTGATGTAGTCACACCCAGCCAAACAACCTGTTCCGCTATTCCTAGGCTAGACCAGCAATGGTGATAATCACGTTTATGCCAAGAGGCAGTTTCCCAATGCCAGACACTAGGGGCAATTAATAGGGAGAGCTGTGTCCCATGACCTAAGATTAACAAAGAATGAAAAGGTAAAAAAGGTAAAGGTAAAGGACCCCCGGATGGTTAAGTCCAGTCAAATGCAACAGTGGGGTTGTGGTGCTCATCTCACTTTCAGACCGAGGGAGCTGGCATTTGTCCACAGACAGCTTTCCAGGTCATGTAGCCAGCATGACTAAACCACTTCTGGGACACTGAAAACCATGATGGAAGCCAGAGCGCACGGAAAAGCCCATTACCTTCCCGCTGCAGCGGTACCTATTTATCTACTTGCACTGGTGTGCTTTCGAACTACTAGGTTGGCAGAAGCTGGGACAGAACAATGGGAGCTCACCCCATTGCAGGGATTCGAATCGCCAACCTTCCAATCAGCAAGCCCAAGAGGCTCAATGGTTTAGACCACAGCGCCACCCGCATCCCAAAGAATGACCACATATAGAAATTAGGCTGCTGGACAAGATGGACCTTTGGTCTGAGTGAGCAAGATTCTTTTTTAAAGTTCTTAATTTATTAAAAGCAGGTTTCGGTGGTGTTGTAGTTATAAAAATTCTTGAACATTTACTTCCTCAGATTCTCCTTTTAATTCAGTCCCAAAAGTTTTACAAGAGCTCCATAAAAGCTGTAAAGCAGAGATGAATCAAATCCGAACACATGGACCGCTGGGTAGTCTTCACCCTAGGGACTATTTTAGGTCGGAGAGATTCATAGTGCATGGGGAGAACTGTAATGTTTAATGAAGACAAAAAGCCACTGACTTTTGTAGAGGGGTTGCTTCATGGAAAAGCTGTATGACTTGACAGGCTGGGAACACATGTCTGCAAGCAGGGGATGAGGGGGGCGATTCTCCTTTGCCTGCATGCTTGCCAGCGTTCAGTGTTCCAAACCCCATAGACTCTGGGTGGTTTTGTTCAACAAGCCAAATGTGGTCCGGTGGCCTATCGAAACAGAGCTGCTGCCTGTTACGCAAGCTAGGAGGGATCTGAACATGCTATAAATGTTTCCAGGGAGCGGTTGTCTGAAGGCCACAGCATTCAGTATGGTGATTCCTCACCACAGAAGGCATTATTGTGGCTAACCTTCCCATCAATTTGCATCATATCAGCGGGAAAAAGCTGGATTAGTATTACATTGTCACACAGCCCCGTAGGAATTCTGGTTTGCAACTGAATTGCCGGCTAGGCAACTCAAAACCATAAAGCAAAAGTAAGATGAGATCATGCAAATCTGCTCGTGGAGTATGGTACCTTGACTTCCAAAAGCAGAGGAGAGAAAAACACACACAAAAGCATTGCCTTGCATGCCTCCAGTTTCCCTTTTAGGAATATGCATATCATATTTCAGTGATGATTCAGTAATTATTCATCCAGAAGCTGCTACTCCATTGACTGATTGGTTGAAGCGTGGTGCTGATAACAGCCAAGGTTTTGGGTTCAATCAGCCAGACTGGTGACTGGGAACGGCTGCCAGGACCATATAACACCATTCCTGAAAGACCTACATTTGCTCCCGGTATGTTTCTGAACGCTCTTCAAAGTGTTTGTGCTGACCTTTAAAGCCCTAAATGGCCTCGGCCCTGTATAACTGAAGGAGCGTCTCCACCCCATTGTTCAGTCTGGACACTGAGATGCAGCACCAAAAGCCTTCTGGCGGTTCCCTCACTGCAAGAAGTGAAGCTACAGGGAACCAGGCAGAGGGCCTTCTTGGTAGTGGCGCCCACCCTGTGGAATGCCCTCCCATCAGATGTCAAGGAGTGAAGTAACTATGCAACCTTTAGAAGACATCTGAAGGCGATAAAAATGAATCTGCTACCAAAAATGCTTTCTTTTCCAGACAGTTTCAGTAATTGTAAAGGATGATTGCCTCAAAAAAATGGCAAAAAGAGATTGCTAAATTCGTCTGCGAGGGCAAAAGACCAAGGATTAAACACAAGATACAGATACAAAAGAAAGAGGAGGCTTTGCCCTCCTAGACCTTAAGTTATACTATGAGGCTGCATGTTTAGTATGGATGAGGGACTGGATAAAACTGGAGAAGAAAGCAGCTTTGGACTTGAAAGGTTGAAGAATGCTTATGGTATCTTGTTAGAATAGGAGATGAACGATGAAGAGGTTAAATCAGTAATGATAAAATGGGCCCAAGATGTGGGTCACAAAATACAATTTGAGGACTGGGAAAAACTATGGAAAGTAAATCTGAAATTTACAAATTGTGTTTTGTTGAAGGAAAACTATCTGCAAATGATCTATAGATGGTATATTACACCAGTCCAAATAGCTAAAATGTATAAAACCAAGACTAACATATGTTGGAAATGTAAAGAAAAAGAAGGGACATTATTTTCATATGTGGTGGGAGTGTAGAGAAGTTAAAAAAATATTGGTGAATGGTCTATAATGAAATGAAAAAAAATGTTCAAACAGACTTTCATTAAAAAGCCAGAAGCTTTTTTATTAGGAATATTAGGACAAGATATACCAAAGAAAATAAGGGATTTATTTATGTATGCTACGACTGCGGCGAGAGTTTTGCTGGCACAAGGATGGAAGAAAGAGGAAATACCAACGAAGAAACAATGGCAAGAAAAACAGATGAACTATGGAGAGCTGGCAAAACTGACAAATAAATTGCGCGAAAAGGACAATCAGGACTTTAAGGAAGAATGGGAATTTTTCTTATAAGTTATTTGAAAAACAACAACAAAGAGATCTATAATCACTGGCAGGATTTGAATAAACATACACAAATTTTATTGGCAGAATATGAATTTGAACAATAGAAGGACAATATTTACAAATGTACAATATGCAGAAATAATATGAATGTGAATTAAGAAAACAGTTAAGGAAGCTGGGGGAAGTCCCAGAGGGAGGGAGGGAGGGGGGAGGGGGGAGAGGGGAGGGGAGGGGGGAAGGAGAAAAAAATCTGTATGATGGTATTGGTTGATTTGTATGTATTGAAATTTTGTTTTTTAAAAAAGTCTTTTTTAAAAGAAGAAGAAGAAGAAATCTGAAGGTAGCCCTGTAATTTATTGTTTTTTGTTTTTTTTTGTATATGCTGGTAGCTGCCCAGAGTGGCTGGGGTAACCCAGTCAGATGGGTGGGGTACAAATAATAAAATTGTTGTCATTATTAATCTTGAATTGCATTATTGCATTATTAATCTTGCATTGCATATTCTTGCATTGCAGGGGTTTGGACTAGATCAGCCACATCCAACTAAGAGACAGCGAACTACTGGCTGTGATCTACCCATTGTCATTGCCAGGCAAACTTGTTAAGCTTTTTTTTGGGGGGGAGACAAAGTTGTTGAGCTTTTTTGGGGGAGGCGATTCTACAACTCTGTGACCAAGCAGGTTGGAGTAGAAAGCCAGCCACATATATCAGATCTGGCCATCCCCGATGTTTCTTTCTGCCTATCAACTGGAGGGACTGATAATGCACACACAGATCCCTGTACAGGGAAGCCTTTTAATGTGTATGTGTAGCCTTTTATTGTGCTTTTATATTTGTGGGTAGCCACCCAGAGTGTCTGGGGCAACCCAATCAGATGGATGGGGTACAATTATTATTATTATTATTATTATTATTATTATTATTATTATTATTATTCAGGAACATGAGACCAGAGCACACATGATGAATGATTGCTCACTAGGACACCACCCAGTTTATTTTTATTTTTTATTATTTGATTGGCTTTTCATAATTTTATACATTTTAACATAACCATTTCAAACATTAAAGTACAAGGTTCTTTTGAACCTTCGGACCTTCTTCCCTCCCTCCAAGGGTTAAATGTTTAAGATTAAATTTGCTGCATCTTTTACCATTATCCATCTGTTAAGAAACCATAATTATCATAAATAATTCCACATTACAAGTGTCATTACAAAAATTTTAACTGTTTACAGTGGTCTTTTAAATAAATTACAAATTTACTCCAGCCTTTAGAAAATACTTGATCTTCCTGGTTTCGGATCTTCCCCATCAGTTTTGCCATCTCAGCATACTCCATCGGTTTCCTCTGCCATTCCTCTTTTGTTGGTACTTCTCTTTCCTTCCATCTCTGGACTAGTAGCATTCTCGCTGTCATCGTTGCATGCATAAAAAGCCTTTTATTTTCTCTTGGTAATTCTTCGCCTATTATACCTAGTCAAAAGGTTTCTGTGTGGAGAGCCAGTGTGCTGTAGTGGTTAAGAGAGGTAGACTTGTAATCTCGTGAACCGGTTTCGCGTCTCTGCTCCTCCACATGCAGCTGCTGGGTGACTTTGGGCTAGTCACACTTCTCTGAAGTCTCTCAGCCCCACTCACCTCACAGAGTGTTTGTTGTGGGGGAGGAAGGGAAAGGAGAATGTTAGCCGCTTTGAGACTCCTTCGGGTAGTGATAAAGCGGGATATCAAATGCAAACTCCTCCTCCTCCTCCTCCTCCTCCTCCTCCTCCTCCTCCTCCTCCTCCTCCTCCTCCTCTTCTTCTTCTTCTTCTTCTTCTTCTTCTTCTTCTTCTTCTTCTTCTTGTTTTTTTTTTTAACAAATGTGTTTTTAAACATTTTCTTTAGTTCATTATATATCATTTCCCAGAAAGCCTTTACCAATGTACATGTCCACCACATATGGCTAAAAGTACCCTCCTTCTCTTTACATTTCCAACACAATTTTGAACTTGTTTTGTACATGTTAGCATTTTTTCTCGGTGTTAGATACCAGCGACACATCATTTTCATATAATTTCCTTTGGGGGAACAGCATGCAGTAAACTTTAATTTCCTCTTTCCATAACTTTCCCCAAGATGAAAGTTGAATATCATACCCAAAATCTCTAGCCTAGATTTAGGACACCACCCAGTTTAGGACCAGGGTGCTCCTTGTCTGAACATTACTATCCTTGGCGCGCCCTAAGAGATAAGTTGGGCTCAAGGATTGGAACCTGTCCAAGGTCACCAACTGAGCTTCATATCTGAACATCTCAACATTGTGGGCAGCAGCCTTCAGATGACTGCCTCAGCCTCTACGAGTTTCCACAGACTCAAACGGTTGTGTGTATGGAGCCTGCCCCTGTGCCACATGGATAAACGTTTTATGACTCACACTGTGAAGGACATTTCCCTTTCCTTCCCCCATTTTGATTATGTGTAACCATGCCGTGGAAACAAAACAAGGCTCATATGGGAGCAGCACAGGCTTCAGAAGCAGATTAAGACTGACAGCAGAGCGAGTGAGTGACAGCCAAATCTGATGGTGCTCAGCAATTGCAAAGGCTGACGTCTAAATTGCAGGCAGGCATGGTCCCATTCCAGGAGCTGCTTGCTGCACACCGTTTTGATCATTTGGAGGGACTAGAGGTAAGAGAGAAATCAAATTGTTCTCGGAAATCACATTTAATGTAGAAATCTGGTTAATATTAAATTGTAATCTGCAGTTTTCAAGTGTACTATTCCTCAAGGAAAAGGCTTCCTGCTTTGAGGACTGCTAGAATTAAAAGTTCTCCTCATAACATCACTTCCTAAGTCGGGCCCAACTAGCCTTCAGACTGCATTAGCCTGTTGATAATGTTAATTTCAAATTATTGTGCTGGGTTTAAAATAAAAGAAAACACTAGAAAAGAAACAAATCTGGGCAATATTCCAATCATATGGATCAATTTATTTTGACTGTGCCAGAGCCAAGCTATGATCCCAATCCAGTACAGAATTAGGCATGTGTATGCCCATTCTTTTCAATGGGCTTTACCATGTTAATTCTGTGCTGAGTTGTAGCCTTTGCGTTTTCTAAAAGGTAAAGGGACCCCTGACCATTAGGTCCAGTCGTGGCCGACTCTGGGTTTGCGGCACTTATCTTGCGTTACTGGCCGAAGGAGCCAGCGTACAGCTTCTGGGTCATGTGGCCAGCATGACGAAGCCGCTTTTGGTGAACCAGAGCAGCGCAAGGAAACACCGTTTACCTTCTCGCCTGGAGCGGTACCTATTTATCTACTTGCACTTTGACATGCTTTTGAACTGCTAGGTGGGCAGGAGCAGGGACCGAGCAATGGGAGCTCACCCTGTCACGGGGATTCGAACTGCCGACCTTCTGATCAGCAAGCCCTAGGCTCTGTGGTTTAACCCACAGCGCCACCCGCATCCCTTTGCGTTTTCTACAGGACATCAAATAGCACTTCAGATGTGAATGAGATTTCTGAAGTTAGTTGCTTAGAAGATATACTGTGGAATCCAGTGCATCCCTAGTTTCACCTGCTCTGTTTATTCTGTGTACACTGGACTGAGGTGAGTGTTGCTCTGTGTGTGCATTATAGCTCCCATGGTTGATGAACATGGAAACAAAAATTCAAGGCCACACTGAGTAGCCTCAGCCCTGTGTTGGCCACACTCCTTTCCTGAACTCTTTGCGTGCAGCAGAAACGTCTGTATAGAGAGGACCTTCACATATAGGCTAATGCTTCCTCCTTACAGACATTGGTCTTATAGGCACAGGCACTGAGGCAGGGGTTGAGAAAGAAGCAGAACCAATCCATTTATTTACTATGTATGTGCCTTTAAATGACTAGACAAACGCAACTGAGGGTAAATATAATTCGTCTGTCCAGTTTTGCATATTATCCACTAAATATTTATTTAAAATAATTCTACGCCACATGGCCTGCCAAACTGACACTCAAAGGAAAGGGCAAAAGGAGACAACTATACAATCCATTAAACACAACATACAGTTAAGTGTTGAAAGATAACGCATACCTCAGACGTGTCCGTGCCTTTGTAGTTTTCAGCTACAAAGGAGCAGGATCTTGTTAAAGATATAAGTTTAATATGCGTAAAAGCATACGATTAGACTCTGTTGTATTTACAGTGCTAGGCAGAGAAGTTTGCATTGGGCAAAGAGGTTTGTCTCAATGCAGCCGAAAAGGATGGATGCTTCCGTTTGAGGGTTTATTTCTATTATTATTATTATTATTATTATTATTATCCATTACATTTCTCTACTGCCCTTCATCCGAGTATCACAGGGCAGTTTATAATATATTAGTTTAGGCTAATTGATGACGCATCGCTGGAAACCTGAGGAGTCTTCCTGTCAGCAGGAGGATGAAACCTAAGAAGTTAGTATCTCTGTGCTGTCAGAGCAAGCAGGTAGGGAAGAGACCCAGCTCAGTGTGCAGGGAGAAGGAGCTCTCATGGGGGAGACTAAGTTCCAATGATGATCAAATGATGATCAAACAAAATGCATGCATCACTGGGTTGAAAGAGGAAAGCGGTTGTTGTTGTTGTTGTTGTTGTTGTTGTTGTTGTTTGCTGATTTCCCTAAAAAAAATAGTTAGAAAACTTTTCTTTTCTTGGTGTTATTTTTTTGTGGGGGGGGGGAGCTCAAAAAATCAAAACAAAAACCCAACTTTTGTTTCCAGATTTTTCACTTTTTGAAATATGGCAACCCTAAAAATTTAGGGAATGAATGATCCTGAATCAAGTCTCTGTGCCTCTGCTCCATATACCCAGCAGATGCAGGCAAGGTCACAAAGATTGTGTCAGGTTGTGTAAATGCTAAGCAATATAACTGCAACGGGGAAAATTCATCATATTCAGATGTATCCTAACATGTACTCTTACCCTGGTTTCACCCTGTGGAGGGGGGGGGGGAGTTCCCAGAAGCTGCCTGTTGAAATCTGGAGGTTATGTCTTCGTCAACAGCTGTACAATCAACCTGTGAGGGAGAAAAGTGGCATGGATGTATTTTGCTCCACTGAACGGAGAACATTTCAATGCATGCAGCATCTTCCCGACCTGTGTACTCACAGCCAAGTAATCGCTTGCACATACCATTGTCATTTATGCAATGTAAACCCTTTCACCACATGGAATTATTCTGTGTGGCCCTGAGATTCAAATTCATCATGTTCCAGGGCTGGACTCAATACTTCTAACCACAGATGCATTGGGGGGGGGGGGCTTCCATTCTATAGCCCTCCCTCCGAAATTCTGAGAGGCGGAGGGAAGGAAACTAATACGAAATCGATTGGCAAAATTGCAGCATAATACCCTATGTCCTGCTTTGTTCTGACCTCTTCTTTTCTTTCTTCCACTCTTAAGTACAAGATAAATGACAGATAATGACTCACTCATCTCAATCTACCACACTAAGCCCCACAATCAAACCTTATTGCAAAGGCATCTGTGGTATGTAATGTTGAAACAGGGGGCAGGGGGTGTTGTCAGGAGAGATACAAAACAAAGGATACCTAACATCGAGTAAAAAAAAAATTATGTGCTCCAAACTATAGATTTCCTTTATTAGGAGTGTTGTGTACCTTCAGCCTTCGAGCTTCTCTCACTGAAACAAGGGAGTGATTAGCTGTGTTCCCTTGTTGAGAGCCATTGTTGTAGGTATGGTTTTAATATATACCCACAGTACTTGGCACCGAGGACCATTTTCTGAGTCCAGGAAATCTTGAACTGTTTATTGACTCAAGGCAAGGAATAGAACATTGAGATGGAGCTAATTGGCAGGAGACATAGTCCACAAGTCAGCTAAATATGTATTTCAATTAATTGGGACCCGGCCTTGCTGTTAAAAAGCTGCCTGTTCTAATATCAGTAACTTCGTGAAGGCTCTCTCTCTCTCTCTCCTTTTCGTAATGAGTCAAATTTTCCATGTGGCAGACAAGCAGCTATGCCAACTGAAATATTGTTGTCATATCACAAAGTCTACCAGAGCACCACAGACAATGCCAAGCAAAACATCCTAGGTGTTTACTGGCCATCCCCATCGTGGATTAATTTCAGGTTTAGTACAGAGGGAGATAAAGCACACTAGGTTGAATCCAGAACGTTCCTGCTGAGAATGGAAGGGCCCCTTCCATTCACAGAAGGGACCAAGATTTAGAGGAGGGTCCCACTGGAGAAAGTGGGGAGGAGATTTCCACATTTCTCCTTTATCCTGCTGCTCCCCATGCCACCTCCCATACATTCCTGGTGGTTCCTCAGACTCTCCAAAGCAGATGTTCAAAGGGCTGCAGGGGGAAGAAGGAGATGCTAGACACCTTCCTCCAGTAGGAGTGTCTCAAGAATGGAGCTCTAATAGAAAATAAATCCAAGCCATTAGAACTGGCTTGTAAACTATGTAATCAGTGCAACATTTGGGAAGACAACAACAACAACAACAACAACAACAACAACAACAACAACAAATTGTGTCCTTCCTAAAAGAGGGCACGTGTTGCGGTGAGACTTGGAGACTGACCTCATGGTTGTGGGTGGGTCTATTGGATAGCCACAACACTCGATTGGTAGGTCCCTCGCTGCTGGGTTTAATCTGGCCAATGGGGTGCAGTCTAAACGGATTGAGGGACCTATATAAACCCATGCACATGTCCCAGAGCTTCCTCTTTTGGCTCATGCATTGGAACACCTGCCCACCTCTCCAAAATTTTAGGGCATTTTTGCGATTGATCTTGCTATGCAGTCATGTGTCATCTGTCATTGGGACAGGGGCACGGCAGGAATTTTCCCCACTTGGCTGATTGGGTGTTGCCCTTTGGGTTTTGCCTGCCGCATAGCAAATCATCACAACTTGTAAGGTTGCAGATAGCCACTGGTTCATTTGATAGGGATGGGAGAACGATCTCACCATCCCTATGTGAAGGGTATTCCATTAAAGGAATCTAGAGACTCAACTTGGTTTGGTCAACCCCCGAAAGGGGGTTGTGCCCGTGCCTGAGTCCAGGGGAGCATCTAGGCAGTGAACAGAGTCTGTTCCCAGGCTTTTCACCTGCCTCAGGTGTTCACCCTTGGCTGACCTATGATAGAGCTCTGGGTCAGCGCTACCTGCAAGGGTGTAGGGAGCTGGTCGAACCAGAGCCTATGCAACCACTCACGTTTCTGTAATCAATAAAGTTGTGGCCTAAATTCTGCCAAAAACCAAAACTAAAATTTGAGTCAAATGTGTCTTTATTTTTGGGGGAGGTCTCCGGGTCTGAACACGCATCTACTACTACTACTACTACTACTACTACTACTACTACTACTACTTTATTATTTACACCCCTCCCATCTGACTGGGTTGCCTCAGCCATTCTGGATGGCTCCCAGCAAATAGAAAATCACAATAAAGCATGAAACATTAAATATTTCCCTAGTCAAATATTTATTTCTATGACATCTGATGGGAGGGTGTTCCACAGGGTGGGTGCCACTACTGAGAAGGCCTTCCATCTGGTTCCCTGTAACTTCACTTCTGGCACTGAGGGAAGCACCAGAAGGCCCTCAGAGCTGGATCTCAATGTCTGGGCTGAACAATGGGGCTGGAGACCTATAATTTTTACACTACCTCCCTCACTTTTGTAACAAAATACAATTTGCTATCAATGTCCATGTTTGGAAAGCCAAAACCACATAAGAACAATTCCCACTCCTTGTTTCTTTGAATGTATTTGTCATAAATAGTAATGCTAAAACTGTGATACTACCTCTCCCAAAAAAGGGGGGCCCAACTCTTTTGCATGTTTTAATTCTGAGCTTGAAGGAGAAGGCATGTTAGAAACATTGTCACTATAGTAACAGCAGCAAATAGAGTTCTGCTCCTATTTGTGGAGAGAGAAAACGCCGGGGTGTTGTCGCTGAATTTCCCGAGGGGAAGGCAACAGTTGCTCAGGGGTGCGACTCACCATTAGCTATGATACCACAGCTTCCCTTAATGACACACACATTGCAAGTGGCAACTTCAACTACTGTGTTGGCAGCACTGCCATGATTTTGCATTCTCAAATATGCCCAAACAAGTGTTATTCCCGGGTCTTGTGGGGGAGAAAATGATGGCTGTTGCAAATATATTTTTTTTTTTAAAAAAAGTGAAGATATGTCAGATAATTTTCTACATAGTGACCCTTTTATTCCCAGGATGAGGAAAAAAGAAAGAAATGTTCTTGCGAAGAAAAGTATTCTGTGAAATTTCAGCTCAGCTCTAATATAGCAATAGCTTTTTGTGGGGTATATATGTATATAGGATTGAGTTTGCTTACTTTCAGGGCTGGAATTCTTGCCATGTTATCTGCCCTTTAACCTGCTAAGTTGCTGATAACACTGAAATACATTTGTACATTACCAAAACAAAGCAAACAAAAAACAAAAGGCAGACTTTGGTGTGGTATGTGTACATCCAAAATAATTGCACTCTTGCAATGACTTTCTAAACTGAATCCACCAGCATGTGCATGTAACTTCTGGGATAGTATGTACACACACACACCTGGTTTCAGAATGTGTTATATTCATATATTTCCCAGGACTAGCCATGTGAGTGGAATCAGCTCAAAAAGCCATTGCTTGAATGATAAATATTATATAAAAATCCACCCACATGAAAACAAAGACCTAAAAAATCTGCCTACAGAATACATAAATAGACTTGTATATGTGTCTGTCTTGATTTCAATCATCTTTGGACTCAAGAAAATCTGTTTCCTATGATTACTGTCTATTAAACATGAATTTACTAGTCATTATACAAAATGCTATGACTCTAAGGGGGCGACAAAAAGGCCATTTTTACTGGTGCGGTTCCAGTGAAGTTAGTGGAGCTATTTCTCTATAAGTGGTCAATGAATCATTTCCTTAATTGTGGGTGTTATATCATAACTAAAACTACAGATAAAGGTCAAGGAAAGGCAGGTAGAAATAAAGTCCCATAAGGTACACAGAGTTATCTATATTATAAAGAATAATCACACCACTGGAATGTAATGGCCTTGCAAATCTTGTTATGGTTCCCAAGAACGGAAGTTTCCCATTATATACCATTTAACATTTGATAGGCTTGTGCTATTATTTGCCAGTCAGAAAGGGAAAGGAGTTGACAGGCTGTGACAAGGTTTGGCTGTGCCTCTTTAATCTTCTGGCTTTTCCTTTGGCACTTCAGAACAAAACAGAAACACGGGAGGCTGTTCCGTCCAGCTTCTGACTGCAGAGGGGCTGCATGTATCTTCCATGACGGAAGGCTCAGGTGTTTTCAGTGGCGTGGAGTGCCTATTACTAACTCTGATTACTTTGCCAGCAATGACTGCTCTTCGACAGAGAAAGCCTTGCCATGGTAATCCATGCTCTGACAACCTCCTGGCTAGATAACTACAATGTGTTCTGCATGGGGATATCCTTGACAAAGGCTCCAAAGCTTCAGGTCTCTCAGAATGTAGCTGTTTGCAACCCTGTTAACTTGTAAAAGCATGTGAGTTTTGGATCGATGACATTTGAGGTGGTATATCAGCATACAGTTAAAATTTAGTGCAACATAGAATCGTAGACCAAGGGTCATCTGGTCCAACCCCCTGCTATGCAGGAATCTTAGCTAAAACATGTGTGGCAGATGACCATCCAACCTCTGCTTATAAACCTCCTAGGAAGGAGACTCCACCACCTCCCAGGGGGGAAACCATTCCACTGTCAAACAGTTCCTATTGTGAAAATTTCCCCCTCATTGTCGAAATCTCATTTCTTGTATCATGAAGCCATTGGTTTGAGTCCTACCCTCCAGAGCAGGAGAAAACAAGCATGTTCCTTCTTTCATGTGACATCCCTTCAGATATTTGCAGATGGGTATCAAATCTCGTCTCTGTCTCCTCTTTTCCAGGTTAAGCATACCCAGTAGACATGGCCCATGGGGGATGGGAGAGATTAGGGTCTCACCCACCAGCCAGATCCACTTCCCCCACCATTGCTTTAGGGAGATAGCTGGCAAACCTGCAGCTCTCCAAATGTTGCTAGAGTTCAACTCTCAGCCTCATCAAGTCTGGGTAATGGACAGGGAAGATGGGAGTTGTAGCCCAGCAAACATCTCAAAGGCCACAGGTTTCCCATCCCTTACTATAGGGCAAAGAGAGCTAGATTCCTCTACTTCTAATAGTTTTGCAGAAGTGGGAATTAAGAGGCATGGGGGTGTTATCTGCCTTTGTGTCCTACCCAGTCATTTCACAGTATCTAAACTCCTACTCCTTTTTTTTTAAAAAAAGTCATTTGCCAATTCTATGAGTGCATCCCATCAGTAAAAGGTGGCATTTGATTTTAGCATAATCCTGAAAAGCACATCAATACCCAGAAGCATTTTGGTGCAAGGTATAATTACATTGCAACATTCCCAAGATCCAAGCAGGTTACTGGAATACAGATTTCAAAAAGGCAAATAGGTAACAAGTCAAGACAATATTGTCCCTCCCCAAGAACACGCAGTCCCTAGAACCGTAAGAAGTCTAGGTTGTGTGGGCACATTTAAATTTACTGTAATCGTCCTCCTTGCTCTATAATGATCTTAAGGTTGCAGTCCTATATAATGCCTGCTTGGGTGTAAGTCCAATAGAATTAACGGTAAGGACGTATGTGCGGGATCAGGATCTTAATCATTTATCAGCATTGGAAATCAGTTTGGGATAAACCTAGCTTTTTGGATAGTGGAATTCATTTATCTCTTATCTGAAGCGACTGAATTCTCAGGTACAGATTTGGGGTTGACTCCCCGCTCCATTTCATGTTGTGGTGTGACCTGCAAGTGCAATATGAGAATCAAAAATGTTTTCATTTCAGTTCTGTTACACTACAGCTTTCTATACCAAGAACAAACTTAGTTGGTCTCTAAGGTGCTACTGGAAGGAATTTTTTATTTTATTTTGTTTTGACTATGGCAGACCAACTACAGCTTTTCTTATAATCAATGCTTCTCTTGCATCATGTGCTTTGCACATGATCACTCCACACAGTGGAGCCAAACCAGCCTCCTGGTTCTCTGAGGAGCTGGTAATGGTGACACACACAAGATAGCAACTAGAGTGATATTGGCAGAAAACTCAGGATGAGTGTAAGAAAATACAGACTAGAGCTTCCTTGAATACCTACTCTGTGGCAGTGTGGGCAGCGAAAACTTTTTTATACTCTTGGCATGTGTGGGGAAAATTTAGAGCACTCAACAAGCTGCTGTGAACAATTTGCTCGGCATTTTGCTGACAAAATCACCTGGATCTGTTCTGACTTGGAGACTATGGTGGATACAGGCAGGGGTGCAAAATTGAATAAAATATTGGGGGAGGGGGCTCTGCATAACCGATCAGATGACATGGTGCACATACACCATTTGAATGGCAATGCCCATTAACTGCCCATTGTCGCGGTCACTCTCTCAGACCTGAGCAGCACCCCCGGACGTTTAACGGTCTATTGGTAACTGCCCCAACGACATATGGTATAACCGCTGCCACCAGCCAGTATTCACTCTGGCAATGAATAACTCACTTCAGATTCAGTTTGTGGTAAAAATAAAACATAAGTTTCTTTATTGTTTGTACAAAGCGTAATGGTTTCAAATGACTTGGTGAAATGTTTAATATAACTGTATGGTTATTCAGATAAGTATATTTCAACTCTCAACCTAGTGTTCCAATAACTATCCCTAATGCCTCCTGTTTATTATTCACTCTGCTCTAGCTCTGCTCATTGGCTCTATCTCCCTCTATCCCTTTGACTCAACTCAACTCATCTGTCTAACTTCTAACCTCTAACTGCCTTTTCTATCCTCTCTAACTGCCATCCTTCCACACTCTATTTGCCTGGAGAGCTCCCATTGGTCAAGCTCCTCCCTGCCAAATTAACCCTTGGAGAACCTATAGGGGTGAACGCCACAGCGGGCAATCCTCTCAAATATTTTATTGAGGGAGCAAAGACCCCCCCTCGGCCCCTAGGAGTTGGCTCCTATGAATACAGGTCTGGTGGATGTAACATCATAATAAACAAATAAGTAAACAAACAAACAAAGAATCAAATAACTGGTTTCCCCAGTTACTCTCGGCAGCTTCAACAAATTGAAACATTAAGCACAGCAAAGCATCAAACATTAACAACTTCTCCATACAAACTTGAGTTGAATGGAAGAACCTCACTCAACTTCTTCAGCAAGTCACTGCCATCACATTTGTGACAACCAAATCAGGACGAACATGTGGCCAGATTTTCTGATCAGCTAAATGAAGGGGCTGAGAAGCTGAAATCAGTTGAGAAAGGTCACAGACTTTGATGTTTGCAGTGAAGGGAGTAGAAAACAAGAATCTTGGCTGACTCTGCGCTCTTCATTCTCTACATACCTGACTAATGATATAGAGCTAGGCATGTGCCACACTCCAGGGTGTGGCCATGAGTAGGTCGAGAATTTCGAAGCAATTTCTGAATGATTTACAGGGCCTTAATTGCTGGGGACTAATTAATCTCTTTGCAGAAAAGACCCCAGGTGTTTTGAAGGTAGTCTACTGGCATATGTCAGTTAGAAATAAAATTATAGATCAGAAGGGAGGGTGGCTGTGTTCAAGCAGAAGGACACATTTGAAAGCCTTTTGCTTTGGATTTGCTATGAAAATATTACAGAGTGACACAAGAACACTGGCACTCTGACTTCAAAATTACTAGTGACTTGTCACTGCTGGAATTGCCTGCCTTCATATGTTTTCAAATGGACACATTGCAGGTTAATGCAGAATCCACCTATAGTGAGCTTTTATTTTCAGAGGGTGCAAAGAGTTTCTCAAGAAGCACCTTTCAGGGGCAAGAGTATGCAATTGTGTGTGGAATACATAGAAAAAACAGATACTCAGTCTCCCTTGATTCTAGACCAAAATGTGTATACAAAGCCCAAGCAGAGCTGTCAACTTTCCCTTTTTTTGCAATGGGAAACGGCGCTGGAATAAAGGAATTTCCCGCAGAAAAGGGGAAAGTTGACAGCTATGAGCCCAAGGCTAAGGACTAAGTGTACTGCTTCCAATCAACCATGCTGTGCTGAGCTCCACCTTCACACTTCAGAAAAGTCTTTCCCATAATGTTTGACTTGGCTTCCACTTTTCTTCCACTTTGGTCCAAAGATCCTTCTGTCAATCAGTCAGTTGACAACCCTCATTCCAATGCATCTATCTCATCCCATCAGGTCCTAGCCGATCCTGCCGTTTCTTGTGTGTGTGTGTGTGTGTGTGTGTGTAAGTTGCACTTTTATCACACTTTGCACTGCTGTAGTACTTGGAAATCAGCCTTGATTTAGAACCTAAGGACTAAATAGGCCATTAACCTCTTCTGTGCCTAAGCATTCCGAGTACCACTTTTGATATTTAGCTGGGACTGAATAGAGAAATGTTAGATTGCTTAAATTAAAATTTCAGAATAGCCAGAATAGTGATCTCCAGCAATATTCCTTCCATTAATTCCATTATATTAAGGTTACCAGACATCCCCGTTTCCTGGGGACAGTCCCCGGATTTACAAATCAGTCCCCATACAAAATCCATTGAAGCTGAAAAGTGTCCCCGGATTCATTGGGGGGGAAAAACTGGTAACCTTACATTATATAGTAGTTGGACAGTACAAAAAGTAGCCTATTCTTTGTCAGTTATGCAACATGGTTCCCATAGTTGCCCAACTTTTCACAGAAGGAACGTATAAATGAAATCTGGAAACCTGGAAATCAACTCCACTGATGTCAAAGAGAAATCTGTTTATGTGATGTGCATCAGATTAAAACGTTAAATACAGCAGTTGTTATCCCGTTAAACCATATTGGTTTTGAATGAACAAACAGATCACTTGTGGTGTATCCTGGTTGATTTTGTAAAGTTTTGCTCAGGTAAAGCCTCCTAAAACAACAGGTTTATAAAACAACCTATGGAGATATATTTGGGTGAAGCACCCGTTAAAATAAAATGACGACAAAACATACACAGCCCTATTAAAAATAAAGTGTCTGTCTGCACCAGTGTGTCACAATATAGGCCTATTATGTGAATTGGATTGGAAAACCACTTGCCTGGAAAGCAGATCACTTGGTTGTAGTCAGTGGGGGGGGGGGGGTCTGTGGGCCCAGGATTTTAACTGGAAACTCCTCCAAAATGAATCTCTCTCTCTCTCTCTCTCTCTCTCTCTCTCTCTCTCTCACACACACACACACACACACACTTTATCTCTCTCACAAACACACTTTGAAGTCCTGCAGCAGCCCATTGTACCATCCCAACCTCCTTCCTTTGTACTGCGCTGCACATGAGACTCCAGCCTAATATTTTCCAAATTACATTTTTGGTGAGAACTAGGCTTGTGCAATACACAATAACAGCCTCCATAGATATCTGGTCTTCTTTTGCAAATGCATGCTTAAGAGGGGACTAGTACAGAAAACCTGATACAAGTTTTCTGTGCAGTGTTGTCTAGACAAAAAAACGATTCCTGTGATTTTCTCGAATGAGGTCTTTTGCTCTTAGCCATTGTAGGCCTTTGAAATAAACAGGTATGTTACAGACCCCCCGGGGGCCTTTTGAAAACCTCTTGTCCCCTCAGTCATTTTCCCACTTCTCAGTTACTCTGCCTTATGAAATGAGCTAAATAATATTTATATTCCTGCGTCGCAGGCAGCTGAACACATAATAGGATGGCTTCTTGAAAAGGTGTGTGTGTGTGTGTGTGTGTGTGTGTGTGTGTGGACCAGGAGGGGCGGGGAGAGAAATTTCCACTCGTTTTGTATAATTAAGATAGGGGGAAATATTTGCAGGTCGTGTTTTTGCACCATAACAAATGTGACTGTTCGGCGAAGGCCCCTACGTGAGGCTGACACGTTTTGCAGGAACGAAAACCGGAGTGCATGTGCTGAGAGGTAATATTTACACCCCAATGCCTTTTGGTGACGTCGCTGAGCAGACACGAATAATTGTGGCTCAAGGGCTGGTTTTCATCACTCAGCTTGTTTGGAATTCCCTCTGTCAAAACCGGGAGGGTGGGGGCAATTCCCAAATTGCCTCTACAGTAGAGTTTTTCTTTCAGCTTTAGGTGAGATTTGACAAATAGGTAGGAATTAGGAGCAACATAAACAGAATCCAAGAAAGGTTTATAAATAAGAGAGGGGGTTTTATAAGAAGAAAGAAAAAAGAAAGAAAGAAATCAGGAGAGGGGTTCCTGCTTATGGTGGCTCGAGGCCCAAATTCTCCTTTCTTTAACACAAGGACTAAAACCACCTTTCAATGGCACAGATCTGTATCTTAGAACCATATGTACTCTGTGGGCCCTATTGTAGCAACAGAGTCTAGGATTCTTACTCCCACTATAGTGAGTACTTGGATTTTCCATGGGAAAACTAACGCCCCACACAATAGCTACATATGGGATCATGTAGGTTGGCACCTTGGTTGTCGAATAGCTTAGTTGTCGAACAAATCGGCTCCAGAACACCACAAACCTGGAAGTGAGTGTTCTGGTTTGCAAACATTTTTTGGAAGCCGAACGTCCGACGTGGCTTCCATGGTTTCCGATTGAATACAGGAAGCTCCTGCAGCCAATTGGAAGCCGAGCCTTGGATTTCGAACCATTCTGGGAGTCGAACAGATTCCTGGAACGGATTAAGTTTGACAAAAGAACAGAGAAAAGAGAATTGTGGGTTGTTGTTGTTTTCCTCCTTAATTCATTATGTAACTGCCCAGTTCTGAGAGTCAGTTTGCCTGTGTGGTAATAATAATAATAATAATAATAATAATAATAATAATAATAATTATTATTATTATTATTATTATTATTTATACCCCGCCCATCTGGCTGGGTTTATTAAAAGCACAGTACAGCTTTAAACATTAAAAACTTCCCTAAACAGAGCTGGATTCAGATGTCTTTTAAAAATAAGATAGTTGCCTTTTGTCTTGGCATCTGCTGGGAGGGCATTCCACAGGGCAGGCGCCACTACCGAGAAGACCCTCTGCATGGTTCCCTGTAACCTCACTTCTTGCAGCGAGGGAACCACCAGAAGGCCCTTGGAGCTGAACCTCAGTGTCCGGGCTGAATGATGGGGGTGGAGACGCTCCTACAGGTATACTGTGCCAAGGCAATTTAGGGCTTTAAAGGTCAGCACCAACACTTTGAATTGTGCTCGAAAACGTCCCATGAATTTAGTATAGGCATGGGAGAGAGCAGGCCATTGGATTGCATCTGAGTGCTATGTTGCCCATAGAGCATACCACATGGTGTGAGGGCCAGGCTTAAAGCTTCGTGTCTGAGTGGTATTTTTTGTTTTTTTGTTTGTCCTAATGCTTTCCCTGGGAAAACCAGAGCAAACAGCAATGGTGTTCTCCGTAGATTGCTGTTTGCTTTGATTCAGTGGTAAAACACGTGTTTTCCTGGGGAAAGCGCTGGACCTAAAAAAACTCCCCAACAACAACCACACACACAAACTGCTCAGTCAAGGAGCTTTAAAGCATGGAGCTGTGCCTGGAAAATGCAACATAAAATGAAGTTTGGATGAGCCCGTCAAGACAAGGCAGGGTGGATAGTGAGTTTGAAGCTTTGTGGGAGCCCCAGTGGAAGCACAAGATTTACTTCACTGTGCAGTCCTGCCCTCACTATTTTGTTGCCTCTCCCATCACAGGGCTTTGGAGAAGAACATCACGGCACTAGATGAGTACTAAGCAACTGTTATTTTAAAATGCCTGTAGAGCCACAATATTGAAGTGGATCTCTTTTGACCCACAAAATTCAACTTTAATGGTGACTAGCACAAAAAAAACCAACCTCACTTATTTGTCTGAAATGTGGTGCAATTCATATCCTCAGAAGAGGCAACCATGACTGTCAATTTCATCCACTTCTGCTAAAAAAATGTTATAGGTTGCCCACTTTCAAACAACTAAAATTTGAAGGCCTTTGGCATAGAAACCATTGCACCCATTTTTATCTGAATATTCAGGAGGCTTAATCCAGTCACAATAAGCTCCTTTGCTATATAGTTCATTCAATGCTGCCCAAATGCAAACAGAAATATTGACCTTTGTTCCTTTCCCTGTTATAGGTAATGAAGATGCACAAATCTTTGGTTTTACTGAAGCAAGATTCTCATTTGGACCTGACGCAAAGCAGGTGTCCCATGAAGCACGCCACTATGGACTCACCCACTTTTTGAAGTGCTGAAATGGGATCTGAATCAATCCCTGTATTCAGTGAACTCCCCTCGTGCTAATACACACTATTTGCAACATAAGTTTTTTAAATTTTAAAGAGTGCCCTGAAGGTGCGAAATTCTGTATTGTATGATCCTGGAGTTAAAGAGGAAAGATAGTAATGGACTTTTCGTTGGATTTATTTTCCTTCAACACACATCCTGATATAGCTGTCAACCCTCCCTGCTGTTCCCCATTGCTTTAATAAGGGGATTTCCTGCAAAAAAGGGGGAAAGGTTGACAGCTATGCTGACCCTGGATCACTGCCCCCTGCTCCATAATTAATCTGAAACTTTGATATCAATTTAGGATTCATCACATGCTGCGTGATCACATGTTCTGAATGAAGTCAACTCTGACACCTATTGAGTGCACAACTTTGCATTTGCAGGGAAATGCAACATGGGTGCAGGCCCATATTTAGGTTTGACGAGGCCCTAAGCTACTGAAGTTAATGGGGTCCTTTATATGTCCAGCTGTCCTTTGTCAATAACAAATTGTTGCTGTTTTTGTGTTGAATATATGCTATATGGTAATTTATGGACCTAATAGGTATCTAAAGCCTATGCAGGCACCCTATATATAGAAATGAGCAAACCAGTGATATTTTAGGGAGCAAGCTAGCAGGTGGGGCCCATTACTTATACCATAGGAGCCTATGCAACACAAAACACTGTTGCTGTATGTAAGTTTTATTTTATTTGTTCTTTATCTTATATTTTGGAAATGTACATCCATTTTTTCCCCTTTAATTTTTTTTGGGGCCCCCAAGAGAGTGGGGCCCTAAGCTATAGCTTGTTTAGCTTACACGTAAATCCGGCAATGCATGGTGTGTCTGCGCACATCTATGTATCTGCAGGTTACCCTATAATACTGATGCGTCGGTTAATGTTTCAGTCTTCAAAATGTTTGCTACACTATTCCTAATTTGCTCCAGGTTCCTGTGCTGAGATAGCTCTCTTTCATCTCCCTGTTACTCATGCCAACGCCGATTGTTCGAGACACCAGACGGACCCACACAGTCAAATTATGCTTTATCTCACTTCAAAGATTGCCCCTTACTCTGTCTGCTTCCAAGTTCAGTAGGGATGCTGCTATTCTCCACACCAGCATCTCTGCCAATAACAACAAGCTTCACTTCAGCCATTGCAGCTTGCTCAAGAGAATTGTTTTTCTACTTCACCTCCCTCCGCTTCAAGAAACCCCAAGCCTCAGAAAAGTGCATTGGGGCCTGAGGGTCGTACCTTCCCCCACCCCACGGGCCTCACATTAGTCCACCCTAGAACAAAAACTTTTACATATGTTTTTGTTATGATGGCTCCCCACCCCTTCCACACCTCACAACCTTTTCCCTGCAAAGCTCTTTCCAAAGCTTCAGCCCACTGCTTGTTTAAAGCTGATCTTTTCTCTGCCAGGAGCCTTATGTACATATATGACATACTGGAGGGGAAAGAGAGAGAGAGAGAAAAAAAATGAAGTCCTTTTATTTGATTGCTAGTCCCTTATTTATGCATCTCCACACTTACGTGGGCAGATGCAACATTTGAATCATACAATAATTGGCTCTGGGAAATCAGTAGCTCATAATAATAATATTGTGAGTGGCCAGGATAAAAAAGACCTATTTCTTTGAATGATGGGGGCAATTAATCATGCATGTGTGGGCTAACTGAACAGTGCCAGAAGTGGCAACGTCTCCTTCGGCCTTCAGAACCACCTAATTGGCAGACAAAACAGACCCGTGTCTCAAAGTGTTTGTCCTCATCTAGTGACTGAAATGCTTGGACACTGGTAGGAAACCTCTGTGGCTGATAACATAAAAGCTGGTGTGTCTTCTGGTTTGACACTGTAGGGTAGTCAGACCAGGAACACAGACCCTTCAACATTTCTTCAATGAAAATAGGGACGTCCTATTCCATTATCAGGGACCCAGGTGGTGCTGTGGGTTAAACCACAGAGGCTAGGGCTTGCTGATCAGAAGGTCGGCGGTTCGAATCCCTGCCACGGGGTGAGCTCCCGTTGCTCGGTCCCAGCTCCTGCCAACCTAGCAGTTCGAAAGCACGTCAAAGTGCAAGTAGATAAATAGGTAAACGGCGTTTCCGTGCGCTGCCCTGGTTCTCCTGAAGCGGCTTTGTCATGCTAGCCACGTGACCCAGAAGCTGTCTGCAGACAAACGCCGGCTCCCTTGGCCTATAGAGCAAGATGAGCACCGCAACCCCAGAGTCGGACACAACTGGACCTGATGGTCAGGGGTCCCTTTACCTTTTATTCCATTATCATCTTCTTACTCTTTATACCCAGCCTGTCTGACTGGGTTGCCCCAGCCACTCTGGGCAGATTCCAGCATATACAAAAACATAATTAAACATTTTAAAACTTCCCTATACAGTTGTACCTCGGAAGTCGAACGCCTTGTGACTCGAACGTTTTGGCTCCTGAACGCCAAAACTCCTGGACTCCCGAGTGTTCCGGTTTGCAAATGTTCTTTGGAACCTGAACGTCCAACGCAGTTTCCATAGCTTCCAATTGGCTGCAGGAGCTTCCTGCAGCCAATCGGAAGCAACACCTTGGTTTCTGAACGTTTTGGAAGTCGAACAGACTTCCGGAACGGATTCCGTTTGACTTCTGAGGTACTGAGGGCTGCTTTCAGATGTCTTGGGGTTCAGATAACTCCTTACCCTCCGACATTTCTCTGATGAAAAATATGGACATCCTGAGGGAAAGTGGGACATTCCAGGATCAAATCAGAAACCGGGATGGCTTCTGTAAATCCAGGACAGTCCTTGGAAAATAGGGACACTTGGAGGGTCTGGGAACAGGAAAAAGTATGTATTCCCTTGAGGTGGCTGCAAAGCAGCAAGGTGTGTGCAGACCATCCTAGCATCATTCCTGAAATTAGAAAGAACGGTAGGATTGTCTTAGTTAAGAAACAGCTGCCTTAATAAGATCAAACATAATTTGACGGTGTGTGTCTTCCTGAAATGGTCAATGCTGGTGTAGTAAGAAGGGGACAAAGGAGTGTTATCTTAGGGTGGGATAAGAAGCAAATTAGAAACAATGTTCCTTGGTTGCATCGTCTGTGTTGGATTTGCAGTTGTTACAATTGGCCTTGTGCGTGGGTAGTCACCAGAATTACTTAAAAGTCCTCAATACATGTGGGAGGCAGTGAGAGGATGTGATAACGTCATCTGAACCCCGGAATTAGTTCTATTCAAACAGATTCTAAGGTTCACAAAAAAAAACATCTGTAGCAGGAGTCGGTATCAGAGTCTAGACACCCAAAGTCTGTGCTGTTATCAAAATACCAGTTTTCCCTCAGATTGACTCACTCATGCTTTGTTCTCAATGTTTTGAGTTAATAAATCCTTTTCTTGGTTTCATTTTGGCCTGTACATGGTCTGGAAAAGACTCTTCTGTCTAGTAGCTCATTGACTTGTCACTAGAGGGTGGATTTCTGTCATGCCCTGTCAGAAAATGGAAGTGTCGGACACATTCAGGGACAAGATCAATGTTAGCCATCTTAAGACAGCTAAAGAAAAGAAAAGAAAAGAAAAAGGGCCTTCAAGTTGTGGACAGTTTGCAGGTTCACATACAGCAAACATTTGGAAACAGGTGAGCTTGCTTTGCTGTACTTTATCATTTCCTGATAAACCATGTCAACAAACCTATATCAATACAGTTTTATCAGTGCCTCCTGGGCTGTAACCTTGGGAATTTCAATCTCACTATTTGGGGAAATTATCACCAGCATTTAACATTCAATTAATCAGAGGTTGTAGAAAGAAAATTTCACCTGGTCAATCAGGAGGAAAGCAAAGCAAAAGGTGGTACCATGGACTCCCCAATCTTCATCAGTTGAGTCGTTCCAAGCCAAGCACAACTAGTTTGGTCGCCACTGATGTAATATTTCCATAACATTCTTGTTCACAGACTCCCTGGCCTCCAGCCACCATGCTGGAGCACTCTCCAGGTACTAGAATAGAAGGAAGGAAGAAAAATTGCCTCTTCAAGGCAAAAAGTCTGGGCAAGAAGAGGGAAAAAAAGAACTGAGACCCTGACAAGGTTTCCAATTGCCTCATTTGGGTTTTGAATCTGTATTCCTGAATCTGCTCCAGGTTGTGGGATTCTGATTCACTCCACCCACTGCTACAGCTGTCCCCTTTGCCAGCCAAGGCTTTCCCCACCCTAGTTATCTTCTTACTGTGATTTTACCCATGCCACAGTCATCTCAGAAATATCCTCTATGTGTGTGGCATGTTATAATAGCTACTCTCTGGATGGCAAGATGGCAATGGGTGCTAGAACAGGGATTGTGGCCAGGGCAGAAAAAATGAACGTCAGAACGTATGATGAGCCTGATGAACAGCCTGTCCAGTCCATCACCTTGTTCTCACAGTGGCTGACCAGATTCCTGTGGGAAACCTGCAAGATGGACATGTGTGTAGCAGCACCCTGCCCATCTGCAATTCCCAGCAAATGCTACTCAGAGCAAGTCATCTCTTCCTGGACACAATTGAGATTAAATCTCAGCTGGTACCCCCAATCAAAACTGTACCCCCTGTACACAGGCCTCCTCAACGACAAGAAACTTGACAGACCCTCTTAACTTTCTGAGAAAGGTAGACCTTTTGACAAAGGAAACTTCTATGAACACGGTTGGATCAGGAGCACAGTCTAGTTGAATAACATGTTGCAGAGAAACAACTTAGTAGTTAAACCTGAGTACTCTCGCCTTCTCCCGCATTCACCTCATAAAGATCACAAGCTTCTCATGTGATATGCTAATGGAAACCCTGTAAGACAGAAACACCTTTATGAGAATATAATTGTGAGTAGGGGACCCACCCACCCCCTTTCTTTTTTTGAGCAATGCATTTTGCTCTGTTGATTTACTACTCTAAAGCTGGGCAAATTGTGCATAGGCCAATAGCATCCCACGAGCAAAACTGAAAAAGATAATTAGATCTTCTGAGGTTAACATTGTGAAAAAAGAAAAAGTTCCCTCTGTAGGAAAATCCTTTAAAAACACAGATATTTTATCTGAAGCAAGGCCACCAAAAAAGAAGAAAAATAATGAAGAAAGTAGCTTAGAAAGACTGGCGAGAGGTCTTGAGCTGCCACAGTTTTCCTTCCTTGCAGTAAAGCATGGCTAAAACAACACAAACTCCCATGGCTTACTAATTTTTCAGGCCAATATTTTTGTATAATTTGTGTGCTTTATAAGCCTTGGAAAACCCACATGAGGCCACACATTTCTGATGTAATCGTCTTTGAATTCAACAAAGCCCATTACCATGTCAATGATGGGGGCTGGTTCCATAGACCAAGAGGGGTGGCTGGTTTCGTAGAGCACACCAGAGGGAATTTTCACTACAGCTACTGAAATAATAAACTCCAGTGCCTAACTCCCATGCATCGTCCCCAGCCAGACACGATTCAATAGGCCCTAATCTCGTATCGTTCTCTTTTTATTGGGTCATTTTTTCATGCAGTGTTATTATACATAACAAACACTGCCACATTTTCTAACTGTATAAAGTCTGTGCACATTCAGATCGGTTGGAGTTCTTTAAAAAGATTTTCTTTCCTCCTTTCTTTTTTTGCATTTTGAATCCTATATGTTATGTTGACTCTAATTTTATTGCCCTTTCTTCTCACTTTCCCAGGTTTTATATTATTAGCTGCCCTAGAATTTTCCAGCAAGTTTTTGTTAAATGGGCTTAGTCTCTTAAACGGTGTTTCTAAGAATGCGGATTTAGCTGTAACCTGCTCATGTATGTAATCCTATTAGTTTAAATGGAACTCTACGAATATAAAATGTTCTTGCGCTAACTTAACCAGAAACCTCAAAGTACAGTTGTACCTCTGGTTACATGCTTAATTTGTTCCGGAGGTCTGTTCTTAACCTGAAACTGTTCTTAACCTGAAGCACCACTTTAGCTAATGGGACCTCCCGCTGCCGCTGCGCCACCAGAGCACGATTCCTGTTCTTATCCTGAAGCAAAGTTCTTAACCTGAAGCGTTATTTCTGGGTTAGTGGAGTCTGTAACCTGAAGCGTATGTAACCCAAGGTTCCACTGTACTTACCTTTTAGTCAAGCAAGTCCAGAAAAATTCTATTCCAACATGATAACAAGAAAATGATAACAAGCAAAAACAAAGTGGAAGGGAAAAAAATGACAAACGTAAAGAAGATTCTCAGTAAACATGGTTTAAAGTTGTGAAGTAAAATAATGAGGGGTAATTAATGTTTTAATTGTTGTTGTTGTTCAGAGAGCCAGTGTGGTGTAGTGGTTAAGAGCGGTAGACTTGTAATCTGGGGAACCGGGTTTGCGTCTCCGCTCCTCCACATGCAGCTGCTGGGTGACCTTGGGCTAGTCACACTTCTTTGAAGTCTCTCAGCCCCACTCACCTCACAGAGTGTTTGTTGTGGGGGAGGAAGGGAAAGGAGAATGTTAGTCGCTTTGAGACTCCTTCGGGTAGTGAAAAGTGAGATATCAAATCCAAACTACTCCTCCTCTTCTTCTTCTTCTTCTTCTTCTTCTTCTTCTTCTTCTTCTTCTTCTTCTTCTGTCGTTCAGTCGTGTCCGACTCTTCGTGACCCCATGGACCAGAGCACGCCAGGCACGCCTATCTTCCACTGCCTCCCGCAGTTTGGCAAAACTCATGCTAGTCGCTTTGAGAACAAGTAAACACACACTGCTCTGAAGGTACATGAAGCTGCCACGTAGCTGAAGTTAAGCATGTCTACGCCTTGTCAGTGCCTGGATGTAAGACACCTGGCAACCCCAGGTATGCCACCTTGGGTTCCATGACAGAAGAAAGGGAGCTCTGAGTCTATGGTCAGAAGTAGTTTGCTTCTGAAATCCAGTTGCTGGAAACCACAGGAGGGGAAACCACAGTTTCTGCTCAGGTCCATCTTGTAGAAGTACCTGGTAAGAACAGGATGGGCCACTGGCCATCTCCAAAAGACTCTTCCTATATCCTTCTGTGAGATGTAAATGCAAGTAAATGAATACTTCTTTCATTGTTATGCTGAGGTCCAGCTCCAAGGGCCTTCTGGCTCTTTCCTCACTGAGAGATGTGAAGCTACAGGGAACCAGGCAGAGGGCCTTCTCTGTAGTGGCACCCGCCTTGTGGAACACCCTCCCATCAGATGTCAGAAAGATAAACAACTATTTGATTTTAGAAGACATCTGAAGGGAAGTTTTTATTGTGCTTTTAATACTTTTTTTTTGGGGGGGGGGAGTTGCCCAGAGTGGCTGAGGCAACCCAGTCAGATGGGCTCCATATAAATAATAATAATATTATTATTACAATATAAGGTATCCTTCGGCATATAAGGTATTTGACATGCTGCCAAATGTTCAGGGCAGCAGCAGTGTTCCACATGAGGGCACCAACTTGAATAAAATATTGGGGAGGCCCAGGTAAGCCTCCCCCCCCCACATAATCATTCACACGACGAGGTACATGCCCACCATTTGAATGGCAATGCCAATAAACCTGGGGGTGACCCCCTCAAATATTTTATTGGGGGGGGAGCAAAGCCCCCTCAGCCCCTAGGAATTGGTGGTCAGAGAGAAGGGGGCGGGAACTGGGTCTTTGATCTTCCTTTTCCTGACTCTGTGACTCGTGGTTTGAGAGTGTGATTTCATCTCTGCTGTAGATAAGATGTGTGGGTGAGAAGCTATCTAACACAACTGCTTTGAGGTGCTCGTTGTCAAAGAATATTTTATAAGAATGAAGTTGGACTGTATGCATGCATAAACGGCAAGGTTTGTTTGTTTCTTAATGGGAAAAAAATATTACCTTTCCCTCAGCCATTCTGAAATATGGACCCACATTCTTGATGACTCAACAGAGAACACAAGCAAATGAAAATCCCTTCCCCTGCCATTCTTTTACTTGTTCTACAACTTACCTACAGCTAGTATGGTGAGGCCTGTTGCTGAGGTCTCAATTCCTCCATGAGAGCCATGGGAATGTTTGCCAGGGTGCCAGAGTATTTAGTATGGCACACTCCATACTAATTCACGTTCACTAATTCAAATTCCAGGACAGATGTACCAAAAGAGCTGCATGATTAAACTCTTAAAAAAGAAAAGAAACCTGGAAGTCATTGAACAACAGGCAAATATTTAAGCTAAACATTTTACACGAAGGTGTGTTGAGAGAGGTGGTTTCTGTATTCCTAAGCATTGTCAAGTACTGCTTTTTTGTTTTTCAGTATATATTTGATCCACTTGAATCTGACATACAGTAATCATGAAACACCCCAGTTGTTCTCTCTCTCTATCCCGTATATGCATGTGGTTTCTTTGTACAGGTCCTCTTAACTCAGGAAAACTGCAGCATGCACATAACTGCGGAATTTTAGTCCTAAATTTTGCTTTCTGAAACTTGGGGTGCAATCCAGCTCCTTTCACATCCGGAGGAATTTTGCCATGGATTTCAATGGAAGGTGGACTGTGCATTTGGGTTTTAGCTCCAGCAAAAAATTATTAAAAATAAAATAAAATAAAAAGTTGCATAAATTTCTGATGAAGGATTTATTTTGGGCCTCTGCCCCATGGTGTACAAATGCCAAAACTGGCTGAGTGTGTCAGTATTTGCAGGCTTGAACAGGCCTCGGTGATGAATTGGCCCCCATCATGCTTTGCCCCACACATTGAAACCACTTCTGAATCTTGGCTTGACTTTCTTACAAAGCCATTCTACTTCCACAGGGTGCACAGAAAGGAAAGGAAGAGAGACAAGCCTCACAGTCAGGGTTGCCAGACATCCAGGATTGACCAGGAAAGTACAGGAATTGGCTGACTCTCTGAGGAAGTTTCCAGGACACCCTGATTGTATAATACCCAGGAATAAAACTGTATGCATAGTAGTTCAAGGCTTATGGACTCACATAGCTCTCTCTCTCTCTCTCTCTCTCTCTCTCTCTCTCTCTCTCTCTCTCTCTCTCTGTGTGTGTGTGTGTGTGTGAAAGAGAGGGAAGTTCTTCCCTACCAGGGATTCATCCAGCATTCCTTTTTCACATACCTTCCAGCATTTCTCTGATGAAAATAGGAACGTTCTATCTATTCCATAATAACGATGATCATTTTCCTATTTATACTCTGCCCATCCAACTGGATTTCCCCAGACACTCTGGGCGGCTCCCAACATATATAAAAACATAATAAAACATTGAACATAAAAAACCTTCCCTATACAGGACTGCCATCAGATGTCTTCTAAAGGTTGTAGAGTTACATATCTCCTTGGCTCGGGGGTTACATAACATGTCCTCCAATATTCCTCTGATGAAAATAGGGACAATCCTACCATGCGCTCCAACATTTCTCTCGTGATAATAGGGACCTCCTAAGGAAAAGTGGGACATTCCGGGTTCAAATAAGAAACCAGGATGGCTTCGGTAAATCTGGGACCGCCCCTGGGAAATAGGGACACTTGGAGGGTCTGCTTTCATTCATGTATTGAAATTTGTACAAGTGTCACATAAAAAGTACTTTGTGCTTTTTTATTTCCGGTGGATAATTTATAAAGCTGGAAGGCGCCGAGCAGCTTTCCCCATCCTCCCTGCAAATCACACTTACATCACAATCCTACACAATGCATGTTCACCTAAATCCTCCTGTGATGTGTGGTCTTCTACTTTCTTCTTTGGTGATCACTCGTAGCCGAGTAAGATTGTCTTCCATAAATACGGTTTTAACAATGAGTCCGTAAGTGACTGTGGAGGCCAATTCTAGATCCACACGTACTTCCACAGTTGGGACATTGGTTTCCGGACGGGAGTTAATCACGGTGTGGATTTGCCAAGCATGCCTTCCTCTTAGCACATTTCTCCATTGCATTCTGAGTTCAAGTGTCTTCAAAGTCCATGACACCTTTGGTAAAGGCTGTTCTCCAACTGGAGCACTCCAATTGTTTGGAGTGTTTTCCAATTGTTGGTGTTTATACTACATTTTTTAAAGATTTGCCTTAAGAGAGTCTTTAAACCTCTTTTGCTGACCACCAGCATTACGCTTTCCATTTTTAAGTTCGGAATAGAGTAGTTGCTTTGGAAGATGGTAATCAGGCATCCACACAACATGACCTGCCCAACGAAGTTGATGTTGAAGAATCGTTGCTTCAACACGGGTGATCTTTGCTTCTTCCAGTACACCGGCACTAGTTTGCTTGTCTTCCCAAGCGATGTGTAAAAATTTTTGGAGACACCATTGATGGAATCTTTCAAGGAGTTGCATATGGTGTTTATAAATGCTCCATGTTTCACAGGCATACAGTAAGATTGGTAATACAAAAGCTTTGCGTGTCGAGGTCCCCAAGCCACCCCTCAAATAACACACACTTCACACAGAAATTTAAGTTCAAGGTCTTTGGCATAATTTTGGCCACAACTTTATTAAAATACAAAATGTGAGTTGTTGCTTAGGCATTGGTTCCGACTATCTGTCCTTGCCTGGGGACAGACTGACATCCGCCCGCCTTGCGGAAGTCAGTAAAGGGAAAACACTTTGGGGAGAGAATGGGAGCCGGGGGTCTGTCCCTCGCCTCTCCCCTAATGTTCCCAGGGGCTCTTGCGTGGCCCTAGCCCCTGACCAGGGGGTACGGGCAAAAGCATAGTGAGTGAGCCCCTGGATTCCTTTAACGGAATTCCCCACGCAGCAGCAGCATTGGAGGGGAAGGCACAGCCAATCCTTACCCATCCACCAACCAATTTAATAACCAATGCCTAACCACAACCTTACAAGCTGTGACTAATTGCTACGCAGTAGGCGAAAACCAAATGGCACCAGCCAATCAGCCAAATGGAAAAATTCCTACCAGGCCCCTGCCCCAAAAGCAGACGACCCCATGACAGGCATAGCAAGGTCAACACAGAAGCCTAAATTATAGGGAGGGAGGGAGGGTGATCCGATGTACGCAGCGAAGAGGGGCTCATGCTGCGTGCCAGAAACATATATAGCCCCTGGGCTGTCCATCAAAACTTACAACATTAAATTCTCCCCAACAACCCGCAGAAACCAATCACAGTCCTTGGCCTTCTAAACGATCCTGCCCAGCAACAGAGGGGTGTCTAGCTGGCCCCCACCACTCTCCATGAAGGAGAACTCGCTTTGTGGTACAATAGATGTGTGGTATTTACTTCCTAATGAGCATGGGCGAGTCTGCCAATATGGTGTGATGGACCTTATACCTTCGTAGGTATATCTCCACTCTTCATAGTGGGGAGACAGTACTGGACACTGAAGGTTCAAATCGGCCTCCATTCACTCAGATACACTTTGAGCCACAAGCTATGGTCCTGGGAGCGTCTGGGTGTACGTGTTTGTGTTTTCTGTCCAGCCTAAAACACACCACTTTGGCAATGGGGAGGAGGTGGAGACTAGCAGATTGCCCGAGCAACAGCTATTAAGGATTTATTAAGACTAGGTTTTATAACTTGCTTTCTAATAAGTCTTTAAAGAATGGCCCTGTTATGTGCATAATCATTTCATAAATATGAATGCAGAATTTGGAAAGGGAGACTTAATTTCAAGTGTTGCCTTTTTTTATTAGCAAGTGCATAGCTTAATTATGGCAATAAAAATATAGATTAGTTAAGCCTTTGCTGCTGTTCTTGTACTGAAAACACAGAACCAGGCTGCCTGCCTTTTTAATAAGCAGCTTCTAAGGAGGTGAACTAAATTCCTCTGGCGTGGAATGTGAGAGTTGGTGCAAGAAACGTGTGGGGGATGAGGGCTTACTATTAGGAACCAGCTATATTCTTTAATAAGGCTAGACAGCAAAATGACTTTTTCTTGCTGTCTGCAGTTTTCGGGGGGCGGTTCTGGGTGGGTTGGGAAACACATGTACATCCCTCACTATGCCCATGGGGAACAGTGCTTGGAGATGGGTGGTGAAACTCGATGTGAATAAACATTTTTAGAAGGAAAGTTCCCCCTTCGTGTCTTCAGTACAAAATGCAAACTGAATATTCGGAGGGAGGGAGAGAAAGACTTAAATATATACCCATTCCCATTTATTTCCATAAATCCATGTGCTTTTTTCAAAAGGTGGGGGGCGCTGCTGTTTTGAATGCCAACTGGGTGGGAAAACTGCACAAAGACGATTTGTAACCTTTGAGCTCCGAATGTGTGAAGGCTGCTTCTGGAAATGGCATTTATTTATTTGTTTGCATTTCCCTTGGTCTGCCATTTGAATGTACAGCCTCCAGGAGCTAGAAAATACACCATTTGGTTTAAATTCTCTCTCCTTTGCTTTCCCTCCTGTATCAAAAGCAGCCACAATGGACATATTCCTGACTGGAAATAACTATGAATGTAGCGTGTGAAAACACCCAGAGTTGGACCACTTTCTGCCCAACTGCTGGGTAGATCAGGTCCTTGGGACAATTTGCCTCGCTTTCCTTGTCTAAAGGGTTGTTATCACTTCAATTCAGTTCCTTATCACAGAACCCCAAGTGTAGGAAACTGAAGGAGTAAAAGGAAAGTCCAATGTCATGCAAGACTTTGCACACCCTTGCACTGCTATTCTTCTGTGAAAGGAAATGTGCATGGACATGGTGTAGCCAGGACTTATATTGGGGGTGGGATGACTGAGCTATCTGCAATGTGTTTGGTCAGTTCACAGAAGCCACACCTATCACTCAGTTGGGTTGCCAGTTGCATCACTAGAATGTGCCACATCACCACCAAATGACCTCAGCAGGCGTTTCGATTTAAAATATACCGATTATTTCTGCTTTTAGTTAAGTATTTTTATTTATTTACTTGATTCAAGGGTGTTACAGAAATGACAGGAAGGGCACATCTTTAAAGTTTTTACAATGTTACAAATATTATGCCTGAACGTATCCTTTTGACTTGACAGCTCAGGGAAGATACCTAGCTTTGTAAATTTGTAGAAAATCCATACTTTAACCAACTCTCCTCATTCTAATGCCATTTTAACCCTTATAAAAAGGTGCATTTGGGCTCCACTTCCCTCCATGAAAGGACATGGATGGTGCTGTGGGTTAAACCACAGAGCCTAGGGCTTGCTGATCAGAAGGTCGGCAGTTTGAATCCCTGCGACAGGGTGAGCTCCCGTTGCTTGGTCCTAGCTCCTGCCCACCTAGCAGTTCAAAAGCACATCAAACTGCAAGTAGATAAATAGATACTGCTCCGGCGGGAAGGTAAATGGCGTTTCTGTGCACTGCTCTGGTTCACCAGAAGCAGCTTTGTCATGCTGGCCACATGACCCGGAAGCTATATGCAGGCTCCCTTGGCCACTAAAGTGAGATGAGCGGCGCAACCCCAGAGTCGGACACAACTGGACCTAATGGTCAGGGGTCCCTTTACCTCCCCCCATGAACCAAGAAGGAGGAACAGGGCATCCCACCATAATTCCCCAAGCGTGAGAGCATATACATGGCACCCCACCCAGGGAGTGACCAAGGGGGCAACAATAGACATCCACAGAGGCAGTTTAGCAAGTCAGGTGTTCTGAAAGCCCATCTCCAGACAAGTCCTGAGGGCAAGGATATGTCAAGAGTTTTGTTGTTCTTTCGGTGATAGGTACTTAAGAGGTGTTGGGAAAAGTGTCTGATAAAGTGACCTAATGTTGAACTTGTGTAACCCTTGTATACCCCTCCCCATTTGTGACATGCTAGTGATGTAGTGATAATGTATCAATTATGCTGCTCGGAGTGTATTCTGGAGGAAAGAGGGAAGTTTTAAAAGAGGATGTCACCCCATGCTCGGTGTTCTTACTCCTGTTGCACAATAATAAAGATCATGGTCTACTGACTGCTGTTTTGCTCCAAATTATTTGGCTGGAATTTCCTTCTTTTACTGACCTCATGGACCTGCAGGGGACTTGCACCCCGACCAGCTGGGCTATTGAGTAGTCTCTCACCCCAGAATTTTTCCATAACAATGGAGCAGCTGCTTCCCCCCCCCCCCCCGCTACACCCATGTGCACAGATTAACTATACCCAGCCTATGAACTCCCACATCCTGCATCTTGCAACAGGCTCTTCTTAAGTTCTCAACTACATGTTGTTGTTGTTGTTGTTGTTGTTGTTGTTGTTGTTGTTGTTGTTGTTGCTGCTGCTGCTGCTGCTGCTGCTGCTATTTAAATGCTAACTAGCACTTCTAATCAGAAGGTTGCCACAGGGCATGGTGTTGTACCCAGTGCTATATAATTTAAGATGATGGGGACAATCAACAGGGGTGGGGGAGACACTGTTTCACCAGTATGGTGATGATCAGAGCTAGCTGTATTTCTTTGTAATATATGAATCGGGAGAGGCTGTGCATATCCTAAAGCAGTGCTTGGATTCTATCGCAGACTGGATGATGGCTAATACACTATGGCTGATTCATGGCATGATGGAGATATTATGGATTGGTTGTGCTCAGGTCTAGGAACTGGGTTGTATACTTGTTCTGGATGGGGTTGCACTCCTTTGCATGAGAAGGTGTGTAGTTTGGGGCTGCTCTTCAACCCATCACTGTAGGCCCAAGTGATGTTAGTGGCTCAGAGTAGGTGTGTCACCTTTAAATGGATAGGGATAGCTTCGCCACTGTGGTCTATGCATTTGTAACCTCATAATTAGACTAACTGTTCTGTGCCGTATGTGGGACTACTTCCGCACCTGGTTTATTTAATAGCTTACAATAGCAAAGAACTACACCTGCCCTTACAAAGGAGTAGACAAATGTTATGTGTGTTCATGTGTCTATCTCTGTACTGGGACACACACATTTGTACTTGCAAATAAACCTGAGAAGGAAAGAAGAGAATGTGTGTCTGAAGAATATGTGTGCTTTAAATGGTGTTGAACAATGAACATTAATTCCTTGAAAGTCTTATCCTTCCTCCACTTCTACATTGCTTTTGACAAGATAACTATCCCTTTGCCAAGATCACATTTTAATGTATATTTTAGTTCTGTAACACAATCTGCAAAATGCAGCAGCCCAAGGGGTCTTGGAAAACCTCCTGGGAGCTGGTAAACTCTTGAGGTAATGGCAGTTGTCATCTGACAGAGAAATTCTCAGCTATACAATTTAGGATAGTGTTACAAAAAAGCTGACAAAGTTATTGTTCTGCTGAGCTGCATGTCGGGGGCAGACTGCTGAAAAGCCTATTAAACACCTGTGTTATATTAGAGATAATAACTGAATTTCCCTCCATGACACGGTGGAGTTTTTAAAGTTCCAGTTTCCCAGCTGCCTCATCTTTAAATGTGCAGGGATGGGAGTTGTTGAACACTGAACACGAGGGAAGCTGGAGCACATGGAGGAACTCAATGGCCAGATCAGGAAGGATGTAAAACTCCTCTCAGAAGCTTCTGAATTATTTCAGCCAGCTTGAAAAAGTCACCACTGCTGAGTGTGTTCACAAAAAGTGAAACAATCCCCTCCCAGATAGATTGAGTAGGAGGTATTCATCCCCATGTCCCTGCCTACTTCTACTTGTTTACTTCATGTTTCCAAATTGAGAAGCTGATAACGAAACCAAACCAAATTGAGAAGTTGATAACCAAAGCTGGTGGTTCTACACAATTTGTATAAATCATACCTTGGAGGGAACATTAGGCATTAGTAGCAATGTTGGGGAGCTTGGTTTTTAGTGGGGAGGTTACTTTTTAGGAGAGGACAAAGCTCGCTCCTGATTAAAGGCAAGTCAAGCACCTTGAAATTATGTTTTGGAACCAAATTGGGGAAGAAGGGTTGTAATGTACATAATATTGAAGATGACCTCATTTGAAGTAGCAACTTAAAGGACATATCTGACAGCATGGTCCACTTGTCTTCAGCTCAAGCTGTCAATCACCTCCTTTAAAAGTGCCAGTTGCCATTTTCAAGGAAGCACACATTTTTGGCTCAGCACTAGATAGGTGTCTCTGTTTGTCTCTTTGGAGATATGGCAAAGCCACTTCTGCTCATCAGCAGGAGGTGGCGTTGTGGGCATCACGCACCGAGCACACGCGCAGGGGCTGATTCACAGGACCTGCGTGATTGGCTGGATTCCCGCCGCTCAACCCCGCAGGCCGACCAATCCGGTCGACAGAGGGGCGGGACCACAGCCCCTTTAAATGGGAGACGGCGGGAATCCTTCCCCCTCTCCTTCTCTGCCCCCCAGCTTCACCGGTTCTCCCGCCCACCCACCCTTTAGATTAGCTCTTGACCTTGCTATGGACCTCGGTTGGTCGCCCCAGTTGGCTGGAGGGCCTGGTAGGACTTTTTCCCATTTGGGCTAGCCAAATCGGGTTTTTTCACCTACCTCGTAGCAATTCGTCACAACTTTGGTTTGGCAGTTAGGCATTGGACAACATCAATAGAGGTGGAAAGGGGAGGTAACGCCATCACCTGCCCCTCATTGGAAGGGTATTCCGTTAAAGGATTTTGGGGGCATGGCCCTGTCCGAAGCCTAGGGAGGTTAGGGCCTAAGGCACACCCCAACGGTGATCCCAAGGGGAGTTCCACTTGATAAGCATCAGTTTGGCTCCCCTTGGTGGTTAACCCTTCACGGACTTCCAACACCCGGGTTGGGGTAAGATATAGTGGTTAGGGTCCAATGCCTAAGCCAATACCGCTCAACATCCGGTAAAGTTGTGGCCTTTACGCCCATTAATTCGATATCAATGTCTCGTGTGTCATTATAAAGTTGTGGCCTTTACGCCCATTAATTCGATATCAATGTCTCGTGTGTCATTATTCTTCACGGGAGGGAGGGACATTGCCACGCAAGTGATCTGCTGACTTCCATCTGCACCTCCAAAAGCCTTGGTGAAGGGAAAACTCTCCTGCTATACACAGTTGCTCTCTGCATATCATGATGCCTGACTACCACTGGAATGAGAGGACTATGATAAGTTGAGGATCTACACAGGCATCCCATAGGATAGCTGTGACAAGGTCTTCCAGCTGAATAGTTTTTCTTTTCTTTTCTAAAAGCAGCTGCATGTGTGGGAAAGTGGTCCCCAAACCAAATCACCCTTTTCAGTGCTGCTTCTAATCATGGAGTGGAAAACTAGAGTTTCTATACTGGGTGTTATGTTACATATGTCTCTCTCCCCTTCTATCTCCCTCTCCCTCCCTCCCTCCCTTGTTTCATCCCATAAGCTTTTTATCTCTCAAAGTAGTGAACAGTATCATGGTACAATAAAATACAATCTGTTACCAAAACTATAAAAGAGTGAAGCCCACTTAGAAGCTCCACGCTGCTTGTGCTACGGTGCAATTCAAATTGTGTCCTCTGTGGCTGATTTGTTAAGCAGCATTGCAAACCTGGATCTTCCACATAATATTTGGCTTGACCCTTGGAATAAAAACCACGCACAGTACAAACTCCTTTTCAAGCCATGTTTTTGAACGTCAATGGCACTTCCTTCCTAGGCCTCTGGGCACTGTGAAAAACGTTGTAACCTCCAAAAGGCAAAAAGAAACCCAGTGTATCAATGGATTAGGGATACGTGTTTATTTCCAAGTTTTGATTACGGCCCTTTGCAGTGCTATTTTTTTCTTCTAGAAAAAGAGGTTCCGAAACTCACTGTGATCACCTCCCTCTTTCTCTGAGAATGGTAATGGTGCCCACCTGATAGGTGCAGGAACTGAGTTCCGGCAAGTTCCAGCTGAAAAAAGCCCAGGCCCTTTGACAAGTCTAGCACACCCAACTGTTAATTGCACAACATTTTTGAGGGCTAATAACTATTCAGCAACATATTTAATGCTAGAGGATAGCCACAATGGACATTTCTCCTCCCCCTGCAGAATATCTAGCAGAATATCTAGCAGTGGTTCCAGGTGTTGTTGTTTTCTCATCATCCACACATTTAATCCAGATCAGAAAAAATCTGATTTTTGAAACCAGAACACATTGATGCATGCTAAACAGTCACAGACTCACACCCACATATTCTGGTTTTACGAGCAGAAATATGGTTTCCAGGATTTTGAGGCCTACCAGTAAATAGTGGCATGACCAATTAATGTTTGGGAAACCAAACACTATTAAAACTAACAAAGCCCACAGAATTGACGGCAATCACAGAATTGATGGAGCCTTTCTTTGCTAGGCCTTCGTATGCCAAGCCAAGGACAGCCTGTGGAGATAGGCCACTTGATTTACCTCATAGTTATTTTTCACAGGATGAAAGGAAATGAGAGAAGGGAAATTAAAAGCAGACTCCGATTTCTGAGTCAGCACAGATCCATAACGGCCGGATCCTAGCTCACTCACTTACACAACTGGCAGTGGCATGAGTGTAGCATGGTTAAAATCTGTGGGGGCAGCAACCTTTTTGCTCAGAAAATGTATCACATAAATGGAGCAAAGGGAAGAGTACAAGAAGCTAAAGCCAAATGGGGACTGTAGCCAGCAACCTGAAATAATTCTTTGTGTTACCTTCTGTCTGTTACCTATAAAAGTGGCAATAAGCTTCAAGGAGGGTCAGGATTTCGTTCCTATAGTGATTTTGTGTGACTTTGGGAGGGCCCCACCATCACTGTGATGGGAAGAAAGTGTATTTTAATCATACCATGCTGTTATTCTGAGAATGAATGTGGTGAAGACTATAAAGTACATTGTACTTTGAGATTCACACTTTAAATTACGTAGTGCAGCTCTCCAACTAAAACATTGTATACAAAAATGTGCATATTTGAGGAGAAATGTGCATAAAAATGTATATATTAGTGAAAATAGCATACAAAAATGCATTATATTATGGGAAATTGCACTAACATGCTCCGGAGGTGAGCAGGGATTATGAACCCAAGTCTCCACAGTTCAAGTCCAAGAATCTTCCCACTACACCACAAAGCTTTCTGAGTATGGTCAAACATAATATGGAAATTCAGGCATCTTGCGGAGATTCAAATAAATATTCATCTCTCTAAAGAACTCCTTAAGCAGTAGAGTTAATCTGTACACTTTGAAAACGAAAACAAAAGAGCCGCTTTGTTGCATCTTTGTTGACTGGCAAATTTACATGCAAAAAGTCTGGATGCTGTTCAGGAGAACGAGCCAGCTGTGTACCTTCCAGAGTGCAAATGTTTAAGGAAAGGGGGGGGGGGTGTAAAGAACGTTCTGTAAGAGCAAGGAAACCAGGACAAGATGGTCACAGCTAATTTAATATGTAGCAAATGTACACCGTAGAGCGCAATGTCAGCATGCCATGTGATTTCCCTGCAGTCTGTTCTTTTTCCTTCCAGCTACTCTTTGTGTACCAGGTTACCAAATAACAGCAACTCACCTCAACATCCCCTTGCCTTTAGATCTACATCCATCAGACTGGGAGAGACATAATACTCTTGTTTATAGGTTGTTTCCAGCTAATGTACCAGCACTACATGTGTGGAAACAGTTAGGCAGCTTATCTGGCTTTGAGCTGGACTGTGGTCAAATCTGTGTCATACTTGAGTGTACTTTATTGCAGATGCACTGCCATTCATGTTTCTTGAATGTTTCTTTTGATTCTTCTGTTTTCTTGAGAGCCGGACATCAATGGTTCTGGTGGTAGCTGGTAAACAAACTTTTATGGGGTGCTTCATACAGAATATTTTCCTTAATAACCAGATGCTTTTTTGTTCAGTCGTTTAGCCATGTCCGACTCTTCGTGACCCCATGGACCAGAGCATGCCAGGCACTCCTGTCTTCCACTGCCTCTCACAGTTTGGCCAAACTCATGTTGGTAGCTTTGAGAACACTGTCCAACCATATCGTCCTCTGTCGTCCCCTTCTCCTTGTGCCCTCCATCTTTCCCAACATCAGGGTCTTTTCCAGGGAGTCTTCTCTTCTCATGAGGTGGCCAAAGTACTGGAGCCTCAGCTTCAGGATCTGTCCTTCCAGTGAGCACTCAGGGCGTATTTCCTTCAGAATGGATAGGTTTTATGTTCTAGCAGGGTCTTCAGAACAGTCATTTCCCCCCTCGCTGAATTTGCAGCAGAGATACTTAAATTGAGTTCATCTATATTGACATGCAGCTGATAGTTAAATATGCGTATGATTGCTTTGCCATATGCTCTAAGCTGAATTCTCCCCCCCACCACAAACCCAGTTGTAATGTGCCACTGGACTGGCAAGAGCATAATAAAATCTGGGCATATAGGGAAGAAATCACCTGGCAGTCCTGGGGTGCCGAGGAAGGAAACTCCCTGGCATGACTCCTTCATTCTGGAACTGATTTGTTGAATTAATTAAAAAATATTTATAACCCGCCCTTCATTCTTACAGGGACCAGTTCAGGATACCAAACATAAAACAAAAAACCCAAACAATAATGTTACACACCACCACAATCTCTGAGTGGTGAGAGGATCTGGGGTGCCTACCTAAGGTTTGATTTCCTTGGAATGAGGGTCTGTGAAGATTGTGATGTCATTACCATATATGACTTATTTATACATATATACAATCTGGACGTAAGTTGAAGGGGCTTACATCATTAATACCCCAAAAGGTGTTGCTTCTTGTCTTGCTTCTCCCTTAGTCACAGCCTTGGGTTTCCAGCACAAAGCAAGCATGGTTTTGTCTCCAGCTTCACAGCCTGATTTCTGCCCAGCTCCCATACAACTACAGTGGTACCTCAGGTTACAAACACTTTGGGTTACAAACTCCGCTAACCCGGAAGTAGTACCTCGGGTTGAGAAGTTTGCCCCAGGATGAGAACGGAAATCGTGCGCCGGCGGCTCGGTGGCAGCGGGAGGCTCCATTAGCGAAAGTGTGCCTCAGATTAAGAACGGTTTCGGGTTAAGAACAGACCTCGGGAATGAATTAAGTTCTTAACCTGAGGTACCACTGTACTCTCCTATTGTTCTTCTAACTACCAGCCAGGTGGGATGGGGAACGGCCACCCATTTACCCTGCAGCACAGAGTACCGGTAACTCCTTTGCTTATGGCAATCAAGGTGCTTTAAAAGTAAAGGTAAAGGGACCCCTGACTCTGGGTCTGACTCTGGGGTTGCGGCACTCATCTCGCATTACTGGCCGAGGGAGCCTGCATGCAGCTTCCGGGTCATGTGGCCAGCATGACTAAGCTGCTTCTGGTGAACCAGAGCAGCACACGGAAACACCATTTACCTTCCTGTCGGAGCGGTACCTATTTATCTACTTGCACTTTGACATGCTTTCAAACTGCTAGGTGGGCAGGATCTAGGACCGAGCAATGGGAGCTCACCCCGTCACGGGGATTCGAACCGCCGACCTTCTGATCAGCAAACCCTAGGCTCTGTGGTTTAACCCACAGCGCCACCCGCGTCCCTATCACTGGGCTTTAGTGGCCAGCTAAAGCCATTGTCTTACAAATGCTTAGTTCAGCAAGAGAATCATCCAGCAGATTTTAACCCTTGCTGGGTATGGCACCTCAGGTTTGGATTTAGTCTTTATCACTCTTCTCAAATACACTATCACTGCATATGGGGTTTGAATCCAGCTATTGGAACGAGCTAGGCGTCTATCACATGACACTACATACACAATACTCATTTCTATTGTCTGTGAGCCAGTCTCAAAAGGGGATCCATTTGAAAAAAGCATGCGTGGATCACTCTTGATGGTCTGGGATGGCTGTGGTCAAAGTATGGGGGTCAGCCATCCCTTTACCCCCAATTCATTGCTTCACTCTATGGAAATGCTTTTTGTTTTCTTTCTTTCTTTCTTTCTTTCTTTCTTTCTTTCTTTCTTTCTTTCTTTCTTTCTTTCTTTCTTTCTTTCGTTTTTGTGTTACCTTTGCCACAATCGTTGTGGCTATGACATACATTGGACGGAATATTGGTTGGGAACACCTGGGTTCAAATCCTCACTCATTCAGCCATCTGGCTCCATGGCCTAGAGAAAGTTCTTCCTTTAACTTACTCTGTCTCAAAGCTTATTGTAATGGTAAAACAGGGTATTCTCATCGATGCCACTGCAAGCACATTGGAACATAAATGTGCTAAATAAAGGTGGTGCTCAAATACAGGTTGAGTTGGCTTCGAGGTAGCTTACATTTGCATTTACGTTAAAGTACAACTACATAGTCTCAAGGACTTTTGCCCACACTGCATGGTGCTGCTTCTCAAACCACATAGTCTGGTATGCTCCTATTAACATCCATCAGGCTGCAACAGGAATGTTACAGGGAAAGGGGCCTGAGGATTGCAAATGGTGGAAAACAGAGACGAGTTTATTTTCAGAAAGAAAGAAAGAAATCTGGAGCCCACTCTGGATAGCAACAATGAGTCTTTAAAGTGCTACATTTCCCCCCGTTTCTTGCTGTCGTAATTATGGTCTCATTAAGATTCCAATAAAGAAAGTCGAGAAAACGGTTCGCTTTATTTCTTGTTAAGGAAAACAGAAGTACCCACACTCCGTTTCTCTCCCAACACTCAATGCTTTTAAAATATTTGCATTTTAAATTCCTCCCTGCAAATAATTCCAAGCCAAATGTAAATATAACACTTAGATTGCTCCCTGAAGAGCATACTTTCAGCCAGTAATCCCCTGCATCAGTTTGGAACTGAGCACCCCCCCCTTTTCTTTTTCTTTGCGAAACTCCATAACTTTACTGTATTGAGTGCAATTTGACAGGGGATGGTGTGTTTCCAGAAACATAAATCTGAGAACCCACTGGAGCTTGCTCTCTGTCAGCTCTTCCGTCAACTGATGTGGCCTTGTGCGCATCCCATAGTGGGGAAATGTCTTGTTACTTTGACAAAGTGACTGGGATGAAGTTCTTTGGCTAGACCTTGAGTGGATTATGAGCTTCTAGGAATGAGAGGCAAGGTGTAATAATAGAATATATGGGAGCAGAGCCAAAGAACATGGGCAGGATCCATCCAAAGGTAAGCATACGTTAAGTCCCACTGCTCTCACAAGGAGAGAGATCCAGCATTGTGCTTAATTTTCCTGTTGAAGCTAACTGATGCAAATGTTTGCTGCTGAATAAATTTTTCTTTTTTAAAAAAAGATTTTGGGGTCGGGGGCTGAAATGTTTCCTGTGAATTTCCCCTCTTTTTTATTTGTTCAATGCCTTTGATTGGATGCTGATTTTATCTCGTTCATCTCCCTGCTTTCAAATTAGATCTTTATCTTAACAATGACATCGCCTAGATCTGGCTGCATAATGTTTGTGTGCTAATTCAGAATGAGGGCAAAGTAAATTCAGAATGAGGGCAACCTCAAGCTGAATTCACTTCATTTACCCTCAGTGGCATCAGCACTTGGCTAAATCTGATTGGCAGTGTAGGAGAGAAACTGAGCTCGAAAGACAAAAATGGCAGCGAAAGCTTTGTGCCAGGCTGAAAAGAGTTTCAAGCCACTTTCACCTGCTGCTCCTACCCCAAAGAGGGAGCGGGAGTATTCTTGAATATGTGGTGCCAAATAATTGCTCCTTTCCTTGAGGGTGATGATGGCAGAAATGATTGTGCCTTCCCTTGAGAAAATTTCAGCAATAAAGGGAATATGGGTAAGATGAGGGTTTCAGGCAGTATTGGCAGACAAACAAAATGAGCAAAGTTATAAGGTGACTCTACCTTCTATCTGGGACGCGGGTGGCACTGTGGTCTAAGCCACTGAGCCTAGGGCTTGCTGATCAGAAGGTCAGTGGTTTGAATCCCCGTGATGGAGTGAGCCCCCATTGCTCTGTCCCTACTCCTGCCAACCTAACAGTTCGAAAGCATGTCAAAGTGTAAGTAGATAAATAGGTACTGCTCCGGCAGGAAGGTAAATGGCATTTCTGTACGCTTCTCTGGTTTCACCAGAAGTGGCTTTGTCATGCTGGCCACATGAGCCGGAAGCTGTCTGCGGATGAACACAGGCTCCCCCGGCCTATAGAGCAAGATGAGTGCTGCAACCCCAGAGTCGTCCGCAACTGGACCTATCCGTCAGGGGTACCTTTACCTTTACCTTTACCTTCTATCTGCTTACTAGCTTTGATTCCCTTTCTGTGCATGAGCATATAAACCAGGGTTGGATTAAAGCATTGATTTCCTCAGTGTTTCCGTGAGTCTTTGTGATTATAGATGCAGTGGTGTCCAAACTTTTCCCAAAGAGTGCCAGATTTAATGAAGTGAAAGGCCATGAGGGCCGACCAAAGGGCCGACCAAAGTTCCAAAGTTGTGGACCTTTTTTAGGGTTGAAGTTGTGTTGAGCTTCTTTTTAGGATTGAAGTTGTGGAGGTTTTTTTTTAAGATTTTACCACAGGAAATAAACTGCCACAGGGTCCAGATTAAATCAACCGGTGGGCAGGATTAGGCCCCCGAAATGGACTCTGGACATGCCTTCTGGGTATGCACCTCTGCACAGAAATGCTGTGAGGATAAATGAGAGCTGGAGTGCAAAGCAACCGTGCTAGACAGCACATGGCAAAGTTCCTTTCTCATTGAAGATGACAATTCCCTCAGTATGCCGCCCCAAAGCCACCATTCCAGCAAGTTTCTTAGACCTATAGGACACTGCGTAGCAATATTTTAACAAAGCTGCTTTGAAGTCTCAGCACAAGTTTTCTAGGAAGGAGCAAACCTACGGGATATATGTTGGGAAAGCATATTTCAGAAGCAATTTCATCACCAGGAGTAACACCCAGAGTTGCACAGCATTGCACAAGCAAACTTCCACTCATGCAATGGGTGTTCCCCTTCTTCCCTACCCCTTCCAGCAGCTTCCCTACCCCGCAAACTGCCCCAGAGGAAGATCCAGGGCTGATCCGAGTTGGGGGTTGCAGAGAGAGGAGCAGGAGGGGAAGTCCTATTGTAGAAGCAGAGGTCCATCCTGCTGAAGTGTGGGCACAGATGGATGTTGTCACCCCTGGTATATTTTACTCTTCTGCTTCCAAAGCCAAGGCAAATATCCACCCCCTCCCAAAGTTAACATTAGATAGATCCTCTTAAGGAAGGCAAATTTAGTAAGCCATGATCATTCATGTTTTATGGATATAAAAAATGAACTGAAGATCGTCTATTTTCCCCACACCAACACCAAATTCAGGAAGAATCCTAGAGTATTAAAGCAGGGAGCTTAAGTTCATGCAAACTGGAGACATTGAGCAGCACAAGTTCCACGTGGCTTTTAAAGTGATGATTGTTTAACACATTCAAACGACAACAAAACATCAACAGAACTAAGATACTCATTCACGAAAGATTTGGAGAGGGAAGAATAGGATAAAAAGCACATTTGCTAGGAAATGGAAGTCAACCACAAATGGGGAACCTGCGGCCTTCCAAATGTTGTTGGGCTCCAACTCTCATCAGCCCCAGCCAGCAGGTTGAATGGTTAGTGATGATGAAACCGCAGTCCAAAAACATCTCTGTTGTATCCTCATACCTGTCGTAACCTCACTGTTTATTTATCAGAGCCCTTGGTAAAAAGAGGGAGGGGGGTTAAGGGGAGAGAAAGGAAAGGAGGGAAGAGATGAAGGAGAAATGGAACAGAAAGTGTTAAGACAAAAGAAACAGGTGGTTTGCATCAATGCTATGTCTGCTGTGTCCTCCTTGCCAGGAACAAGATACAAAATCCTCCTTAACATCTGGAGAATTATGAAGGAAGCCAGAAGAGTTTTGATAAGACTGGCAACATTTGGTAGGGGGGGTCTGATCATACACTCCTAAGCAGCTGAATTCACCTTGGAACTGAAAACTTGGGAAATGTTCCACTATGCCTACATATTCATAAACCAGTATTCCTCAACCTGGTGCCCCCTGATTGTTTGGGACTACAGTTCCCATCAACCCAACTCAGCATGGCCAATGGTCAGGGATCATGGGAGGTGCTGTCCAACAATATCCAGAAGGCACCATTTTAGCATCACAACAGCCCAGTGAAATAGGTTAGATTGAGAGAGAGAGAGACTGACCCCAGGCCATCCAATGCAGTACAAACTGAGGGTGTGTGTGTGTGTGGATGTCTTCACCCAATGCCCCTTACCTGATTTCTTTCCCTATGGCAAGCTCCAATTCACTGAAGCTAGCATTTGTGCCTGTGGAACTGCTGCCTAAACTGTACACACCTCAGCTTAAACACAACTTCCATTTTCTAATCCACTGGAAGTGCATCAAACTGGGGTATTTCTCAAGAAGCTATGGGGTACATATGGATTGTGGCTAATTTCATGTGCACTTGGCGGTGGGAGCTGGAATAAGTGGTTATGTTGGGTGGCTGCAAAGAGGAAGAGTTTTGTTGTGCTATCACAGTACAGTAAATATTCATCACCAAGGAGCCCGCTACAAGAGAGCATGGATTCTCCGTGCCTTGAGGCAGGGGAAACAATTAGAGTTGGAGTTCTGTTCTTCAAAAAAAGGCATCAACAAAAGACATCCTCTGGCAGGTTTTCTAGCTTTATCCTTTGTTATTATACACACTTATGCAAATGCAAGGAAGTTCATCTCATCTGTTTTGCTTTACATGCTTAATGAGAGACACATTCTATCCTGAAGCTAAAAGATGTAAATTAGGTTTAGAGCTTTCAAAGAAGCATTAGATATGTATTAGAGCTGGCTGGAAAGAGAAATTTCAGGTTTTCGAAAGTAGATTTTCAAGACTCCCATCCGAAGCGCTATGCATGTCACAGTGCACTCATTCAACAAAACCTTCTAGGGAGGTGAAATCATCTTATGCCTGTAACCGGCTACTCCCTTGAAATCAAATGGCATTGCATTTCAGTTGTGTAGGGCTTTAAGCATGCAGAGTATGATCTGATGGCACTTGAGATTATCAGCTTGCTGGAGCTGAGAAGGTCTGACTCTGGCTCTAGTCAGTTCCTGGATGAGAGACCACCTGGGAGCAATTACTGTACATTGCCTTTAAATGTATGTGTGATAGATAGATAGATAGATAGATAGATAGATAGATAGATAGATAGATAGATGATAGATAGATGATAGATAGATAGATAGAACACACCACCTTAGGTTTCACATTGGATAAAATGGTGGGGTTATAAATTCAAGAAATTAATAAATAATAATACATCATGTCACAATATCTCTAAAAGGATAATCAATTCAATGTGTGGACTCAATTAAAATTTCCTTTTCATCAACTATTATTTTTAAAAATCAAAATGTAGGGTTCAAAGTTCAGGCAGAGATGATGCTCTTCTGCTTCCAATAAATGGGTTTTGCAATGCTGATATAAACAACACAACACAATTTTTCTGATTTGCAAAAAAACCAAAAACCAGCAAACCAAATTTATTAACAAGTGTAGCAACCATGTTTTGACTGGGAGGGGAAAAAACCCCCAGTATTAGTATTAACAGTTCCCTGTTAGGCACCCACTAAATTGCCACAACAGCTTCTAAATGGTTTACAGGTATAAAAACAAACGAGGGGAAAAAACACAGGTAATTGAAATAGACAATAAAGCAGCTTCATCAGAACGTTAAAATAAACAGCCACAATTAAAATGCACAACGGAATAAGCCCATTAAAACAGCACAATCATTGTAACAGTGAAATCAGTGATTAAAACAGAAGGTTCGAGTCTGCAGCTGAGGAAAATGCTGAAAGGCTAAAGTGTTTGGGGCTTTTTAGTTTAGAGAAAAATTATGACTAGAGAGAGAAATTGTTACTGCTTTTAATATGATATTAGTATCTGGGGTCATCCAGCAAATTGACAGGAAATCCACAGCAGACAAAATAATGTGTATCTTAATATGTACAGCTAAGATGGGTTTAAAAGGGAATTAGAATTATTAGCCATCGGGGCAGCAACTTTCCCCTTCCACCCCTTAGGGTGCTCCTGTCACCCATAAACTCACTGGGTAGTCTAATAATAGGCAAATCAGATAATCTTCTAACCACACCACTTTCACATGTGTTCATACATTAATGGAGTGTATTCTGCTTCCACATTAATCACTGATGACGACGACGACTTTAAAAATAAATCATACTGGAAAGTCACTTTTTGCACATTATTTCTCTCAAAATACACATTTTGAACTGAGAACTGCATTTAGGAAATATGAATACTTAGTGGATAACTAAGTTCTGATTTGCAAATTAATATGGATCAGATAAGAATTCTCTAAGATAGAACTCCTCAAGGATCATTAGGCTAATCCTGGGGAATTCAGTTTAATTTAGGTCACTTTAACACTGAAGTTTTAATAAGCTTTCACTCAACTCCTAATGTACTGGTAAGTGCAAATCATATACTGTACATTAGGGCTTTTTGGTATTAATACTTTATTGGAAGAATTTAAATTATAAAGAAATAAAGAAGAAGATTCAGAATAAAAAAAAGAAAAGAAGGGGGGAAAGAACAAAAATGTGTAGAAAGAAAAAATATACAAAAATGCAATGTAATATATTCCCTTACATTCTTATATAAATATGCAGTGCTTTTTTTCTAAAATAAATAAATAAAAATTATTAGGGGTACTCTCATTTTCCTACTCATATTGAAATACTGCCCCTCAATGAGACTAAAATTAGATTCACAAAATGTTTAGGGGTATGCGTACCGCTGTGTCCCCCTAGAAAAAAGCACTGTAAATATGTATGATGGTATTATCCTAACACATATGTAAAGATTAATGTACATATATTAATGTACAGTGGTACCTCTGGTTACGAACGTAATTCGTTCCAGAGGTCCATTCTTAACCTGAAACCGTTCCTAACCTGAGGTACCACTTTAGCTAATGGGGCCTCTCGCTGCTGCTGCACCGCCAGAACACGGTTTCTGTTCTTATCCTGAGGTAAAGTTCTCAACCTGAGGTACTGCTTCCGGGTTAGCGGAGTTTGTAACCTGAAGTGTTTGTAACCTGAGGTACCACTGTACATGTAATTAATATCTACATTACGCTTTTCCTGCCCCTACAAATTCTTCCCCCAAGTTCATAACATAAATATGTAAACCCCAAAAGTTCAGCTGTGCACTTCTTACATGTCCTGGCATTGGAACATTTCTTGCCTTTCCATTTGCAAAATGGGAATAATGATGAATTTTCAACAAAAGTGCTGGGAAGGGAAACATTTGGCATGCTAAGCATGCTGTTTAAATTCACCATAATCATCATGGTTGAATTTCATGGTGGAGAATAAGCAAGTGAGGTCGAGGTCCACATTTGAATTAGAAAATTTCAGTGTTTCTAGGGGATGCTGGTACAGCCCTTTGCCAGTCTAAATATCTGTCTCTGCAGCTCTTATACCACAGATTTATTAGCATGTGTGTGGTGTCTTGGTCCCACCTTGGACCAGCAGGGTGTCTGACTATTTAAACAGAGCACTTAACCAAACAGCAATATGACGGTACCCACAAATCCGTGCAGCTCCCGCAGCCAGGCAGCCACAGAGGTGTGCACAATGCACTTCTATATTAGCTTCCATACATCGGGAGCCCTCCCCCACCCTCGGCCCTCTGCCACCCCCTCCAGGAAGATGGTTTATGGAGTGTCTAAGGATGTTTTCATATGACGGGTGGAATGTTGTTTTCCTAAAATGGGGAATGAGAACTGGGGTTCAGTTCAGGAACCAAGGTGCTAAGCCTCAGGAATCTTCCTGAGGAGCCACAGAGACACGGAGAAGCATCGGACTTCAAGCTGGAAGGCAAGGCTAATGGATGCAAACGGGTGCCTTTCCCTCACGATGGTTCCTGATGGTTTCCCTCACAATGGTTTCCCTCACAGTGGTAACTGAAGAAAGAAGGAATCTCCTTCATTATTTTGTTCCCCTTATTCTCATGTCTCTGGTGATTTTCTTTCAGGTGCCCATGTTTCATAGAAGCGCTTGCTTTTGGTGTGTGTACATGAGAGAGGGAGGGAGGGAGAGAATGTATCTGCACTTCTCTTCCCCCCTAGAGAGAACTGATTTTGAGGCACAGCTGGCAACGAACTGGCAGCGCCTTCTCATCACCTATGTTCTTGGCATCCAGCAATGTAAACAAGCTATCTAAGACCTATTCAAGTCGGTCCAGAGGTGGTGATGGGGGTGGAGAGTACTGCTTGTTTGCCCTGTTTTCTTAATTATTTTTAAAAGGTGTGTTATGAGGGGGATGCGTAAGAAAACGGGTAGGCGAATAGGTCTGGCATGAACCAGACAAACAAGGCGGCATGAATGTTGCCAGTTTTTATCAAAAATTCACAGCATGCCAAGGAGCCTGGCAATAGAGCACCCTTTTCTTATTAAAGGTTCCCTTGAGTCTGGACCTTATCACACCTCAGCCCAGATTCGAACCTCCCAAACCCAGTCCTTTAAAACCTCTCTTCATTGGCTCCTGGACGTTTGCTCAGCACACACCTAGAGTTTGCCAATTCCAGCCCTGGCATTGAGGTTGGACGGTGCTGTTTTGGTGGACATCTTGCTAATCCCCACTGACTACGGGTATCCTAAATGCGTACTCTGGAAGTCTGACGCTCTTGCAAAAAGAAATTCAGATGTTTATTGTCTAGGCCAGGAAGCCATGTCAGCGACACAATTACAATATAAGCAACAGCACTGTAAAGGGAATTAGGCCATCGGTGTTTGCAAATATGACTGCTGGGGGAGAAATACATTATTTTTATTTTTAATGGCCACATTACTAGAGAAGAAATCATCTACTCTCCATTTGATGGGTGAATGTAAGTAAGTAACTATGTAGTATATATGCATTTTGAGGATTTCTATGACACGGTTCAAGGAAAAAGAACTCAGGATGGTTCACAATAAAATTATAAAAATAGTAAATATATACAGCACAACAAGAACAAAACTGTCAGGGATTCTTTAGCTGTGATTCCTGAAATGCAGAGGGTTGGACTAGATCATGCATAGGCAAACTCGGCCCTCCAGATGTTTTGGGACTACAACTCCCATCATCCCTAGCTAACAGGACCAGTGGTCAGGGATGGTGGGAATTGTAGTCTCAAAACTTCTGGAGGGCCGAGTTTGCCTATGCCTGGACTAGATGACTCTTCCCTTCCCTTCCAACTCTACAATTCTATTAAAATAATAGCAGCAGTAATGAAAACAAAGCTGTAAAATTCGCTAGAACTAGTGACTAGATAAAGCAGTTTTAGGTCAATGGGCCAAGGTGACTTAGATTTGAAATGACACATTCCACAATGTAAGTAAAAAGCCCTTGGGGGGTATTATTGGGTTGTTGCTTTTATTTATATTTTATATACTGTGATCTTTTTATGTGAACCACCCTGAGATCTCCGGGTATAGGGTGGTATATAAATTCAAACAACAACAACAACAACAATTTGCATGACAATGGAAGGGACACCAATACTGGTGCCAGGTTAGCATCTCTGGGGAGGGCAATTCGAAGATGGGTTGGCATGACAGAAATGATCTTCCCTTTAGTAACCACCTGCCTAAGTTTGATTGGTGGAGGAACATGGAAGAGATCCTCAGATGATGACAATAGAGTTACTGTTCACAAACACTTGTTCAGCAGTTCCATCACATCACCCAGAACTGATAATAGAGTAATAGAATTGTGGAGTTGGAAGGGATCCCGAGAGTCATCTAGTCCACCCCCCACAGGTCACTCCCTGAAATCCCAGAATATCAACGTGCAGTCCCCTATCCAATTTGAAACCATACAGGTCAATGGAACCAGACGCTAACTATTCCCCAAAGTACAGTAGTACCTTGGTTTTCGAACAACTTAGTTCTCAAACATTTTGGCTCCTGAACGCCGCAAATCCAGAAGTGAGTGTTCCGGTTTGTGAATTGTTTTTGGAAGCCAAACATCCGGTGGGGCTTCCATGGCTTCCTGCAGTCAATCAGAAGCCGTGCTTTGTTTTCAAATGTTTTGGAAGTCGAATGGATTTCCGGAATGGATTCCATTTGACTTCCAAGGTACGACTGTATTTGCATAACCTGCTGATTCAAATAACCAAGGAGATTCAGGCCTGGAAGCAGATTAAAAAGGATCCAGATAATCAGACTTATTCAAGAGTGATTGGAACTAGACAGCAGAAAATGGGGATAACCCTTGAAAGATGGAGAGCAGGGAAGGATGTTTTTGGTGGGTGGCTTGCTTGGGGGATTTCTCTGTGTATACAAGGTGTCTAGGGCTTCTTTTACCCCATCCACCCCACTTCATTTAATAATTCAAAAAGCTTTGGGGTAGCAAATTCACATAGGCTAGAAAAACTTGGGCTGGCATGCACAGACGATCTTTTCTTTTCAATGTTTTAAGGTTAATTGAAACAGGTGGTACGTGTAACAAAATGCTGCAGTGTCAGATGCCCCTGTTTAGGGTTTCAGACAGTGATGTTCTGCCCTCTTGCAGAACATTCCATTCCATTCCCCCTCCCCAGGTTCCTATCCTCCCAGACACCCAACATCCTATAGCTGATGAGCATGCTTAGTGTTCATTGGACTGTTTTGGGTCTCTTTCCCCACTGCTAACTTTAGATGCCCCCCCCCCCCAAAAAGTAGTAGCAGTAATAGTTGCAGTTTCTGCAAACATTAGTGTTTCCCCTGAAACTGCTGATACGAAGCTTTTGATGTTTGATGGGTTCAGTTTTAGCAATGTATGTTTTGGCATGCGGAAAGTAAACTCACTGTTTGTATATCAGACACTTTTCTATAGATGGAAGTATCTTGCTGTATGAGAAGATTAAAGGTAAAAGGACCCCTGACCATTAGGTCCAGTCATGGACGACTCTTGGGTTGTGGCGCTCATCTCGCTTTACTGGCTGAGGGAGCCGGCGTATAGCTTCCAGATCATGTGGCCAGCATGACTAAGCCACTTCTGGCGAACCACAGCAGCACATGGAAATGCCGTTTACCTTCCCGCTGAAGCGGTACCTATTTATCTACTTGCACTTTGACATGCTTTCAAACTGCTAGGTGGGCAGGTGCTGGGACTGAGCAACGGGAGCTCACCCCGTCACGGGGATTCGAACTGCTGACCTTCTGATCGGCAAGCCCTAGGTTCTGTGGTTTAACCCACAGCTCCACCCGTGTCCCTAGGATGAGAAGATTACACAGGCCATATTTGACACCCCCTGATCCTAGTAGCAGTGAGGATTTTTAAATCATTGCTTTTTTCCTACCCGCCCCCACCTTCTTCTTAAAAAGTGTGGCAGGGAGGGAATTGTTGCAACTTTTATGTCATGGGGATACAGGAAGGGAGTTGACAAACTTTTGTCAAAACTGACAAACGAAAGGTGATCGCTGCAGTTGCTACTTATCAGGGAAGGAGGAAGACCATAAATCCATTTAAGTTCCCCCAAGTTTACTCAACAGTGCAAACAAAAATAAAGCAAGTGTCAGCTTGCCTGGTTAAGGAGGGCCATGAAAGGTGACACTGTGTCACTAATCCCTTGTTGCTATTCATTAAATACATCCTCCGGGTTGTTAATCTTCACACCTTCCTCTGGGGGCCACCAGGCGGCAAGCTGGGAGGTCTTGACCATGGCAGAGAACGTTGCGAGAGGCCAAAGGTCAGCCTGAAAGAAGGGGGAAAAGCAAAAGTAAGAGGGGGCTGTGGAGTTTCAGTTTCACTGTACTACCTTTATGCTTTCTCTCTCAACGTAACTGTGTGTGTGTGTGTGTTTGCCTATGTAAGTTAAAAATGGCAGTAGAATAGAAAAGGCTATTCCCCTTTGCTCCCTCAAAGTCCCAATGTCAATTCCTGTGCTGTAGCACAATTGCAACCATGCCTATTCAAAAGTTCTGTTTGAATTCAATGGGGCTTGCTCCCAGGTAAGTAGGCTTCGGATGGCAGCCTTCATCTCTTACCCGGACAGTTTAGGCACAGAGAGCAACACAAATTCAAAATTTAGGCCTCGTGGCACACTGTGTTCCATGCTCCTTCCTGTAAATAAACAAAGGGTATTTGGAAGCATGACTCCCTCCTGTCAGCTTCCTCTTCTTAAATAGCGCTCCAAAATTGTACACTGAGGAATGTGAGGCATCTTGGGCAAGGCAAAATGGGCTCTTTCTTCAGACACTTGCTTATCTGCTCCCTCCTCTCAAACCTGTTCTAAACATAGTTTTCTAGGGGTTATTTCTGGTCTTGGATGAGGATCAGACACTGTTTTCATACACAGTGTTTCCTCTTTTTGTAGATAAAAATGTGGTATCGCTGTGGAGAGGTGGCCGAAGAAGCCAAAAGATGGACCAGCTGGAGATGCACAATGCCGTGCTGATGTATAAATTCAATGATTTGAAATTGTTATAATTTTTGCACAGGGTTAATGCCTGAATTAGCTGTGGAGCCTACAGCTGCATGTCAGGAACCGAGGCTGGGGTGCAATGCAAGCTGATTGTTAACTGAGAAGACATTTTAGATAGTTGCTAGTATTCAAAAGTACTGAGGCTCCAGTACTTTGGCCACCTTATGAGAAGAGAAGACTTCCCCTGATGTTGGGAAAAATGGAGGGCACAAGGAGAAAGGGACGACAGAGGATGAGATGGTTGGACAGTGTTCTCGAAGCTACTAACATGAGTTTGGCCAAACTGCGGGAGGCAGTGAAGGATAGGGGTGCCTGGCGTGCTCTGGTCCATGGGGTCACGAAGAGTCGGACACGACTGAACGACTGAACAACAACAACAAGTATTCAAAACACCTCACATGGCAGTTGTGGTGAAGAACTTTTCCGTTCCCTCCTCCAGTGGCGAACCCTGTACCCCCCTGAAGGATGCATTCTCCTGGCAGCAGTGCCTGGAGGCAAAATGGGCTGGATTCAGGGCTGTATTGCTAATAAGGAGCTCATATTTTATTGGACCTGAAATTTTCCAATTCAGCCACAAGGGCCGTTCAGTGACCTTGAACCTGTCACTCTCTCTTAGCCTTAACTTCCTTACAGAGAAATCCAGAATATGGATAGGGAAGGCCAATAGCTCAGTAGCAGAGCATCTGGTTTGCACGCAGAAGGTCCTGATGGCTTGTGTACAGGCATACCTTGGAGATATTGTGGTTTCAATTCCAGACTACTGCGATAAAGTGAATATTGCAATAAAGCAAGTCGCACAATTCTTTTGGTTTCCTGGTGCATATCAAAGTTTTGTTTATACTATATGGTAGTCTATTAAGCCAGGCCTCTGTGGCTGCAGGGGTGTGAGGGGGGGGGGAACCCAGCTCCAACCCTAGCCAGCTACACTCCTGTGGACGGAAGAGGGCAGTGGTAGTGGGAGTCTTCCTTCCCCTGGAAGCGACTGGTTTGACTGCAATTGCACCCACACCCTCATAAGGAGCAATATCTGCACAGCGCAAAGTAAGCTTGTATCCTTCCACTCTGGCATTCCAGCAAAGGAAGCACAACAGACATGGCGTACATCCAGTTCTGATGTATCTGATGCTTTTACTGCCATAAATGAAAGCATGCTTGTCTATGGCACTATACAAGGTATTTGCGAAAGGAGGCAGGTTCAGAGTTGACATGTCGTGTGTTTTTTGTTTTGTTTTGTTTCCATTTGCTTGGGTTGGTGGCTTCCAGGAATAATGGCTTAAGGCCATATGGCGAAAGGCACAGAGAGGTGGAAATGACATGTAGTTCAATTAACTTGGTAACAACAACTCTAAAACATGCTCTCACTTGATATATATATATATATATATATATATATATATATATATATATATATATATTAAAAAGTAATGCAACTGAACAAGAGATGTCTATCGTTTTGCTTTCGCTCCCCCTTTTGAATGCTGCTATTGTAGAAGGTGTAACATGAAAACATTTACAAACAAGGCCGTATCTTTTGAACTCAATGGGTTGTTTCCATACCATTTACTCTGTGGCTTTTAAGATACCCACCCACCCAACAGTGGTGACGTGCCCTCAATGTGTCTCGTGACAAATTATGTAACATACCCTTATGCTCTTTGAACACCATTCTGGTTTTTGTTAAAGGGGTAGTGAACATTTCCCCTTTCTTAACTAAACATAAAGAATTATTTATAAGTATCATTTGAGGAAACTTCTAGGTAGCTAACTTTTTGTCTAGGTAGTCAACTTTTTGTCTTGAGTCAAAGCCCATGAAGGGCAAATGCAGCCAGTCCTGTAGGGCTGAGATGAAGTTGGTTTAACTACTGACAAGGTTGAGAAAAAGTAGTATCATCAGTCAGGAGGATGAAGCTGCTGAGAAAGCTACAATTGGGCCAAGCCACCAGCAGGATCAGTAGACCTGGAGCTCAAGCCAGGAGCCAGAAAACATTGATGTTGCACCAGTGATGGTCTGTCCTCTTTAAACACCTGAAGGCTAATTCTCAGCACCAGATCTTGGGGTAGTCCAGGCTTCCTGAACCTCAGCCCTCCAGATGTTTTTGGCCTACAACTCACATAGCAGGAACAGTGGTCAGGGATGATGGGAATTGTAGTTGTGGGACTCCAACTCATATCAGCCCCGGCCAGCACAGCCAATGGTAAGGGATTATGGGATTTGTAGTCCAGCAATATCTGCAATTCTACAGGTTCCCAATTCCTGAAGGAAAAGGTATCAGGAAACTTCAGGGGAGTATGCCCCATTGAATACAGTGAGGCTTATGTCCAAGTAAACATGCACAGGATTGCACCGAGCACAGTGTGAACAGTATTTGCTATTTACTATTAATGCAGGAAACTATTTAAATATCTGGTGTATTATTATTATTATTGCAATTGCTGATGAATAGATTATGACCTACTCTGAGGTTTCTGGCACAGGGGTGTAAATGTAATGAAGGACATTTTTTAAAAAGGGGTTGAAACCATTCCATTGGCAGGTCAGCACTGGCTTCATTTCAGAATAGTATTTGTGATTCAGCCTGGTTATTACGAAACCAATTAAATATTTTAAAATGACTCAACAAGCTTGTGATATCATCTGTTTTATGAGAACTGCCCACCAGACAACATGCCCTTTTCTCTCCTTTCCACCCCAGTACGCTTCAGGGTAAAATGTGGAACGTACCAACCTAAATTCCTGTCAGAAGGAAGAAAAGGGTTGGCCTCCCAACTTATCATGAGTGCGAAGTCACGTATTCTGGGTTCCTTCCCAGTGCCAAGGAGCTGAATTCAAAACTGCGAAAGTCTCTTAACGCAGAAACCATCTAATTAAAGCATGATAGCTTGACGCAAAACTCCAGGAATAAATCCTAACCAGTTAGGGAAAGAATTCCCTTTGCTTTGGAAATCTGGGTCAGCTGAAATGAACCGAGGCAAATGGATGCCTATAAGGTAATGCTGAGATACGGATTTCCACTTCTGGCTTTTTGGATAAGGGTAACTCTCTATAGATATACAACAAATTAAAAACAATTCCCATTCCACCCGTGAGCCCTGATTTTTTGTAAAGTCCATGTTCTTCTGATGGAAAAAGTTGCCTCAGGGGAGTCAGTATGTATGCGGACTGCAGCATCCAGCGTGCACATTTTTGAGGGGACACAACAGGCACGGAACCCTGGTAACTGAGGCACAGGAACAGGCAGATTGCTCTAGTGCAGGCTTCTTCAAACTCGGCCCTCAAGATGTTTTGAGACTACAATTCCCGTCATCCTGACCACTGGTCCTGCTAGCTAGGGATCATGGAACTTGTAGGCTAAACACATCTGGAGGGCTGAGTTTGAGGAAGCCTGCTCTAGTGGGCAGGTGGATGGAGGCAGTGGGCAAGGAGCTTGTTGGAGGTGGGCTCTGTTCACCCTCTGCATGTGCCCCCACCCCAGCTTCCCAGTCCACCAGGGGGGCATAATACTTGCCCCGCCACAGGCACCAGCAACCCATGCTACACCACTGGGTGATTCTTGATTCTTGTGCTTTTAAAACTTTCAGGTGTCTCTCAGTGTGGATTTTCAACAGGGTTTGTTATTATATATATACACACACACACACACACACACACACACACACACACACACACACATATATATATATATATATATATATATATATATATATATATATATATATATAGTTTTTAGTTGTGCCAGTTTTCATTTATGATGTGGGCCTACTTAGGTTTTGCAGACAGAAAGGCAAACTGTAAAGAAAATAAGCAAATAAAAAAAAACATTCTTAAAAGAATGCATTAGCTGTTTTTGTTTTTGTTTTAAAAAGAAATTATTGGAATGTAGAGCTCCCAGCCTTCTCTTGCCTCCTGGTTGAATCCACTGTTGCATAGTTAGGATCTTTTAGCTGCCATTATTGTTGCGATTCATTCGCCATCCGTTCTTTAAAATCCCACTTGTGGGCTGCCATCACCGAAGCCACTGGAAAGTAAAAGCAGTTTGAGATTTATAAACTTGAACCAAGTTTGCTTCTCTCCCAAGCAGACACATGCGAAAGAACCGTGCAAGGTAGATTGAGCTTAAGTGCTCCTCGTGTTTATTTGAGTTAAACAAGTCCACTTTCCCAGCATTTACCTAATAGCATATTGGGGTGGAGAAGAGTGGAAAGGTTGATAGCAAAGCAAAGTCTGACTTACTGAGGGATTTGTGTGACAAGCAGTCACTAAATCAGACAAAATAAATTAACAAAAATTTAATTAGCTTTTATCATTTCTGTCAAAACTGACAACTGAAACATGGAGAAAATATCAGGTTTTCCCCCAAGGAGCATTTTATCCCTCTGCTCCCAACCCCATGTCTAAAAAGGAGCCTTAAGTTGAAAGTCTATTTATAGCCCTCTACATGCCCCTTGGTTTCCTGTGGTTTTGGACCACTCAAGAGTTAATCTATAAAATGAGCAGGGTTTTCTTCTTACATGAGAACTGCTTGCAAGCTGCTTTATGTGCACCAAGTCGGCACTATCTTGTACTGTGGACTTGCAAAGGAAAGTCACCTGCCATTGCTTTGTTGGATGGGGTAGATCTATAAGAATGTAATGTGCTACCAGCTTGCAATAACAGTGAGCTGTATGCATGGACATTTTAAGGGGCATCTCTGTGGAACTGTTGCCTTCCAACTTGATTGCTCATTTTTCAGATGCGCAAACACATCCATCGACAACAGGTTTTCCACACCTATCAGCTGATCACCCATTCCCACCACCCTTCTGAGTAATACCCCTCCCCACTCCCTCAATATATTTAAGGGTCTGGTGACTTCCGTTTCAGTGTATCTGAAGAAGTGTGCATGCACACGAAAGCTCACACCAAGAACATACTTAGTTGGTCTCTAAGGTGCTACTGGAAGGAATTTTTTTAATTTTATTCTGACATCCATGGCAAGTTCTCCTGCAAGCTCAGGACCAAAGGTGAAAAAATCCATAGTAATATAACTGGTGGTGGAGTATGTGGGAATGGTTTTCCTCCCTCACTTTCAGTACTAGAACTCCGGATCACCCAATGTTTGTCAAAGAAAAGTATGCATTGCATAATGAATTTAGAGATCTCACTGCCACACGATATGGTGATGGCTACTAGTCTGAAGTGGCACAGTAAAATCTGTGGAGAATGTCTAGGAATGGCTGTTAGCTAAGTGATTGCTATATTAAACCACCAACATTGGAGGTAATTTACCACTGAATACCAGTTGTTTGTGGTAAATAAAGGCAGGAGGCTATTGCCTAGATACTCTATGGTCTTCCAAGTGGCACCTGATAGGCAACTGCAGGTTGGCAGGCAAAGGAAAGTCTCATGTATCCCAAGAGGAAATGACTTCCGGAAAATATCATTTCCTGTCCAGGTAGTTATGGACTGAGGTTTCCTCCCAGTTCTATGAACACTGATGATGCTCAATTTAAACATGCTTCTGTTCATGGGCAAATAAGGTGCATCTGAAAGCATTCCATGTGACTACTACATTTTAAAAATGTTCTTACGCATGTGGCATTAACACACCAGTTATCGCAAGCTTGGGTGAAATCACAAGCATATGGGTCGGGCCAGTGCATTTGCTGAGAACATTAAATGAGATGGTGGCTTCATGAACCACTTCCACGGGTAAGTGTTTTGCCCTTGTGATCACTGTCATGTTTAATTTGGTCCTGAGTGTCTGGCCTTGGAAAACATAAAGAGAACCTGAAGCAGTGCTGACTGCATCACTGTGTTTACAGGAGATTGTAGGAGCTGGTGCCTGGTTACTACACCAGGACAGATGGCTTTGGTCCAATTTTGATTTGATCTTATTAAGTGAATAAATTCCCAAAGCTCCCGACTGGTTTTTTGGACTCCAAAGTTGGCTCATATAAAAAGAATAAATTCAAGAGCTTCCTGATCTATACGGCACAGACAGAAAACAATTTAAATGATCAGGTGGTGATTTGTAACATGTCGAGAACATTTGGTGACAAAATGGCAGTGCCAAATGTCTGGAAAAAGAAGTTCGTGTTTTGGGGAGGGGGGAATTGGTGGGTACAGAGTTCTTGGAAATATAGCACATTACTTTTATTTAAAGAGAAGTAATCTCTTCCAAGAAAAGAACATTAGTAACTTTGCAACTTAAAGAATGTCATATAAATAAAGGGAATAGATTAACCTCAAAGTAGAAAGGAGACTAATACTGGACTCTAAATCCCTCCCCGTCTGTTCTCTGTGGAGATATATTGAGCAAAGATTTACTTAGCAATTAGGGGTTTGATGAGAAAACGTTCAGTGCAGCACTGGGCAAAGAGTCAAAATCTACATTTGGAGGAGATGTCTAAGTATTATACAATGCATGCGAGTCAGTGGGGTTGTTTCCCCCCCTGTTGACACAGCACTTTGTTTTACGGTCATGTAGTTGACTGGGCAGGAAAATGATATTCGTCGGGTTGATGTAGATAATAAATGCCACAAAGTGAGCCTTATTCCGAGGGAAGAATTCAGTGTTGCACTATTCTGATCATTCCATCATTTCAGATTTTCAGACAGAATTATGCCCCCTCTCTTCCCCTCATGCAATGTTCTGCAGTTGCTTCCAGAACACCCCCTGAGCCAATTTCAGTGAGTGCAGGGCATGGGGGGAGAAGAAGGGGGAAAGCCCCATTGCAGAACAGAAATGACTTTTGTAGGCTTCCACTGACAGGACATCTTAGGTGGATCCTGCCCCAAATTTCTAAATCCCTCACACTATGAGGGAGAGTAAGAACAAGCACACCACCTCTGCCTCAGTTTCCCTCCATAAGTTGGAGCTTCATGCCACAGGGGAGACTATATGGAAAGCTATATAAGCAACAAAGGGCAGGGAAAAGGCAGTATTGTTTCTTATAAAGCCAAGTTACCCACAAAATAAAAACTTGCTTGATTTTTCCCAAACCACTGAAAAGTAACCTGGGTGGAAGTCTACCAGGTTTTTACTCAGAGTAGACTTATTAAGATTAATGGTCCTAACTTAGTCACACTCACTCGTTTCATTTGATATATTATTTTATCCACTCTTTCTGTCCCCACCCTCCAAATAAAATATCCAAAATATCTGAAAATCTGCTCTACTTTGGCCTCCCAAAGGATGCCTGGAAAATTTCTAGGGAAGTACGTTCTTTTCCCAAATCCCTCCCAGTTGGCAAAGAAGATGCACTGGTGGTATTTCAACCTAACTTTGCTGCCATTGTAAGCCAAGTCATTGTGCATGTTGAGCATTGTGAGCATTTCTCCACTTGTTGGCTTGTTACATGGTGGTGAGAGATAATATAACATAGTATTACTTTCTATAGTTTTTATCTTCCCTAATGTTTCTCATTAAGGACTTTACAGAGTCCACAAGGCCCTGCCCCCATCTCTTTTCCAAGGTCTTGCTGGATATCAGCAAGCATTGCCAGCTCGGTCAACTGTCTATCATACACCCTCGGCTGTATGTGGGGAAGCTCTTGAGAACATAAGAAGTGCCTGCAGGATCAGGCCAATGGCACATCTAATCCAGCATCCTGTTCTCACAGTGGCCAACCAGGTGCCCATAAAAAAACTCTCAAGCAGGATTCAACCATGAGAGAACTCTCCCCTGGTATTCAAACAGGGTTGCCATACATACAAAATTCCGAGGACATAGATGTGATTTGGCTGTTGGGAGCAGTTTTTGGGCGGAAATTACTGTAAATATCTGGGGAAATCTGGACATATGGCAAAACATGTCAGAAGTATAGATTTTTTGGTGAATTTTCTTAACATCATCATCATCATCATTATTATTATTATTATAGATTCCCCCTCCCCAAAGCTCCGGCTGTGGAAGTAGAATATAACCATAATGGCTGGTAGCTGTTGATAGCCCTCTCTTCTATTAATATATCTCATTGATTTTAAAACCATCTAGATTGGTGACTATCACTGCTTCCTGTGGGAGCTAGTCTGCACTGTGTGCAAAAGTACTTTTTTTAAAAAAATCTGTCGTTGGGGAGCTCAAGTTGTTAGTTCTTTGGCTTAGGAGTTTATTTGGAGAGAAAGAGTTAAAAAAAAAAACTTGAGGGGAGGGGGTTAGGATAATAAATGTGGCGATCATACTCACTCCGTGTTGTAGCGAGATCCTCCTCCACCAATTCCATCTTTACATTTGTATACATAAATATCTGCTGCAACAGACAAAAAGCTCCGATAAAAATTATTCCCCACTCTGCTTCTCTTTTGAATGTTGTCTCTGATACATTAAAGCTACATTCCAGCCAGCTTCAAGGACATGTTTCTGAACACTGTTCAAAAATGCTGACAAGCCACTAATCGCCCAAGAAGAAATGTGTCCTTCGATGGATTGGGTTCATATTCAGATGGTTCTACCTTTAATCTGGCATACGCGGCAAAATGTTCCACATTGTACGCTGCAAGATTAAAGGAGGGTTGATGTGATTCAGTGATGCCTGATGAATATTACCTTTGGGTTATTAGGAAAGGACAATGGGGAGAAATGGACTGAGTGTTGTGGTCTGTTTGCTCAGCTAATGTAAAGTGGAATAGCTCTATGGGATTGTGAGTGTTTTAAATACATGCCACACTTGGATCAGAGTTGGCTCAGTGCCGCCCTCGCTTGCAAAGCTGGTGTGCATTGCCATTCCAATAGTAGGGATATACCTCAAATATTTTATTGAGGGGACAAAGGGACCTCGGTCCCTAGGTGTTGGCTCCTATGCATGCAAGCCACCGCCAATGTAGATAATATGAGCTATGTGAAGAAATGGTCTGACTCTGTGTAAGGCAGCTTCATGTCTAGCCTACAAAAGAAAGGAGGAGAAAGTGTGAACCCTTTTAAAGCATATTGTCATTGCTAGATTTTGGGAGAAATCCCTCTGAACATAAATGGGGAGCGAATCAAAACAGGTCCCCCTTAATCAGCACACCATCATTTTCACAGCTATTTTTATCCCGTTAACCTACCTAAAATGTACTTGAAGGAAATCATCTTTTTTGGTAAATCTAGCTTGTGTCTCAATGTTACATTGCACGTTCTTTTGTAATTCAAGAAAATCTTTAATGAAAACTTATAAGTGCCCATGATATTTTCAAAAATAACAAAGCCGTGTGTCATTTATAGCAGCCTATTGAAAAACTGAAGGTATAAAAGAAGTAATGATGAGGGCACATTGGTGAGGGCCAATAATTCCCAAGCAGAATTTCTCCCAAACAGTTTGGTGTTTCACAGGCAAAATAGGTTTCTCTCAGTCAAAAGCTACTGAATATCAATTGCCTAGGGCGCCAAAATGGAGGGGGCGCTGGCCAGGCTTGGGCGGGACGGGCTAGAAGCAGCTTCTCCGCTGTAGCAGAGAGGTGCTGCTTGCCCCCTACACCACCACCCCGCCCCCCACCAAAGCCTGCTTTAGTGGGAGGTGGGGGGGTGGAGAGGCAAGCAGCAGTTTCTCCGCTGTAGCGGAGAAGCTCCTGCTCGCCTGTCCCACCCCCCGCCCCCCCAAAGCCTGCTTTAGCGGGAGCCGGGGTGGTGGTGTAGGAGGCAAGCAGCACCTCTCTGCTACAGCGGAGAAGCTGCTGCTAGCCCGTCCCGCCCAAGCCTGGCCAGCGCCCCCTCCATTTTGGTGCCCTAGGCAATTACCTAGTTCGCCTAAATGGATGTGCCAGCCCTGGGTGCATTTATAAGTATGCACTGACTTGGAAGCCAAGCACACAATCCATTGCAAAGTTCCCCATTAAATGAATGGAATTATTACAAGACAAAGCTTCCACTCATCTTGGTGGATTTATCCAGAACATTTTTGATGGATTGTACCCCAGTTCCCCACACCCACTGGACTAATTTTCACGGTGACTTTTTATCATCAGCCCACATGAACATGGTGAAGCATGAAGGATGGAATTACAGTGGTAACTCGGGTTACAGATGCTTCAGGTTACAGACACTTCAGGTTACAGACTCCACTAACCCAGAAATAGTACCTCGGGTTAAGAACTTTGCTTCAGGATGAGAACAGAAATTGTGTGGCAGCGGCACGGCGGTGGCGGGAGGCCCTATTAGCTAAAGTGGTACCTCAGGTTAAGAACAGTTTCAGGTTAAGAATGGACCTCCAGAACAAATTATGTTCTTAACCCAAGGTACCACTGTAGTGCTAAAAGCGATATATTTTACCAGAACATCCATAAATGTTTCCCAGTACTGTAAACTCAGAGAGACAAATGTGAGCAAAATGTTTCAACAAAGTCCCATAATCTTTTGCTGGTAATCTTTACAGGCCCATTCCTACCCAACTTCATCCCTCCTTTTGAGTGATAGAAATAGATGTTCTACAAGATATATTTCATCTAGAAGGGACAGAGGTATGCTCACTTATTTGGATGTGCTTGGCTTTGTCTCCTTTTTCCTCCTCGTCTCCTCCAGCTGTTTTGGGAAGAGAAATTGCACAATGAGATGTATGGGTTTTGCCAGAGATATCAGTTGCTCAAGTTTTTTTCTAGAGAGGGTGGCAGATGCACTGCATCTAGAACCCCATCTTACCATAGTGACCCCCCAGCAGTTGATTTGTATTATATTGAAGGAGCATGGATGTTGCAGTGACAATAGGAGCTACATCTGGCCAAATTCTCATCAGGAATTGACTCTAGACCTATCAATCCAATGCTTCCATAGATTACTCTCTTGTCTTCTCACTTCCATCCCAATTAGTCTCCTCTCACACAGTTCTCTCTTTCATATGACCTTTTCCTCAAGCCTCATTATGTACCGACCTTTGGCTCTAGGCACTCTAGCACTTATCTCTCCTAGGCCCTATAACTTCTTCACTTGTCCTTTGTTTGCCCCTGTCCAAGGTTTTATTCCCAGCCAAACTAACAACGTTCCTCTCCCTCACTGAAGTTGGACTGCTAACTGTTTAGGTTTCTGAACAACAGAACATTCTGATCTGACTCAGTCATTCAGTCAGTGCCAGAATCACCAGAAGAATATAAAAATATATAAATTATTACTATCTGTATCCATGTAACAGGTTTTTTTTTAATTAAAATGGGCCCCGCTTTCCACCTAGTTGCCCCAAATTAGAAAGTGGATCTTGCACTATTGGGTGAAACTGAGATGTGATGTTTAGCAAGAAATAACACAGATGTTTCCCTCTTTTTCCCTCAGCAAGACAGTGTTGCAGTTAGAATTTAAAAACCACATTTTGACTTTGCCGGTGTGGTATTTTCCACTGTGCACAGCTGAGGGTTAAAAAACAGCACCACAAACCCAATGTTTCCATCTCAGATGTTCTCAGTGGGTCCCTGGCACTGATGATCTGAGGCCATGACAGTGATCTTAGCCCCAAGCCATGTGTGATACCACTTGAATCGTACTATGCTAACCTCCCACAGGCATTCAGTGTACACTTCCCTTCTTGATCTCTGCGCAACTAATAACAGCTTAGGGAGTTAGGAATGCGTTTTGATACAGAAGCAAAGGGGAGGGAAACAACTGTATTGGAATGATTGCATGCTCTTGGGAGATTCAGAAAGCTACAAAGTGTTGATATTTGATTTAGTTTGCTGGGAAAAAGCAAAGTGTATACAGCAAAGCCAATACCAGTAACTTTTTTATTTTAGAAATAAAAGATGGTAGATGTGAGGATCATCATATTTTTCACTGTGCGTTGCATAAGAGGTGTGTTTGCTCAATTATTTGCCTCCTGTTGTTCTTCTTTGGCATAGCTGTTGGATTTAAATGTACCCAAGCCCTTTTAATGGTCACTGGTCATCGGGGGTGCCAACTTGAATAAAATATTGTGGGGGCCCAGGGCAGCCCTTCCCTGCATAATTGATCACATGATGCAGTGCGCACACACCATTTGAATGGGGATGCCCATCAACTTTGCGGGGGCCTGGCCCCCTCAAATATTTTATTGTGAAGGGCGTAGCCCCCATGGCCCCTAGGAGTTGGCTCCTATTCTGGTCATTGTCCATGGTTGGCAAACCATTACCCATGGTTTGCAGTCCATAAACCATCTTGCTTGAAGTGCAAGTAAAGGAACAATCTAAGAATTCTATTACTGCAGAGTACCCTGGCAGTGCAACCTGAGCCAAGGGTGGTGAAGGGGATAGCAGGAAACTTGGAGGAGAGGCGGAGCTCCAACCCTGCTGCTGTTCCAGAGGGTGGGAATTAAAAATGGAGACAAATGAAGAAGAAGAACGTCCGATTAGATGGAGATCACACTCCTGTTAGAGATAGCAGAACGGAGTATGAAAAAATGTCTTCATAGATATGGAAAGAACCTTAATGGAAGCCAACAAAATGTCAGGAATTTTCAAGGGGGGGAAAAACTAACCAAACCCGTTTGTAAATCCTAGCAAAAATTTTCATGAAGAGATGATCTTCCACAATTCTCTGTAGCAAGTTAAAAAAAAGAGAGAGGAACAGGTGATAAATGCTAATAATAGATTCATATAGACAGCTTGTGCCATTTGTCTAGCCTAACGCATAGAATCATAAGGCTGGGAAGCCACTCAGAGACAGATTCCTGCTTTCCTATCTTATGTGACCAACTTGAATCAGGTTGCTCTGTTTTGACCATGAGACCAACTTGAATCAGGTTGCTCTGTTTTGACCATGAGGCTCGATCACATGAGTGCTGCTCTCTTCTTCCTTTTCCCCCCCTTTATTCCAATTCTGTTCAAACAACCCTTTCTTCCCGAGGCTGTCGAGGTTTGGTAATTCTTTAAAATAAAAATGCATTGACAACATTGAAAACACACTGCACAGGATAAGTGAATGCATCTAATGATTTGAAAGGTTTATTTGTTAAACCGTGTACCTGGGCTGGACCCTACAATGATCTTTATAGCTGAAGTATTTTAAGTTGCAGCCACAGTATTCGTCAGGAGAGGGAAAGAAAAGCACACCTGGGGAGAGGTGTTTGGAAACTATTGACTGCAGCGAATTAACTGGTTGAACAGGAAAGCTGGTTTTAAAAGAAAATCATGTTCTCTGTCTTCCTGGGCGATGTGCTACAAGAGAAACATACAAAATACAATCTCCCGCACATGTGCACCTCCCAACCATCTAGAACTGTGACCTTAGCCATTAGCCTATACTTTGGTTAAAACATGTCCCATGCAGACAGGAAAAGATCAAAACTCATTACTGAACACCTATAGTGCAAATCTATACATGTCTACTCAAATGCAAGTCCCACAGAGTTCAGTAGTCCTTGCTCCTATGTAAGCATGTTCAGGATTTGTGCTATTAAGTGTTTTGAGTGTCTTGCCTTCCTTAGGATACAAATCATAATTACTTATATTTTTTGCAATGGTGCATAGCAGCTTTAATCATTGACTGGATCTCCATTACAGAAGGTACCAGCAGAAGACAATAATAGAATCCCTGCCTGAAAAGACTTACAAATCGAATAAGAGAAAAATAAACAAGAAAATTCATATTAAAGAACTGGAGGAACATGTGGAAACAATGAGGTAACTCTGGTTATGAAAGGAGGTGGAAGATTCTATCCACCAGTTGTTTAACTTTTGTGATCTCCACCCACCAATTGCCTAACTGGGGAAAAATTCATGATTATTATTTTTTTTGCAAAGGAGAGGTGGCACAAAGGTGGATGTCAACTGGTGCTTAAAAGTGCAGGGCTGAGGGCCGGGCCATATATAGACTCAAGTTCTATTTGCATAACAACAGAATTGTGTGCTTCATTACTTTTGTAGGCTGCATTCATGGATTAGGAATAGTCAGAGTCAATATCAAATTGTGCTGCAGTGTTTGCAGATTTGGTTTAATATGCACAATTAAAATCAGGGATGAGAAACCTGCAGCCCTCTCCATATTGTTGGACTCTCCCATCAGTCAGAGATAATGGGACTTATAATGTCCAACGATATCAGAGGGCCACAGGGTCACCATGCCTGATTTACATTCTGCTCAGCAGTGCAATCTTATTCACAAACATGCAGATCCTTGTTGTTTTCCTAGTGGTGTTGCCAAGTTCATAACTCCTGGTCTTAGAATACCAATTTCAGTTATTTACATTGCTCACCTTCAAAATGGTTATTGTGGCCTCCTGTCCCAATTATTCTTTGCCTTGGTTTTTAATTTCAGCCTGGTAATAATTGGTCCCTAGTGGTTTTGTCTAGGCATAGGCAAACTCTGCCCTCCAGATGTTTTGGGACTACAACTCCCATCATCCCTAGCTAACAGGACCAGTGGTCAGGGATAATGGGAGTTGTGGTCCTAAAACATCTGGAGGGCTGAGTTTGCCTGTGCTTGGTTTTGTCTCTCTTTATGTGCTTGCTGTCCCCCCCCTTCTTCATCAGTAATTGGAATGAATGTGGCACAGGGGGCAATCTTTCTCCTCTTTCCTCTCTTCCTGGTACATGTATGACACTGTTGCAGTGATTCAGACACCAAGGGGAGAGGAGGGAAGAACCACCACCCCAGCTGCTACTCTGTAATCAATTACTTGCTGGGGTAGGTATTCCTGCTGTCAAAACAACAATGTCAAAGTGTGAGAGTTGGAATGGATTGAGAAGGCTTATGGATTGGAATGTTTTTTGTTGTTCAGTTGTTTAGTCGTGTCTGACTCTTCATGACCTCATGGACCAGAGCACGACAGGCACTCCTGTCTTCCACTGCCTCCCACAGTTTGGCCAAACTCATGCCAGTCGCTTCGAGAACACTGTCCAACCATCTCATCCTCTGTTGTCCCCTTCTCCTTGTGCCCTCCATCTTTCCCAACATCAGGGTCTTTTCTAGGGAGTCTTCTCTTCTTATGAGGTGGCCAAAGTACTGGAGCCTCAACTTCAGGATCTGTCCTTCCAGTGAGCACTCAGGGCTGATTTCTTTAATGATGTTTGATCTTTTTGCATGGATGGATAAATTTGATCTTTTTGGACTGAGCTGCATGCATTAATTGATCATTAATATTCCTCATCCTACTATGATGAGGATTGGTCATGTGATCCCTCATTCATATATGTCCCTATATCTGACCAAAGCCAGCAATCTGTGTTGGGGAGAAATGGACCCATTGCAGCCCAAATTAATAACTGTTATGCCCATTATTCTTCACAGGAGAGCCATTCCCTGTGTGTGACTCTGCTCAACTATAAATGGCACTGGGAGTTCTAAACTAGGCTAACAAACTGTTCATTTTAAGAAGCTAGTAAGTATGCTGAAACAATGACCGACCAGTCCATGCATTACATCTTTAGGTGACTTTATTTGCTATGGAAATAGGACCTTTACAGTAGTGAAAACATATCTGATGGGATAATATTCCATTTAAATAAACAGTCCCTAATGAAATTTGGAGTTGCCTACTACTTTGTCATGTTGTGGCATGCTGTCGTAATCTTAACACTCCTAAATGCTATTATAAATCTTTTCAGCCTAATCTGCTTCTGAAAACTCAAGCTAATGTCTCTCATGCTTCAAATTAAATTATGGTCATGTCAAAGTCGTTTGTTGGGCCTAAATATCCTCTTTGAAATTAAAAGGCACCAAACCATTAAGAGTGTTGAGAGTTTCCCACCTAATGAGGAACTCCATTATCCAAGTCCTTGTAGGTACTACCATCTGCTCCTTCAACCTAAAGGCAAAACCTCCATTGATCACTGTATATGAGAGAGGTTTTTATAGGTCTAAACTACACATCATGGGGAGTGTAGAGCTGCTGCCAACCTTCATTTCTCCCCTCTGTGTCCTTGCACAAAATTCAGTCTTTTCAAATTCAGGTATGAACTACTTATATACTTGAGTATAAGCCTAGTTTTTCAGCCCATTTTTTGTGCTGAAAAAGCTGCCCTCGGCTTATACTTGAGTGAGGCGGGCGGTGGGGGCGGTGAGAAAGAAGCCCTTTCTCTCCGCTCGTGCCACCACCCGCTCTCCCCAGTCAACCGTTCCTTAAGACGTGTACAAGAACGGCGGTTCTTTACTCTCCCCAGGCAGCTTGTTCCATTCCTGAACTGCTCGCATAAATGCAAACTTGGCAAAGGAGGAAGAGGAAGGAGCAGCCCAAAGGGCTGCTTTCGGGCTGCTAGTTCCTCCTCCTCCTCCACAGTGGCAAAGGTGAACCGGCTTATACTTGAGTCAATAAGCTTTCCCAGGTTTTTGTAGGAAAATTAGGTGCCTCGGTTTATATTCGGGTCGGCTTATACTCGGGTATATACGGTAACCTGATCCACACTTCATGGACTAATGTGTGAATCAGAACTTAGTAATTCTCTGACTTTCATGTGTTCCAGCATGGTGTAGTGGTTAAGAGCGGTGGACTCATAATCAGATGAACCGTGTTCGCATCCCTGCTCCTCCATATGCAGCTGCTGGGTGACCTTGGGCTAGTCACACTTCTTCGAAGTCTCTCAGCCTCACTCACCTCACAGAGTGTTTGTTGTGGGGGAGGAAGGGAAAGGAGATTGTTAGCTGCTTTGAGACTCCTTAGGGGAGTGAAAGGTGGGATATCAAGTCCAAACTACTATTCCTCCTCCTCCTCTTCCAAATGTCGCAATGCAATTCTCAGCTCAAAAACTGTATATTCTATTGCATATTAGATAGATAGATAGATAGATAGATAGATAGACAGACAGACAGACAGACAGATAGATAGATGATAGACAGATAGATAGATATGAAATTGTATTGTATATTAAAAATGCATATGCATTTTTTAAATTCATATTTTGAGAGAATAAATGTATTTAAATTACATGTCAATGTAGAAACTGGACAGAGCAGAACATGTGAAAATGAGTAAAATGGAAATAGACTGATCCACCAACATCCATCAAGGTGAACAACTCTGGCCATCAATATGTTACTAGACTCCAGTTCCCATTATTTCATATCATTGGCCTTGCTGGCTGGGGCTGATGGGAGCTGGAATCCATTGACATCTGAAGAGCCACATGTCAGAGTCCAGCCACGTTTGGAGGACCACCCATGATTTGGTTAAAGAATGCCTGTGTTGTGACATCATTCTTCTGTTTTGCTATTCTCACTCCACTTTAATGGCTACAACCCTGAGGCCAATGACATCATCACATCAACTCATCCTGTCTTTTTTAAATTTAACATTACTAGACAGATCTGAGGAGAAGGTGCTGGTCAGTGTCAGCCACATCATGTTCCTTGTAACATGTAATTTGGACTTCATAGCTCTTGATCCACTGCAAGCTTATGACTGTTGCTTTTAACCATAGTGGATGGTTAACAGAAGAGGTGAATAATTGCTCTTATTCATCTAGCTGGGAATCTCTGAAAACTGTTGGCATATGTTGGCCTCAACCTTTTGCTTCCCAGACCCCTCCCCCTTGTCCCATTCATCCACAGAATTCATTATCATATGTGTAAGACTTTAAGAAATGCTTTGTGGATCAGAACAAATGTCGATCCGGTTCAGCAGTCTTTCTTTAAAAATGGTCAACCAGGGGCGTAGCAAGGGCGGCGTAGGGGGCGGTCCGCCCCATGTTCCATAATGGAGGGGGTGACAAATTATCAAGGAACAATTACTGCCCTACTAGGGCGGTTCATAAAACACTTTTTTTTAAAATGCCTGCTCCAAAGGTCTTACTATACTAGGGATTATATAGCTATATATGAAATTTCATGCATATTGGTTAATATGCTGACCCTCCTCCACTGAAATAGCTGTTTACTTGGCTGTTTTCCTATGTCGTGAAGGCTGAAATTTCAGTTCAGTGGAGCACTTACTGTTCCCAACCCTAACCCTGTGGAAAGCCATCTAATTAGACTTTAATTTGATTTTGAGATGTTTTTGGGATGTAATTTAATTATTGTTTGATTTTATACCAATGTTATGTATCTGATGTTAGCCACCCTGAACCCGACTTCAGCCGGGGAGGGCGGGATATAAATAGAAGCTTTTTATTATTATTACTTGCTATTATTCCTTTGTAAGAAAATATGAAATAACGTAAAACCATTTTTGCAGGGAGGATCAATGGGGGGGACGACAAGAAATTTTCCGCACCTGGTACCACCTGACCTTCCTATGCCTCTGTGGTCAACTATATGATAATGTTTACTTTACTGCCAGGCCACCAGCCGGTTGTAAGAGGAGTTTAAATGTTTCATTAAAAAAAGCTGCTTTATATATTCTAAGCTAACATTTTTGCAGAAGATTTAAAGCTGTGATGTTGCTCAGCTCAGGTTCTAGAAAGTCTCACCCATTTCCTTCCAGCCCAATGAAACTATGCTGAAAACTGCTTTGTTTTAAGATAGCAAGCCAAGATCTTTCTTATCTTATCTTAGTAATGAGTTACAGTGTTTTAAATATTTCTCTGGATTGGCCCTCCTGTGGATCAGCCTTAGGGTTTGATCTAACATTGGCCCCAATCCTGCTGGCCTACTATTGACAACTTCCCATAGAGATCTTGGCACTTTGTTTTACGGCTTGGGACAGGTAATGCTCTGCAGCTCTGCCCCAACTCAACTACATTCCCCATGTTGGCATAGAAGCATCATGCCCATGCTGGCTTCTTAGAGACAAACTGCACCACCTGGTGTTAAACCAGTGGGGTCAAATAATGTTCTCACCATTTAGTGCAATTAACTCCAACCGCCTGTCTGCTGCACACCCCTGGCTCAGCCAACACAAGCAAACTTGGGCCAATTGAAAATTTCTCCTCATTATTAAGCCCAAGTCTAAGCACTTGTCTGTCTGTAAAAACAGAGCAAAGGGAGGAAAACTGAAACCAGTGGACAGGGGCTGAGGTTTCAATAAATGTCAGAGAACGTCAAGTCTGTTTGGATTGCAAATTATTGCTGGCTGATGGTCTATTATTGTACAACTAGCGATTGCTGTCATGGAGGTGGGGAGAGCTTTCTCAAATCGCAGCTATAGAGAAACGGGAGTTACTAATAGTGTGACAACTGGGGAGGGGGAGCAAGGAATGTTAACGCAGCGCCTTTAATGTTTTACTTAATTTAGATCTTACATAATAACAAAAAAAATCAAGTGATACTCTTTGCCTATCCTTCTAAGTTCTATCATGGAGAGATTGCTTCAGGAGCGGTTGGTTTCATCTAGGCGTTTGTCCATGAAAGCATGACGGAGTTAAAAATGAACACAGAGGCCTTTTTTAAAAAACAAAAACAAAAACAAAACACCAATAAAGCTATTTAATGATCTATACAAGCAGATTAATGCCACACACTAAAAACACAATCTAAAATTTTATATATCGTTTTCAGTGTCTAAGATTTTGACAAAAAGAGTCGAAATCACACTAAAGCATGCCTTTAAAATGGTTAAAGTAAAAGCGAATGCCTGTTTCAGCTCAGCTTTACATAAATATACTATTTTACACATTTTGAAAAAAATGTATAATTTTTATCCCAAAAAAAGAAATGTGAGAAAATCAAATAAAAACAGCTATGTTCACTTAACCACCCTCTCTCCTATACACATGGAGAAAATGGTTATTAAGCTGTAGCTTACAATTTTGTACCAATAATATCTTGAGAAGGGTGCCTCTCTTTTCCCCTGGAGCAAAGGAAACAGGCCCAAATAATCAAGAGCATTTTAAATTGGCTCTATTTAGACTTTATTGTGCTGAAACTGGATGACTGTAGAATATAGTCTGGTTTGCCAAATGATTAAATCTAAAATCTAACCAATTGTCTGGAACTTTATTTAGGTCCATGGAGAGACGATTTAAGAAGCAGAAGCAGATGGGAATGCCTTTGATAACATCTACCTTACCATTGAGAGGACTCATTTGGTAAAATAGGAGACAATGGTTAGTAAATCATTGTCGTTGTCATCATCATCAGTTTATTACCATCAACAGACCAGAAATAAATAATAGAGTACACCCAAATCTTAAATATAGAATTAAAAATTTGGTTTTCCCAGTAGTAATGTATGGAAGTGAGAGCTGGAACATAAAGAAGGCTGATCGCCGAAGAATTGATGCTCTTGAATTATGGTGCTGGAGGAGACTCTTGAGAGTCCCATGGACTGCAAGAAGATCAAACCTATCCATTCTTAAAGAAATCAGCCCTGAGTGCTCACTAGAAGGACAGATCCTGAAGTTGAGACTCCAGTACTTTGGCCACCTCATGAGAAGAGAAGACTCCCTAGAAAAGACCCTGATGTTGGGAAAGATGGAGGGCACAAGGAGAAGGGGACGACAGAGGATGAGATGGTTGGACAGTGTTCTCGAAGCTACTAACATGAGTTTGGCCAAACTGCGAGAGGCAGTGAAGGATAGGCGTGCCTGGTGTGCTCTGGTCCATGGGGTCACGAAGAGTCAGACACGACTGAACGACTGAACAACAATGTATTAACAGCAGCTTAACCAGGGCTTTTTCCCCATCGGAACTCAGTTCCAACACCTCTTAGGTGGGCAGCATTGTCATTATAAGAGTTCATGGTGAGTTCCAGCACTTCTTTTTTTTAGAAAAATAGCACTGATATATAAATAACAACCTTAGGAAATAATATTTCCAGCTTCAGGAGGTTAATTGCCTCCTTATTGTCAATCCTACTGATAGAAATATGACCGCTTTCAATAACACCCATGAGACTTTATCTCCCAGCAAATATTTAATGCGGAATTGAGTTGACTTTCCTGGTAGTTTGGCCAATAAAGTAACATTGATGCAGATGGCATTTCAAACCATAACATATAGAGGGGAGGTTTTAGGACGTACAGTGGTACCTCTGGTTACAAACTTAATTTGTTCCGGAGGTTCATTCTTAACCTGAAACCATTCTTAGCCAGGCTTCCTCAATCTCGGCCCTCCAGATGTTTTTGGCCTACAACTCCCATGATCCCTAGCTAGCAGGACCAGTGGTCAGGGATGCTGGGAACTGTAGTCTCAAAACATCTGGGGGGGCTGAGGTTGAGGAAGCCTGACATTAGCTAATGTGGCCTCCCGCCACCACCACCGCCGCATAATTTCTGTTCTCATCCTGAGGTAAAGTTCTTAACCCGAGGTAATACTTCTGGGTTAGCCGAGTCTGTAACCCGAAGCGTTTGTAACCTGAAGTGATGGTAAACCGATGTACCACTGTACCCTATTATTGTGATTGTAATTTGGTTTAAACTGTTTTTAATATTGCATTATAAATTGTTGTGACCTGCCCTGCGACCTTAGGGCAGATAATAAATATCCTTGCTGTGTTGCTAGCACCTCAGGGAAGCTCCTGTGCAGCACAGTATTTTCTGTCCAAAGAACCTTTGGTACAAGGAGATGCCTCCTTAGAATTAATGCAGTGTTGGTTTGCATCAGACTTTCTGATACAAAAAAATGGCCTTGCACTACTGTAACTGTAGCAGCGTTGGATTAGACTGTTGTTACGTTTTCATCGTTGACGCAGTGTGTTTCTAATGTTGTATACAGCCCTGAGATCTTTTGATTAAAGGGTGGTATATAAATCGAAATAATAATAATAATTTTGTCCGTAAGGAAATAGATTTATTGTTGTGCTAGCCAAAGGCCATGACAAATCAAAAAGCAGAAGACAAAATGGGGGGAGGGGAACTGACAACCCACTTTATATACAACTGGGGCTGTCAAGGCATAAGCTGGATGAAAACACATGACTAGGAGATGACGGTGATTGTAATAGCAATGCAACAATGGCAACAATAATAATTCTCAACATTTTTTTTATTAACACAAAAGGACCTGCCCCCATTTATATCTCAAGGAGTTTTGTTTACTGTACTTGCATCCAGTGAGAAAGATCCAGAAATGAAAAATCTCCCTTCCTCTACTGTCTCACAAATCTCTACATAATTTAATTCACAGAGTTCCTTCCATATAATGGCCTTGTGTGTGCTTTCTGTGGCTTAAAAAAAAAGTATAAGCATTTCTCAAATTAGTTTGGCCTAAGCTCTGTTCTTCCCCTTTGGCAGTAGTTTTCTTAGAATGATAGATTAACAGCTCAAACTATCAACAACTCTCCCTTCTTTCTGTATTGGGTTTAAGTGATTTAATGCCATTAGTTTCTAATTTGCTCTGTACAGACTAACAGGGATATCCTTCAGTTTGGTTAGGAATAGCCAGAAACAACTGAAACAGCCCATTGCTTCGATATACAGTTACGACTGAATAAAAACAGCATTTTCCTATAGGACACAAGCCCAAAATGTTTCAAAAGGAGCTGCTTCTGAGAAACTCATTGGTTAGCATTAGATAAATCACTGTCCCCCTTCATGGATCACTGCCTTGTCGTGGCGAAGGGGCTTGAATTACTCAGGCAAGCTATGGACAGGTCAAGATGGACAGGTCATAGCGGAGAGTTTGGACCAAACGTGATCCACCTGGAGAAGGAACTGGCAAGCCGCTCCAGTATCCCTGCCAAGAAAACTCCATGGACAAAGACAACAGGCATATAAAAGATATGACGCTGGAAGATGAGCCCCTCAGGTCGGAAGGCGTCCAACTTGCTACTGGGGAAGAGCGGAGGACAAGTACAAGTAGATCCAGAGCTGATGAAGCGGCTGGGCCAAAGCCGAAAGGACGCTCAGTTGCGGATATGCCTGGAAGCGAAAGGAAAGTCCAATGCTGTAAAGAAAAGTATTGCATAGGAACCTGGAATGTAAGAACCATGAACCTTGGTAAGCTGGATGTGGTAAAAAATGAGATGGCAAGAATAAACATTGACATCCTAGGCATCAGTGAACTAAAATGGACAGGAATGGGCGAATTCAGTTCGGATGACTATCATATCTACTACTGTGGGCAGGAATCCCGTAAAAGAAATGGAGTGGCCCTCATAGTCAACAAAAGAGTGGCGAAAGCTGTACTGGGATGCAACTTCAAAAATGATAGAATGATCTCGATACGAATCCAAGGCAGTCCTTTTAACATCACAGTAATCCAAGTTTATGCACCAACTACCAGTGCTGAAGAAACCAAAATTGATCAATTCTATGAAGACTTACAACACCTTATAGAAATGACACCAAAGAAGGATGTTCTTCTCATTATAGGGGATTGGAATGCTAAAGTAGGAAGTCAAGAGATAAAAGGAACAACTGGCAAGTTTGGCCTTGGAGATCAAAATGAAGCAGGGCAAAGGCTAATAGAGTTCTGTCAAGAGAACAAGCTGGTCATCACAAACACTCTTTTCCAACAACACAAGAGACGACTCTACACATGGACATCACCAGATGGGCAACATCGAAATCAGATTGATTATATTCTCTGCAGCCAAAGATGGAGAAGCTCTATACACTCAGCAAAAACAAGACCTGGAGCTGACTGTGGCTCAGATCATCAGCTTCTTATAGCAAAATTCCAGCTTAAACTGAAGAAAGTAGGAAAAACCACTGGGCCAGTAAGATTCAATCTAAATCAAATTCCTTATGAATACACAGTTGAAGTGAAGAACAGGTTCAAGGATTTAGATTTGGTGGATAGAGTACCTGAAGAACTGTGGATGGAGGCTCGTAACATTATACAGGAGACAGCAACGAAAACCATCCCAATGAAAAAGAAATGCAAGAAAGCAAAGTGGCTGACCAATGAGGCCTTACAAATAGCGGGGGAGAGAAGACAAGCAAAATGCGAAGGAGATCGTGAAAGATACAGGAAATTGAATGCAGATTTCCAAAGAATAGCAAGGAGAGACAAGAGGGCCTTTCTAAACGAGCAATGCAAAGAAATAGAGGAAAATAACAGAATGGGAAAAACCAGAGATTTATTCAAGAAAATTGGAGATATGAAAGGAACATTTCGTACAAAGATTACCACAATTAAGGACAAAAGTGGAAAGGACCTAACAGAAGCAGAAGACATCAAGAAGAGGTGGCAAGAATACACAGAGGAATTATACCAGAAAGATATGGAGGTCTCATACACCCCAGGAAATGTGGTTGCTGACCTTGAGCCAGACATCCTGGAGAGTGAAGTCAAATGGGCCTTAGAAAGCCTTGCTAACAACAAGGCCAGTGGAAGTGATGATATTCCAGCTGAACTATTTAAAATTTTAAAAGAGGATGCTGTTAAGGTGCTGCACTCAATATGCCAGCAAGTTTGGAAAACTCAGCAGTGGCCAGAGGATTGGAGAAGATCAGTCTACATCCCAATCCCAAAGAAGGGCAGTGCCAAAGAATGCTCCAACTACCGCACAATTGCACTCATTTCACACGCTAGCAAGGTTATGCTTAAAATTCTACAAGGCAGGCTTAAGCAGTATGTGGACCGAGAACTCCCAGAAGTGCAAGCTGGATTTCGAAGGGGCAGAGGAACCAGAGACCAAATTGCAAACATGCGCTGGATTATGGAGAAAGCCAGAGAGTTCCAGAAAAACATCTACTTCTGCTTCATTGATTATGCAAAAGCATTTGACTGTGTCGACCACAGCAAACTATGGCAAGTTCTTAAAGAAATGGGAGTGCCGGATCACCTCATTTGCCTCCTGAGAAATCTCTATGTGGGACAAGAAGCTACAGTTAGAACTGGATATGGAACAACTGATTGGTTCAAAATTGGGAAAGGAGTACGACAAGGCTGTATATTGTCTCCCTGCTTATTTAACTTATATGCAGAATACATCATGCGAAAGGCTGGACTGGATAAATCCCCAACCGGAATTAAGATTGCCGGAAAAAATATCAACAACCTCAGATATGCTGATGATACTACCTTGATGGCAGAAAGTGAGGAAGAATTGAAGAACCTTTTAATGAGGGTGAAAGAAGAGAGCGCAAAATATGGTCTGAAGCTCAACATCAAAAAAACTAAGATCATGGCCACTGGTCCCATCACCTCCTGGCAAATAGAAGGGGAAGAAATGGAGGCAGTGAGAGATTTCACTTTCTTGGGTTCCATGATCACTGCAGATGGTGACAGCAGTCACGAAATCAGAAGACGCCTGCTTCTTGGGAGAAAAGCAATGACAAACCTAGACAGCATCTTAAAAAGCAAAGACATCACCTTGCCGACAAAAGTCCGTATAGTTAAAGCTATGGTTTTCCCAGTAGTAATGTACGGAAGTGAGAGCTGGACCATAAAGAAGGCTGATCGCCGTAGAATTGATGCTTTTGAATTATGGTGCTGGAGGAGACTCTTGAGAGTCCCGTGGACTGCAAGAAGATCAAACCTATCCATTCTCAAAGAGATCAGCCCTGGGTGCTCACTGGAGGGACAGATCCTGAAGTTGAGGCTCCAGTACTTTGGCCACCTCATGAGAAGAGAAGAATCCCTAGAAAAGACCCTGATGTTGGGAAAGATGGAGGGCACAAGGAGAAGGGGACGTCAGAGGATGAGATGGTTGGACAGTGTTCTTGAAGCTACTAACATGAGTTTGGCCAGACTGCGGGAGGCAGTGAAGGATAGGCGTGCCTGGCGTACTCTGGTCCATGGGGTCACGAAGAGTCGGACACGACTGAACGACTGAACAACAACAAATCACTGTCACTCAGCCTCAGTTCGCATGTCTTATGTAGAGAGAGTAATACCATTCTAGCTCATGGAATTCTTGTGTGAGAAAGATTACCTCAGAAAACACTACAGAACTGGTTCATAATATTTGCACATATCTACATAGTGTCAACTTAACAGGGCCCCATATTGTACTCTAGTAATTAACAAACTACGTTTGTTTTCCACTGAGGAATGAAACGGCTCAAAAGTGAGGGGTGAGTGGGTGAGATTTATGTTCAGTCATCATTTTATGCTCTGTTTAACTTCAGTCTGGACCAGGAACAAAGGATTCCCTTCCCCTTTAACTTTTGTGTAAAATTACGTAAAAAGGAAATGCTGTTCAACTCTCTCTCTCTCTCTCTCTCTCTCTCTCTCTCTCTGTGTGTGTGTGAAATGAACATTTGATAAATGAAACCCCTCCCCATCAGCCTGCTAAGCAACCCGTCGGCACGGCCACCCTGTGCTCAAATATGATTTAAAGCTGGTGTAAAAAGAAAATAATAACATTGTAGTGCCAGTGTCCCATGGTGCCTCTTTCAATCCACCTCTGGCTTGGCAGGCTCCTGGTAATGATTCATTCCTCGTGACAGGAGGGACTTCTTGGGTGGAGCCAAGTCAGTAGGAAACAAGATCCAAGGCAAGCCATTAAACATTATGTGGGGCGATCCCCAGCCATTATTAACATACCAAATACATGGAGGACTGCTTAGGTCTACAGTAGGGAGCAAGCTGTCTGGTGTGCCTTTGCCAGGCAGGTGGTGGTGGGGATAATAATGTATGTGTACATACTGTTCAGTCTACGGTGAAACAATCCCCCGGACCAGCAATGCTGACTAGTCCCGTTGCAGCAGTAACATCTTGTAAAAGATCAAGTTTCAAGACAATTAGCTCCTGGCTGCAGTTTATTACCCCATTTGTGGTTTAAAATATTATTTCCCTCCTCTCCCTCCCCACTGCTTTCCAGCAACCTTTAAGTGTCTAGAACTGACACTATTAAGCAATAATGGAGTGACAAATGCCTGTCTATCTGGGCTATACGTAGTATGTGGGGCCAGGTTTTGGAGTGGTCAAATGTAACATCAAAGAAGACTGACCCTTGAAAGGAGAGGAACCAAACCTTTTTTACTGTTTCACTTCACCCAGAGCAGTTGTTTTCTACATGTGTTGGGTGGGATCCTGCAGCTCCTCAGAAGGTTACCAAACATTCCCCCAATGGAAAGTTCGTTAATGGTAATCATGCTTTCCCAGGGCTCCTGAGACTTCTAGGTGTGGGCTCCTCAGCACACTTAGAAGCCCTTCAGAAGAACAGGGGTGGAGCACCAAGGCACACTGGAGACATTTCAGGTTTCCCTGCTCAGCTTTACATTCCCCATTCAGGCACAATGTCTAGGTTTTTTATTTATTTACTTAGTTATTTATCAAATCATTACTATTCCAACTTTTGAATTCTGCAGCACTGTGGCCATGCCTAACTTTTTGAGGAAGAATCCATAATCCGCGGGCTACCACCCAGAAAGACTGGTGTGTACATATCCATAGATCCTATGTATAGTAGGGAGTAAGATTTATTTATTTATTTATTTATTTATTTATTTATTTATTTATTTAAAAGGTAAAGGAACCCTGGACGGTTAAGTCCAGTCAAAGGTGACTATGGGGTTGCTGCGCTCATCTCGCTTTCAGGCCGAGGGAGCCGGCGTTTGTCCACAGACAGCTTTCCAGGTCATGTGGCCAGCATGGCTAAACCGCTTCTGGCACAATGGGACACCATGACGGAAACCAGAGCGCACGGAAATGCCGCTTACCTTCCTGCCGCAGTGATACCTATTTATCTACTTGCATTGGCATGCTTTCGAACTGCTAGGTTGGCAGGAGCTGGGACAGAGCAATGGGAGCTCACTCCGTCATGGGGATTTGAACTGTCGACCCTCCCATCAGCAAGCCCAAGAGGCTCAGTGGCTTAGACCACAGTGTGAGGCCTGCTGACCTGACCATTTTGTCCTCCTTCCCACCATATTCAGTGTACCTTACTTGACACCTGAACAGGGCTACTGATTTGCCACAACACATCCACTTTACTCACAGGCACCTTACTTCATATTCAACAAAGCTTCCAGAATAGAGTGTGAAATGTTTCCTAACACCCTACTACTACTACTGCTACTAGTACTACTACTGCTACTAGTACTACTACAACTAACAACAACAACAACAACAGGGAGGAGGTGCACCAAGTACAGCGGCACACTCAAGCAGGGCACACACCACAGCTGCCTCAACCAGAAGGAGGGAATTGTGTAAGCTGCGGGGAGAGCCAGAGAGGAGGACCTGCTGTTCCCGCAATGCAGCGTGCAGGCAGTGCAGAAAATTGGGTCACATCGCCCGGGTGTGTCGGGCTCAGCCCACCCAATGCCAGGCATCAGATGACCAACGCAAGAGCCCCAGGTCCCGGGTCCCAATGCACCAACGCAACTCAACAGAGATCACGGCCTGCCAGGCCTGCCAAGAATCCCGCCCGGATCCCCCAAGGGCCCCAGTCCAGTCCTGGGAGTCCGCCCGAGCACCATGGTCACACCTGCACGTGGACTTCACTGGCCCCTTCCAGGGAAAAACATTCTTCATAGTGGTGGACTCCCACACCAAATGGCTGGAGGTTGCACTGGTACTGTCCACTTCTATGACCGTAGCCATCTGGATACTATGCAGGCTGTTTGCAACCCATGGGCTCCCTGACACCATCGTCTCAGACAACGGAACCACATTTACATCAGAAGAATTCCAGACCTTCACAGCGCAGAACGCCATCCGCCACATCCGCTCGGCACCATTCCACCCTGCCACCAATGGCCAAGCAGAGCGCATGGTGCGGACCACCAAGGACACCCTCCGCCGCATGACACAAGGGGACTGGGAGTACCGCCTCACCACAATGACTGGCTGGAGCCCAGCTGAACTACTAATGGGCCAGCGCCTCGCAATTAGACTGGACCGCCTTCACCCCGACAGAGCTCAGGATGAGGTAGTGGCGGGGGAAGGCAGGAGCCCCCAGACCTTCGTGGCCCAGGACCCAGTGTACGCAAAGAATTTTGGGGCAGACCCAGCATGGGTACCCACCACAGTCACCAGGGTGACTGGCCCCGTGTCGTACGAGGCGCTAACGGGGGGGGCAATGCTGGTGCCACCACTGCGACCAGCTATGGCAATGATTCCTGGAAGAAAACCAGGAGGAGGGTGGGACAGAGGAGTCCCAAGGGGACAGTGGGACAGTGAGGCCCGTAGAGCAGGAGGGGTGGGCAGGGGAGGCAGAATCAGTAAGTACAGAGGGGACTCCTGAGGCCAAAAGGACACCGGAACCAAAGCCGCAACTGAGTGAGCCGGTTGCGCCAGACCAAACAGCCCTATCACAGCCAGCAGCCTCGGAACACGAGCCAGAACCAGAACCCCTGACCAAGGAACACCCCAGGCCGCAACGCATACGTAGGTGGCTGGCGTATCTTGAGGACTATGAATGCAACCTCCCGGGCAGGACTGGAACTTAGAAGGGAGGAGTGTTATGTACTGAGCTGAATCCTAGAACAATAGGATCCAGAATGCAGCAGTCTGATTGGTCCGCAGGAGCCACCCATTCCAACTCCAGGTGGAAGTGAATTAGTGACCTGATTGGCCTGCAAGAGCAGCCAATCAGGCTCCTGGAGTAAGTGAATCCGCAACCTGATTGGCCTACAGGAGTAGCCCGGAAATAGCCAATCATGTGGGGCCCATTGTGTAAATAATGTATATATAGCAGACGTTTTGGGAAAAGATCCGTTCATTGCTACTATGAGCTGAATAAAGAGCATGAAATTCACACTTGACTCCGCGCATATTTCAGTCTTTTTAAAAGCCTTGTCTATTTTTAGAACTCTTCGGACTCACTGGTCATTCTCCAAGGAAAATGGCCTAATGACCTAATAACAGGCCATTAAATGAAACTGGAAAGACTGAATCTGGGAAGCAGAATCAATTTTATGACCTTTAAGAGCAGTTACCGAAAATAAGAAGCTAATGCCACTCTCTTAATATTTGGTCATAATATTAATATCCCTTAGGAAACAGCCAGCTCAGTTTTGTCAGGGATTCCTCTCCTTCTGGTTAAAGTTAACCTGAAAGGCCACGGATGACAAAACAATGAATAATTTGTTTTGTATCTTTCCCTATACATAGATTCTAAGTAACTATTCACAAAGGACAGGATTTGTTTGGGAAAATGAGAGTTGAAGGGAAAATATGAATGAGATAAATTTGTGTTTGCCAAGGAAATCAGCCAGGGATCCTTAAAGAAATAATAAAAAGGTTAGTCTAAGCTTCGTGTGTCTCCCTCCAGCCAAAGAGCAGCAGTTCTCCTTATGCAGCACTAATTCTTATAGCTATGTGGATTGTGGCTTCTTGCACTTCAAATGAATGCTGGCTACCTGTTCTTGTGTGCAGCTGTTACTATGCTACCATCATGCACAGTCATGCAAACAAACAAATAATACATCCCTCTTGTGCACCACCACTAGGTGGTTGTTGTTGTTGTTGTTGTTGTTGTTGTTGTTCCCCTTCCTCCCATGAGAGCCCAAGGTGGCTAATAGGGGAAAAAATATCATTAAAACAAAATCAACACCACAATACAAATTATCCGATACAGCGCAATGTAATTAAATAACATTAATTAAATTAAATTATACAAACAATGCAACTCCTGCTATGTTCCAAAGGATTTCATTGCACCAATAATGGAGCCCAGTAGCTTAGCGTGGGTTGCCAGAGCCCGGGGTCGCATGGAGGATGGAGTTTGCATGCACATTCAACTGGCTAACAGTGTCCGCATCACCCAGGAGATCGCAGCTACAGAGATAACAACAACAAAAAGAGTCGTTCTATTGTCTGGAGAGGTCACTTCCTGGTTTGCTTGGAAAAGCTGTTTTCATTGGAGCCCAGCAACGGAAGCATGCAGCTGTGTTCAAGCAACACTGGGTGCTGAAATTTTGCACGCCTAACAATTTTGTGCCCAGATCAACTACCCCTGTGCCCTCCCATGATGGAGCCCTGGGTGCCTCATCCTATGTTCCACTGCCACTGTGGTGCTTTTGTTTAAAAAGCTGTTATATTTCTAATAAAATAATGTCAACCCTTTTGCCTTTGCCGTTGTGTTAGCAACATTTTTTTACATTTCCTTGTTACTTTAGCCTTGCTGTTTGCATTTAAGGCTGTCAGAAACAATTGCATAATAAGAGTTTGCTAAGCAAGTAAAATGGAGATCACGGCCCTGAGAAAGCTCTAGTAATTTCGGTGAGTCTGTGATGAAATAATATTGGCCAAAGCTGGTTTTGAAGTGGCCTTCGGTACCCTACTTAAAACTAAATCGTACAAAATCAGTGTCTTTCCCAGAATATTTTCAGCCTATAAATAGGATTAAGAATAACATATATTAGTACTGGCAGATGGATCTGATGAAATGGTTGCATCTGTGTGATTACTAACAAAAATGTGATGGCCACGCTTGCAATATGCCTCCCTTCTTTTTTAAAAAAATGGGACTGGATTGGTGGTTGGGGATGACTAATAATTTTTAAATCTTTGTCCTAACATAAACCCATGGAGAAACGCTAGGAGGGCAAAAGATTGTCAAGGGGATGAAACAATATTCTTTATCCTTGAAGTTGCCTTTTAATGTTTTGCAGCCTCAGAACAATGTCTATGGGGAAACAGAGCCCAAAGAATGCTAGAAGGCATTGATATTGAAAGCACAGAGTTGAGACTGGCAAATGCCGAAAGTAGGCCCCCTCATGTCTCCTTCCTAATGCTCACCACCCTTCCTGAGGGCATTTTGAGATGGAAAATGGGACATTGGGGCTCCATTCTACATAGTGGCAGCATAATGTGAAGTTTGTCACTGCCTGAAATATTAGTAGATCATTAAAAAAAAACATATTCCACATTACAAGACAAGCAGACATAAATCTAGAGTGTGGGTCATTTTCATGTCTGCCTGTAAAATTTTCACATTGCAGCTTTCCCAGAAGTTTAATGAAACTCTTTCAGCTACAGCATGACTTTCCTCAGACTCTGATTGGCCCCAGCTCAGACCTCGGACTGACCAGATTCCTCAGCATCTATTTCCTGGACTGAACCAGTCTTCATATTGTGGCTACTTTTTGCAAAAGATTTGTCTTGGCTCCCCAGTTGATTTGGCTATTCTTGCATCTTGGCTAGTGTTGCTACCTACCATTCCAGCCCGTGACGTCTGCTCTTCGGCCTTGATGTACAGACTGCATGCTGGATTTCTAACCCTTGCTTAGCTTCCACACTGTGACCTTTGCCTCTTCTTTAGAAGACAAAATGATGGTCCTTGCTGCCATCATAACCAATGCTGTCTCTCCTGGTTTTAACCATATGTAAACTAACATTAAGCTTTCAGTGTGTCATGTTTTTGCCCCTGCAATTGAGGAAAAGAGTCTGTGATCCCCCCCCCAGATGTCAGTGAACTACAACCCCTCTCATTCCAGACCATTGGCCATGAGAGCTGGAGCTCAGCAACATCTAGAGGACCACAAGCTCCAGCATTCCTGCTCCACAAAATGTGAATATGTATCGTGATTTCTTTTCCAGGCGGGTGCTGCAGTGGAGCAAAAGCATTTGGCCATCCACACTAAGGGCAGGAAGCATCTCCTTCACTCTGAACTGGGTTCATGTCATGAGAATGTAACCAAGTTTCATGAGCTGTGTGGCACCATCACATCATCACATCCACTTGATCACTGATTGGCTTCTAACGAAAATGGGTTTCTTGTGTGGGGGGGGGGTGGGGGTGATGATGCTGAAGCAGCTGCCAAGAGGGGTATCAAACTGGTGAGAAAAAGCACAAAGGCGGAGGACATCAGGGACAGACTTCCAAACTGGCTTCTATCCATGCCTCCCACCTCTAAGCACTGTCTCAATTTTTGTCAGCACTGATCATTTTTCTTGTGCTTGGGAACTGTTGCCAAAAGTGAAACGTAGCAATTGTACAATGAGCACCAGCACTGGAGCGAAGCCACAGCTTGGATTATGCCGCTAGCACATTGTGGAAGAGAACACGTGGCCATCTTTTGCAACATCAGGAGGAAACCTGTGCCAACTGGATGTGTCCTTTCCCAGCAAAAAGCAACAGGGGACAAAAAAATGAAATACAGTGAGCAATAGCACCACCTGGTGATGTTTATTTACCACCGTGCCAGGTTGCATTTGTTTGCATTACTAGGTGAGCAACTCATGAGGTGCTGCAGCATAAAGAAGGATCATCCCGCTACTGAGCAGGAATCCTGCACCTTTCTCAGAAGGCTTTGCACAGTGGTGGTGGTAAGACAGGGACTAAGCATCAGCACCATGCAGGTGCACAGCTACTGAATTGCTAGCGTACATGTGGACCACTGCTATCAGTGGGTCCGCTGGCAGCAAAACACATACACGGCTAGTGCTGATCTAAATCCTTCTTATCACCATTGCCTTGAAACAACTGCTGGTAAACGCATCTACAGTGGTGGTCTCTTTCTATATGCTACACTGCCCTCTTCAGCTCCTGTTCCTTTGATACATAATGATTTCACAAACCAGTCCATCGGTCTATTTCCACTCTGCGTCCTTTCAGTGTGGGTTCACCTGTAACAAGCCTGTTCCAATCCATTTCTGTGAATTTCCTTAAAAGGTGGATGAAAATATGAACGCAAGTATGTGTTTAAACAGTATTTTGAAACATGCATCTCTAAACTGACTTTCTCTCAAAATGTGCATTTCTAAAACATGTTTTCACATGGTTTTTGGTGCTGAGAACTGTGCCAGAACTTTTAAGATGCGCAAAAAGCCTGTGGATACTGCGTTCCAATCCGAACATCAGTTCAGGTGCTACAGACCTGGTCTCTTAGTGTTAGAATTTGCAAATTAGGATTAAGATTATAGATAAATGATGATTATTGTTTATAAAGATTAAGATTAGATGAGAAGGAGGATTTTATAATGTTGTAAAGTTACTAAAGAAGATTAGAAATGAATGCAGAAGAGAGGACGTGAGGAGATCCCCAAAGAATGTTAGGAATAAGATAAGAATAGTTGAACAAATCTTGTTTATTAAGATTTTTGTATTTTTTGTAGTTTTGTAGTTTTTGTTGTTTTGTAATTTGTAATTTGTATTATGTATTTTGTATTTTTGTCGAAACAAAATAGAAAATTCTGTCCAGTGGCACCTTAGAGACCAACTGAGTTTGTTCTTGGTATGAGCTTTCGTGTGCATGCACACTTCTTGTAATTTTTTAAATAAATTCTTATTTAAAAAAAAAGAATTTGCAAAGAACAAATACTGCTCCTCAAGCAAGTATCCCTACACAGGACACATGTAAGCACAAAATCCAGGGGAGGCCTAACACCAAGTTTGCTAGTTTTATTTGACCTGCAAGGAGATTCCATAACACAGACAGTGCACTCTCGTAGCATTAAGGAATGTGCTACAAACTCTTAAGCTCTCCTCCCTCCACCTGCAACATTCACCCAGCCGTCTTTAGATGACATCTAAACTTTGGTGTGGAAGTATATTTCCTCAGCAATTATGTTCATTTAGCTCAAAGCTTTGTTGTTACTTCCTGGTCTCATTAAATAGTGTGGCGTTGGAACATACTGGGTGTGGATGTGGGAAGGACACCGCACCCTTCTTTACAGGTTGGTGATCATGTGATGGTATTATTTGTAACCCTGGGAACTGGCTCATTTTTCATAAGCCAGATAAACTACCAAACCTGTTTTGGATGGGTATTTCAAAACCCATTGGTCTAAAGTGGCATTTTGTTCAGACATTTGTATAAAATCTGGCTGCACTGGATCCATAAGAGGCTACTTTGTATAGACCCAGTCCATCAAACTAAATCTCTCCAAATATGAGAAACAAGGCATCTATCATTCTCTGATTCATTGTTCTCTGTTGCAGCCATTATAATTACTTTTTGTCCTTTATGAAAATGCACATTCAATCTGATTCCCAAAGAATATTTTTGGCAGCTTGGTATCTCATTTCAAAGAGCTTTGAAATCAACATTTCCTCCAGTATTCAGTTTCATTTTTCTTGTATAGCCAAACTGATGACTTTAAGTGGAAGACTTTGGTTTTTTTTAAACCTGATCTGCCACCTTCTAACTCTGAAATTTGGCCTTCTCTTTCTTCTGGTCAATCTTACATTTAGTGAATTCGCAAACAATCTAAATTAAGGTAAATTGTCCAAAGGGTTCAGCTTACTTTGGACTTACTTTGGAGTAAAACTTCATAGGATGAGTTACAAGGCAACTAGGAGGCTGCAGCTGATAGACAGTGGCTTGTTAGCATCAACAAGCTGTTGGTTTTGTAAGGATTTGGTTGCATGGCTGTGAAGAAACATGTCTACATAACAAGAAATATTCAAAACAAAATAAAATAAAAAAAAATCCTTCCAGTAGCACCTTATAGACCAACTAAGTTTGTTCTTGGTATGAGCTTTCGTGTGCATGCACACTTCTTGCTCATACCAAGAACAAACTTAGTTGGTCTCTAAGGTGCTACTGGAAGGATTTTTTTATTTTATTTTGTTTTGACTATGGCAGACCAACACAGCTACCTACCTGTAAAAGGAATATTCAGACACTTAGACAGAATTTCCTTGAAATTAAAATAAGAACTCTTAAAACTCAATTTTTATATGCAATTATATTGGATTGATACCTCTCGCATGCCACTGAAAAGGTAGTTCAAAACTTCCCTTGAAGTTACTAGATCAGAAGTTTCTTCAGTTACAGTTCAGATGTTGATCACTTATGTATTCTTATCTAACTCTAAATCATGACTTGGTACTCATAATCACTATTGGAATTTTGCTATTAAAATGACAATGTCGGTGCACCACCATACAATTTTTCACAAGCAAAGGGCTTTGTCTTAAAAAACCTGCTTGGTCCATCCTACTCATGTCTCATTTAATTGGTGGCTTTCTTCAATGGACAATTGTAGCCATCCTGGGGAGAAAGTTTTTGGCTTAGACCTAGGTCTTTGCCCGAGCATGGAGTTCTGTCTTGAGCTTCTCAGCCAATATATATATATATATATATATATATATATATATATATATATATATATATATATATATATATATATATATATGAATGAAAGACAATGGTATATATCAGTGACTGCTAATGGCCATTCCATACAGGTGAGAACTAAGGTGGCCATGTACCCTACTTTATAGAGGACACCCTCTGTTTTAGACTATGTTCAAGTCTAGTTGTTTTTTTATTTTTTTAAAACTTTAAGGAAGAGCAGTGACCTTGAAGTAACCCATCAACAGCGCCTGAACAGCAGAATGATCAGGCAGATAGGTCACAGATTATAATAACTGTTTCCAAATCTGCATCAATATGTATAAATAAGCATATGCAAATTTTATGCAAATTTATCCCCCCTCTTTTGCCTCTTTTTTGGATGATTTATTTCTTCTGTTTTGGACATGCATAAGTGGCGACTCTAGTAAGGGCAGATCCCCAAAGTAACTTTGCCTATTCCCCAGTTGCCCTACCAAATCCTAATCAAAATGATACCCTTAAAAATGTGCACATCTCTGAATTTTGCAATGGAGTTCTCCAACCAAATAATGCATTGCAAAATTCAGAGATGTGCGAATTTTGAACAACAACAGCATTTTGTTCCACATATCTGGACCAAATCACTGTTTGGTCCTGATCACTATTAATGCAACTAGTAATGTTGTTTCATTGCTTTGTTGTGATTATTGTATTGTGAGTTGCTTTGGGAAGATCTATGACCCTGAAAAGTAGTAACGGACTGGATCTGGGCAGTGGAGTGTTAAGAAAGAATCGACTGGGTTGTGGAAATTATTGTGAGACGGTGATGTACAGCAGCTAGTGTTTTGGGCTAGAAAAAGGGAGGACAGGGTTCAGCTCCACACAAAAGCCAAGGAAGTTCACTGTGTGACCTGGGGTGAGTGGATTCCATGGATCAGATGCACAACACCTTTATCTGCTTGGAAGAAAGGTAGGATATGAATATAGTAAGACTGATGGAGATTTTTGGTTACAAGCTTGAACATGGTGCTTTCTTAAGATCTGTCTCCCATCAGACATTTCCCGATTCCAGTCTCTTTATGGGATGAAGGTTTCAGGAATAGGTTTTGTCATCTGTTTAGCACAACAACATTAGGCTTAGATTTGGCAATGCGGCGCAAGACATAAAATTTAAGAGTGAGCTTTCTCGGAGCATAAAAATCACAATTGGTCCTGCTAGTAGAAGGATAAAATAAATGTCTATTCACTGTAATTACTATCAAGCTTGTGATTTTTTGGTTTTGTTGTGTTTCCTTTTCTGTGAAAGTAAAGCCAACTTGGTTTTTATTGTATAGAGTGCAAATGCTTACCATATAATAATATAAATCCTGCAGATAATTAGGCATATGCACATTCCCTCCCCCTCCCCCCTTTTCTGGCTGTTTCTTGCTTTAACTCGAAACGGCTGTGATCCCTGGCACAGGGAAGAATAATGTGGGCAAGTCTGCACTTACCTCTTTTCCAATTAAACTCTGGCTTCTCAAAGCATCTGGTAGTGTGTTTGTGACAGCAAACTTCTATGTGGAATGGTGTGTGTCTTCATGCAGAGAGGAAAGGGGCTGAGGGCGGCTGATGAGTCATGTTATGCAGAGAGGAATCGGGATACTTCTTGGGTGATTGGCATGGGGGGTGGGTCTGGTCATGAAGCCTCTGAAAACAAATGATGAGCAGGGCAAGGGAAGGAGACAGGGAAGGGATAATAGAATCAAAGAACTGTAGAACTGGAAGGGGTCACAAGAGTCATCAAGTCCAACCCCCCGCAAAGGCGGGAATCTTTTGCCCAACATAGGGCTTGAACCCACAACCCTGAGATCAAGTCTATCCGAAAAGCAGCACCACTGCAAAACCACATAGCCACCCTTTTGCATAAAACGCTCAGGAATCGAGTCCACACTGCAAAATGCGCAGTGCAAACAATTGCCCAATGCACAAAGCAAAATATGCATCCAAAGTCTAGAACTGAATTTTGATTTTGATATAAAATGCATCCTGCAAGACTTGTTTATTTGCATGTTGCTTAGTGTCCAGGTGGCTTCTAAGTGGTTTACAAAGCATAAGGATCAATTGCATGGCATTGTAATAATTAAATAAATAACTACAGAGCAATTTAAAAAAAAAAAACCACCATAATTAAAATACGCAATAAAACAATCCCATTAAAACAGCACAGCAACGAATCAGCAATTAAAACAGATTATTCAGGTCAAGAGAGCATGGGAATGTCTGTGTAAAGAGGCGTGTCTTCAAAAGCTAGCAGAACGCCAATAGAGATGGAGCCTCTTGCATTTCTGCAAGAAGTGCGTTCCACAACATTTGCGTTACTAGTGAAAAAGCCAACCTCCCTTTGAACACAATAATAACAATGCCATAATGCAACATGCAAAATGCCATGAAAAATGAGGACTAAATGAGGTGGCAGGAGATTCACGACCAGGTCTTCTCTCTATTCTTTTCTCCTTCTTTCTAAAGATAAAGGCATCTCTTCCTTCACACCCCACTCATAGATTGGGACCATGGTAATGTGGACAGGGACAAAACAATTGTACAGTGCATTGGCCAGTCTGAATCTCTCTCTGCTCAAAGCTGCTATCTTAACTCTAAGGGAAATGTGCAGGTACCATACTGGCTGCCTGGGCAGAGAGTTCGAATCACATTGATAAAACAACAACCTGAGAATCCCTACAGCTACATTTACCCTTCGAAGAACATGTTGGAGATCTATTTACAATGAACCTCACCAAGTTGGTTGCCCCCCAAGTCCATACTGGTAATGTGCATGGCAATTTCAGTCTGATGTCTTTGATTATATTATTATTATTATTAGTAGTAGTAGTAGTAGTAGTAGTAGTATGCTTGGTGAGGGGAGAGACTCCATCAGGCAAGGCTTCCTTCCACCTGCCTTGCTCCACCCTCTAGTCTTTGCTTCTCAGTTTGTATTATATTATTTTATGTACTTTATGTAATATGTAATATTACTTTTATGTAACGTGCATGTATTATTTTATGTTGTTTTATTGATTAGTTTAGAAATTGTTTATTGTAAATGTTGAGTGGATTTCTGTTTAACTTTTATATGTTGATATTATTTTATATTACTCTAATAATTGTTGAATGTTACTTTTTGATGTAGGTTGCTTATTTTAAAGTTTTGTTTTATTATCAAATTTTTGTATTGCATTAGATTGTTAAAAGGCGTACATTTTTTGTTTCTTCTGCTTGTAAACCGCCTGGAGTATCATAAGATAGAAAGGCGGTATACAAATTATTATTATTATTATTATTATTATTATTATTATTATTATTATTATTATTATTATTATTATTATCTACCCTACGTATCCACGTAGAGGAAGGGTGAGTAATGAATCTTTAAAAGAAATAATTTATAGGAGCAAAAACACAATTATAAGCCTCAGTGTTGTGTAGCCTCTAATAGTGGAATCCGCTGGGCTAATAACTTGAAGACTGGCACACATGGATGTGCCTGATGAGGACTACAAAGAAACTGGGGACACGGGTGGCACTGTGGTCTAAACCACTGAGCCTCTTGGGCTCGCCGATCGGAAAGTCGGCGGTTCAAATCCCTGCGACGGGGTGAGCTCCTGTTGCTCTGTCCCAGCTCCTGCCAACCTAGTAGTTCGAAAGCACGCCAGTGCAAGTAGATAAATAGGTACCACAGCAGCGGGAAGGTAAATGACATTTCCATGCGCTCTGGCTTCCATCACGGTGTCCCGTTGTGCCAGAAGCAGTTTAGTTATGCTGGCCACATGACCCAGAAAGCTATCTGTGGACAAACGCTGGCTCCCTCGGCCTGAAAGCGAGATGAGCGGCGCAACCCCACAGCCGCCTTTGACTGGACTTAACTGTCCAGGGGTCCTTTACCTTTACCTTTACAAAGGAACCAAATTCCAAATCTGTCAGATGAAAAATTGCCACAGATATAGCAAGTTAAAAAAATTATGGAAATTGACAGTGTGATCCCTTTTTTCCAGTTTTCATAAATATACTTCTAATTATGTCGAAAACTACTGACATACTTTATTCAGGCTTCCCATGGAGCACCCACTCGCATTGTTTTGGTGGAATTCTGATCAGTGGTTTTCCTGTAGATTTCCTGCTCCACTGGAAGTCTATGGCAAACAACTTGTGGCAAAATAGTGTTGTGCATGACTTAAAAGCCAATGTGAAGCTAATATTTTGCCAGGACTGTAAAGTTTGCAGAGGGAGTCCCCAGTGGATGCTATGTGCAATGCATATTCTTTTACTTATGAAATATCTGTGTGGTACATTGATTTCTTTACTCTCCCTTAGCTGCCCTTTCTTTTCCAATCTTGCAGTTCTTTCCCACTTCTTTCTATTTAATCTTGCTGTTTGCATTTGAGGCCTGTGTTGCCTTCGAAGGTCAGTGAGTCCACCTGCCCATTAGTTCTGGATGCATTGCCTTTAAGTTCTGTGTTGCATTTTGTCTTGGACTCATCCACACTATGATACCGGTTTAAGCAGCCATGACTCCCCCAAATAATTATGGGAGCTTCGGTTTGTTAAGAATGCTGAGAGTTGTTCTTAACGCTCACTCAGCTACAAAACCCAGGGCTCCTTAGGAAGAGGAACTGGTTGTTCAAGGACTCTGAGTATTGTAACCCTCCGAGGGGGAATGGGGGTCTCCTACCTACTCTCAGTACCCTTAACAAGCTGTGGCTCCCAGGATTCTTTGGCGGAAATCATGGCTGTTTTGAAATGGCATCACATCGCTTTAAATGCATAGTGCATACAGGGACTTAATTGTAATTTTTGTGGTTCTTACTACTGCTGATGATATTCTTATTTGTGCCTTTGTATCTGTGGGGTGTGCTCACACAAACTGCTACTATCTGTTATTGGACTACTGTGCTAAAGTGTGCATAAGCGCTCATTGTTTTAAGAAGCATCACATATTACACATTTTGTCATTCATCATAACAGCCGTCACTACACAATAACATCCCTATTGTCTGATCGTGAGACATTTACATGGTACAGGTAGCAAACCATGGATTGTATGTAACCAGGTGTACCAGTTCTATGGGGCTGAAGCCTCTACAGCCCCCCCCCCAATGTCTGCTGTGATGGGGCTCAGCCCCCACCCAATATTGAGGGAGCAGAGGAGGCCTGGCGGGATGTTGCCCTGGGCCATGCTGAATCAGGAGACGCTACGAGGACTGGTGGGATATTGCCCTGGGCCAACCAGTGTGGCCTGGCACACAAATTTCGCATTGGGAGGAAGCCTGATTGGCCTCTCCTGCTGTGACAGTCGTCACACGCATGTGCGACGCACATGACATCACACACACGATGTGTGTGACCTCACATGAAGTCCCCCCCAAAGTTGGGTGCAACTTGGCACCTGTGTATTCAACCATGTCTTACTCAGGTTAGACCCACTTTGAAATTAATCAACCTAAGTTGGTCACATCCATTAACTTAAATGGGTCTACTCAGAGTAGGAGTAGTGTTGAACAGCAGCCCTTGTGGTGTCCCTGGGGCAGGGGTGAGGGGAGTTGAGGGGAGTGGCAAAGGAGGCAGCAGCACTGGCCATTTGATGTCTCCCCCTCACTGAAGCTCAAATATATCTTCCTTGCAAATTTAGGGTCGCACTGGGCACAAAGCCTCCGGGGTGCCTCCAGGGGCACCACAACTATGATGTAGAATGAAAGGCAAGAGGTGGAGGGGGGCCTGGATTTTGGCATCGCACAGGCAGACCCCCAAGGTCTGCTACTGCTTTAAGAAGGCAGGAGCAGTGATGAGATTCAGCAGCTTACTTGTTGCATTGCTAACACCAAGACCTTCATGCGACTAATGGAAAACCCAAATTGCCATTTGCTCCAATTCAGCTTTAAAGAGCGGGTTTTTGTGGGGAAAGCTCTGGAGCAAAAAAAGGAAAAGAAAAAAAGTGGTGCTTGGATACAGAGTTTTAAAGCACAGACCTGTGCCTGGGAAGGGGTTAAAAAGTAAGCATGGATAAGCCCTTTATCTGGATCAAACTCCTGGGGGTACCTAGAAGCCCCAGTTTGTTCCAGTTTGACAGTATGTTGGAACATTCCTATGAACATTGAGCTGGCATCAATTAGGAGATATAAGAGAGGGCAAGGGACTCCTCCAAACAGAAATACTATGGAAATAAAAATGGCGACTGTTTTGCAGGTATGTGCCATTTGCAGCAATAACTTTCCAAAGAGAGGCAGGCTTGATAATTTCCAAAGGAGTCCTGATCTAAGGACAGAGGCACAAGAGAATGATATTGGGAGGGAGCAGGAAATTAAAAGTTATGTCAAATTATGAAAAGCAATATTTTCCTGCCTGTATTAGCAGTGAGTGGGTGAACAAGAGTGTTCAGGCACGTGCGGTCCTTCAGACACCATTTATAAAGTTCTGCTTGTTTAACCTCTCTTTGTCTCTTCTTTAAATTCAGGCCTCGCTTACAAGGCCAGATTTGCTTCTTCCTCTGTCCGCCAGAGTTTGATGAAGAAATATACGTCTATAGGATTAACTGACGAACAATGGTCCAAAGCAAAGAACTTTTTTTTCTTTCTTTCCCCTTTTCCATTTCAGGAAGCCATTGCCAAAATAGGTTCTTTGTTAGACAGTCCCCTGTATGTATGTCACAAGCTTTATCTTACTGGAATTTGGATGGCTCTAGCTTTAAACTGCTTTCTGTTAATTTAAGGGCTCTTTGCCTGGTATCCACATACAGTCCATCTATCACATCTTACATCTTTCACTTTGCAGGTCAATACGCCAGCCAAGCCTAGTGATTTAGGGTAGGTAATGTATTGAGGTGTGGTACCAAAAACTATACATACAGCCCACATAGCAAACACAGGGGTGGATAGCTTTAGCATACTCGGGAATCAAAGGTTTTGTGTTTCTTTTATAGAAAACATATACTTTTTTCTGCATTCTCCCATTATAATATTTTATGCAATTACAATATTGTATACAATTATTGTATTTCATGTTTACTATTACTTATATACTATGCGCAATCCGGCCCATTTCAATATGTTTCTGTGATACTCTTAGATGGTTAGTCAATGCTCCTCAATGAAAAGTCTAGTAATCCAGGGTGTGTAAGCTAAACAAATAAAAAAAAGATTCATTAGAATCATAGACTTGTAGAGTTGGAAGGGACCCTGGGGATCATCTAGTTCAACCCCCCGCAATGTAGGAATATGCATCTGTCCCATTACAGGGATTGAACTTCCAACCTTGGTGTTAGCAGCACCATCCTCTAATCAACTGAGCTGTCTAGGTCTTCCCTACCTTAGAATTCTATTTTGTTTTATTATCTGTCCATCTCTTTGCATTCATTTCCATATTATTTTATCATCATCATCATCATCATTATTTATTTATTTACGAACCAGCATTGATTTTCTTTCCCCTGCTTAAAAGAAGAAGATACATATAATGTTTTTTTGCTTCCTGTTGTGGTACTATAAGGCAGAACTGATGACTGTCGCTACCTGGTGGCCATTGTTTGTTCCCCCTCCCCATACTCCTGGCCAGTGCCTATCTGGTACCTGCTATCTTTGTATCTGGTGCTTCCGCTGCAAAAATAAATAAATAAATAAATAAATAAATAAATAAATAAATAAATAAATTGTGGCTGCCACAAAAAAAAGAAAAATCTCACCTAAAAATAAATGGTGGACTCCATGGCCAATTGTTGTTCCTCCAGGACAAGCTGCTCTTTCTCAGCCTCACCTTGCTGTCTGTAAAATGGGAACAATAGTGATCCTCAAAAGTTGTGGGTTTTTAAAAGAATGTATTGGTGTGGGGGAAGATTAGGGGAGAATAGTGGCGGCTCACCAAAACCGAAAAACGCTCTGCTTCACCTGCGAGATGACATTTTGCGGACCCCCGGGTATGCTGATGGAACAGTCACCCAGAATAGATGGTACTGCTGATGAAAGGGCTCATAACAGTTCCTTTTAGGGAAAAGGACTGGGGCAATATTGCATCTCCACAATCCAAAAAATAAATAAATAAAAATTCCTCCCTCCCCAAATATGCACATTATCGGACCTGAAACTAAGCCAGACCTGGAACTGACACAGTTAATTCACCTCTCATTAGGGTCAATGTGAGGGAACAAAACAGAAAACAGGAGGAGGGAAAAAAGAAAAATCTGTCCACACCTCTCACCTCGGCTGCAGGGAGCTGGCAGGGTTTTTAATGTAGCAGAGCAGTTGCCATGGAATCTCCCTCCTCCTTCTCCACCCCCGTGATAGGAGCGCAGTCCAAGTGGCTTTGCGCAGGTAATGTACAGCGGAAATGTTACAAAGTAAAAGGGATATATGGAGAGAAAAATGATACAGAGTTGTGGAATGAAGTAATAACAACAAACCAGGTCTGTGTCTGGTCAAGTGTTCCAACAAAATGATGTTCCAGGCAGTTGGTGAACATGGTAAAGCATCAGCTAAAATAATACTATTAAGCACTATTATTATTATTATTATTATTATTATTATTTTAAAAATATGCTATTAAATACAGTGGTACCTTGGAAGTCGAATGGAATCCGTTCTGGAAGTCTGTTTGACTTCCAAAACATTCGGAAACCAAGGCACGGCTTACAGGCAATCGGAAGCCGCAGAAGCCCCATCAGACGTTTGGGTTCCAAAGAACGTTTGCAAGCCAGAACACTCACTTCTGGGTTTGTGGCGTTCGGGAGCCAAAACGTTCGACTTGCAAGGCGTTTGGGATCCAAGGTACAGCTGTACTATTAAAACAGCATAGCTTCCTTCCTTCCTTCAGCCCAATCCTTGGGTGCGGGAAGATTACGACAGGGATGTTACTATTTAAAATGGCATATCTTCCATTTAACAGTCTGCTTTTTCTTTTCCTCTCTGGATGTCAGAATTCTGGGTGGGAGATGGCTGGGAAGTCATACGGAGGGGAGACATACATGGTAAGTAATATCCACCATGGTGTGCTGCACATGTCTGCAAGCACTGACAGAGAAAGTGGTCCATCTATGCCAGAGGTTGGCAACCTCTGGCCCATGGGCTGGATGCGGCCCACGAAGACTGTTTTACTGGCCCACAAGCCGCCCACAAACCGAGCCACCCGCTCGGCAAGTCCCCCACGCACGGCGCGGGGACATACCGAATGGTGCCGGAAATGGCATCTGCGCACGCGCAGATACCAGAAAACGTGTCTGCGCATATCCAGGCGCCAAAAAAACGCTTCTGCGCAGGCGCGATTTCCAGCATCTGGGCATGTGCAGAAGCGGTTTCTGGCACCACAGACATGTGCAGACACGATTTCCGGCATCGCACTGCACCAGTCTGGCCCACAGACGATCTCCATGGGATTGATCCAGCCCATGGCTGGTAAACCTTGCCGACTCCTGATCTATGCAGTGCTATTTTTCTAGAAAAAGAGGTGCTGGAACTCACCATGAACACCTCTCTTGTTCTCTAATCATGGAAATGGCGCCCACCTGAGAGGTGCTGGAACTGAGTTCTGCCTCTATGCATTTATTATACCCCTTGCCCTCTTAAGCATGAGCAGGATAACCGCAAGAGTTACTTTCGAATTCTCCTTGCTGTATGACCATTCAGAGAACAATTTGTGTTTGGATAAGTCTACAAAGAAGCAGTTCCCAAGGACATTGTTTCGATGCACAATATAAGAAGTTGGGGGGCAGGGTTTAAAACCAAAGCACCTGGCTTTAACTTGAGTTACTGCAATATGAGAAGAAGCACTGGGTTTAACTTAACACTCGATCTATTATGTTTTAATTAACAGATAACACCATGTCAGTTCATGGTACTGCTGGAAATATATATATATAGGGAAAAACACCTCAAGGCCTACTTCCTGTTCTTCATTCTGCATGGCCTCAGTGAAGAGGGTTGGTTTTTTTTTATTATTTTAAAAAAAATATTACCCTCTTGCCATTTTCAAAACCTGCCTCATTTCACTCCATGTTTTGAAAACATGACGCTGGGAATCATTTTAATTAGAGTTCTTCCTGAAAGGCTGTTATTATGAAATGTAAAGAGATGTGTCTCAGATAACCAACAACACCCACCTTCCTTAGCCTGCGGCATGTTTGGAGTGGCATCTGTCCAGGAGTGAGGCAACCTCAAGCTTTGTCAACAGGTTTTGTCTGAATCATAGAACTTCACATCTCTGAAGGGCGTCTAGCCCATCTGGGGGACTCCATACTCAAACCATGCCTACTAGGGTAGAGGAAAGAGATTTGGCATCTCTCACGTAAAAGGCTGCAAAAATGCATGAGGCAAAATGGACGGTGTGCCTCAGTGCCCAGATTGCTGAAGGACGAAATGATTTCATAAGCTGTCACAATTGGCTTGCAGTTACCTGTAGGTAACTGGAAGCAGATTCCTTGTGATGTGAACTCACAACACTGTAGGGAGGTGTGTGAGGAACCATGTAGCTAGTGTTGATGAATGAATCTAGCTTTTAAAACATGTCCTTTATCTGATCCTAAGTATTTTTATCTACCACAATTTAAAATGTATCTCTGCACCTGCAAGCCAGAAATTTACAGTTCTTCCTCTCTTCCCTTAATCTTAATGGAGTTAAAAGGCACACTTCCTGGAACTTGTCTTCATAGCGTTCTCTCTGGAGTCTGAGGACCGTACAAATCTTCTGTGCAAAGGCTGATCACTTATGCATAGCCCTCTGCCCCCAAAGAAAACCCATCACCAAAGCAGACAACAAATGACGATGCAGATTTGCTTAAAACATTCATTACTAATTTATACAGTGAGATTCAGATTTACGAAAAGAGAGAGCCTAAAATTTAAATATAAACGCAACGCATCTTAGCACAGGCTGTGACCAACCGACCTGTCTTGCTGTCCAAGTACTAATTATTGATGGGTAATGTAAGGTTTTCAGTGGTTGCTCATGAGGAATCAGGCGGACGCAGAACTTCTAAAAACTAAGTTCTTTATTGTGCAGCTGTTTACAGTGGAGCTAAAATAAAGATGTCCAGCTCATCCCTCTGCAGAGTCCGGGAATGTCTGTTTCTGGTTCTTTGCCCAACATAAGAGGCGCGGGATCCTGAACCCCCGCCTCCCCTCTCTACGTCCTTCCTCTCTGCCCAAACGGGGCGACGGAAAGGGTTCCTCTCCCCCTCTTCCAGCTTGGTGCAGAGGCTCTCCATCCCTGCCATAGCCCCTGCTCCGACTTCCTGTCTCCATCTCCCCCTCCCCACTAGAAGAGCGGTCGCTTCCTCCACTCGAGGAGGACGACGAACTGCTCAGCAGAGACGGGGGCTCCCGGTACTGCAACCTCTCCGGGATCGCTTGCCGCTGCGGCGGGGGCGGTTTCCTGACAGGTAACTTCAAAGCCCATCCTTTCTAGGGCTCTTTATCTTCAAACCTGTCTTGGACTGGACAGCCCCTCGAATAGAGAAATGTACTTTGTAAAGTTGGCCACATGGCCACCCTTGCCTTGTACTGCCGGCATCTTGCAGTGCTTCATGGAAGCCATCCACACCTCCCTCCCACGTCTTGCACACCAAAGTCGTCCAAAGGAGTCTCCAATGACACCTCATCATTATGTTTGGCCCTGGGCCACTTGGAGGACTCTGAGCTGCCTGTAGCTCTGGCCTAAAATCCAGTGAACCAAATGCATGGATATTGTCATTTGCATCTGGTGGCTCCCCTGGTTTTTGTTCTGATCACATATGTTGTTCATGCCACTCTGAGTACCAGGAACAGCAGCTAATAGAGGGTTGAAGCAGAAGCTTTCCTTCACCGCAACCTTCTGGATCCTGGCCCAGATGTTTTCTAATTGAATTTGGATCTCTGAAGACCAAAACTTCAGACTTTGGCAACATTAGAAACACTGGGACAGGAAGAACATGTTTCTCCCCCCCCCCCAAGAGATAGTAACTTCCCCCTCTCCATTCTCAAACTCTTCTAAAGGAAAGTTCTCTTGATTTTGCTCTGCAATCAATGATTCAAACAAGCCAAAAAATTCAAACCAGTCATCAGTTTAAAAATTTGCTGCCCAGTTTATTACGCTAATCTTTAGATTAGGTTCTATTTTCTTTTCCTCTCAGTAAAATCTGGTCTAGAGTATGTTTCCAATAACCAAAGCAAGCTGTTGCTAGACCAACTCTGCTACAGAGCTGTAGGCTTCATCCCCAGCTATGGTAATAATTCTTACAGCAATCGTTATGATACTTCCAGATGTCAGTACATGCATTATGCTTTCCAAGTACAACTCAAAACCTGCATGTATCCCAAAACCACATGGAAGGGGAATATTAGATCTGGGGGTGGACAGTGTCTGTGTAATTTCCTCTGGCTTCTACAATCCCCTGTAACAACTGCAAACAGGTGTGAAGTATTAGCTGAAGCTAAAAGCAGCATATTGCAAGAAGCAAGCCTTGAGTGTAGGCAAGGCTGGATACAAAACTCAAAGGCCATGTTTCATCCACTGAAATGGGGCCTATTTGAGGCTTCTTGGGTGAATCAGCTTGTGTGTGACAGCATGGTTGCTAAAGAGCCACGAAACAGGGAGACCTTAGCTCAAATCGCAGCTCAGATATAAAGCCATCTGACTGAGCTCTGGGCATTTATTATCTCTTCCTTAGCCTAACCCACACCAGAGGGATGTTTTCAGGATAAAATGAATGTAGTCCACGTACACAGGTTATAGATGTCATAGTGTTTTAATTAATCGAGAAGAGGGGAATTGATATTGTCTCTCTGAAGCACACTCTACTATTCAGAGGAACAGAGGTCTTCTTATAAAGGCAAGTTCCAAGACCTAATACCTAGTCAGTTGAGCTACTCAGGTCTAGTAAAGATGATTACACTTAACGTACTAAAGAGCAGTGAAATTTCCTTATAATTCCCATATTTAATTTTGTATCTTTATTAAGGTTTTCATTGTCATTAATTTTTAAATTTAACTGTGTGTGTGTATTTGTCTTAGTTTTGTTTTATGGGAGCTTAAAGCTGAAATAAAGTGATTGATTGATACTAAAGAGCAAATGACATGGGAATCTGAGGCTTTAAACAGAGACAGAAACTCAAGGAAGTTTAAAATTGGCTGGAAACACCTGAGAGTAGCTGGTGATAGAGGAACTTTCAGAAAAGCAACCAAGAACATTCCTATGCCTTAAAAACTACTCAGTTCATTAGATACATCACTTGCAGCAGTAGTAAATTTGTGTGTGATGGAAAATTATGGATAATGATACCTATACACCTTCTGGTTTGAAACCCGCACACTAAGGAGTTTGTGTGATAGATTTATGCATAAATGCATGCATGTAGATTCAGAATGAAGTCCTGGAGAAATATCTTACATACGTTGCAATAACCAAAGGTTCTTGTAAACTGTGGGCTCACATAAAATTCAGATTACTTGTTTAGATTTTTAAAATTCCCAGGAGCAAAATGGGTTGATGATTTTTCTTCTTACAGCTGCGAAGTTACAGGTGGCAACTAAGCAGTGAAGCAAATGAGCAGCTACAATTAAAAAGTCATTTGAAAACATTTAGGACTGCTCTATTATGTATGACTCCTGCATTCCTGCAGTCAATCAGACTGTTTTAAATCCTAGTGGCTTCCATGAAAACAGCTATAATGTCTCCAAAAGTGAAAGCTATCAGATTTACTTTGATGGTTTTCGTCCTCAGGTTAGGAAGATATTATTTATTTACATTCTTGCAAATATTGCTGCTCTGCTTGCCCAACAGACTAGAGTTCCTAGGATTCTGTAAGGAAAGCCATGATTGTCTAAAAGTGGTATGATACTGCTTTAAATAGTGCAGATAGGGCCTAAGTGACAGAGGAGAGAAGCAGGACACTTCCCCCGACCCAACTCCCCTGAGAAGTTTCACACATGTAAAAATAAGTTTATTTGTTGTTGTCATTGCATAATGAAGGCAACGAATGCTCACACAAACCTACACACATGAATATTCGGGTGGGTGTTGTTTTGAATAGTTTTTAAATGTTTTGTGTTAATTTGTATTTTGTATTTCAGTTTTCTAACTTAGTTAATTTATATAAGTAATTTGTTTGGGGGTTATGATAGTCATTATTTATTGTAATTAATAGTGAATTTCTGTCTAATTATTATTTGTTGATATTTAATGGTATTGTGTACTATTATATTCTAATGGGTTATCGATTATTGCTTTGTTGTTTATTTTATAGATTTATTTCTATGATTATTTGTATTGGATCAATTTTTCATAATGTGTGTGACCTTTGTTGTATCTTTTGTTGTTGTTTTTCTGCTTGTAACCCACCTTACATATAGTAATATGGAAAGGTGGTATACAAAAAGTGAAATGAACATATTAGAGGGCATGGGTGGGGAACTTGAAGGCCTCTAGGCACTGCTGGGCTACATCTCCCATCATCCCTCACCATTGGCCATGCTGGCTGGGGCTGATGGGAGTTGGGAGTCCCAATGACATCTGGAGGGACATAGGTTCCCCATTCCTGTTACAGGGAGTGGCCCCAAATGGTGTGTTAGACTTAACATAGAAGTATAGCTTCAAAATGAGGGCCAGCAACAGTGAGGAGATAAGAAGCTTCTGTAGCAACCATCATGAGGTATCCCCTCCAGGTGTCCAGAGTCATGAGTGCGAGAGGAAGAATTGTGTGACTGAATTTACCTTCTGATTCGCACAGGACTGTCTTACTGTTTTCTATTATTTTATCACAAAGCGCCCTTGCCAGCTCAAAACAACTGGCTTCAACAAGGTCTCTAATTCTTTAAGATCTACAAAATGTGTTTTTCTCTTAGCGGAGAATGTCCTATCTTGCTACATGCTTGCCAAACACCTAATGAACATAGAATCATAGAATCATAGAGTTGGAAGAGACCATAAGGGCTATCCAGTCCAACCACAAGGATGACCACAAGGGCCATCCAGTCCAACAGGATAGATCTTCTGGATGGTTTGAAACAGCACACTAAAAAAAAAAGAAAAGAAAAAGAAATCTGCCACTGACATGCTGTTGTGGTATTTATAAAGAAAACACCCAGAGGAAAATGCAGGTGTGGATTCTAAATAAATGAGCCGGCTAGCAATATCCTTATTTAGTATGTCTCTCATTTTATATTTGGAGGAGGCAGCAATGCTTCTGAATACCAGCTGCTGGAAACCACAAGAGGGGAAAGTGCTCTTGTGCTCAGCTCCTGCTTTCAGGCCTCCCATAAACATCTGGTTGGCCACTTGATCCACCATTGACCTGATCCAGGAGGAACAGCTCCTGTGGGATCAGACCTTTTAGTCCAATCTTCTCACCTCCCACAGTGGCCAACTAGATGCATCTGGGAAATCGACAACATATTGAATCAAATCAATGAAAGAAGCATGCCGTATGCAGACGTTTGGGCGAGGGATCAGAGTCATGCTTGCTTCATGCACATGCACATTTCCTGAACATCATACTTATATACACATGTTGAGCCATAACATTGCCTGCACATTCCCATCATTGTTATTTGTTCATCTATTTATAGATTTCTATCCCACTTTTCATGATATACGTCCTCACTAGGTGACTTGCAATGTCACACCTTATACAATAACAAAAAAATCAAATGTTTAAAATACAATACTAGAGAACTTTACACACACACACACACACACACACACACACACACACACACACACTAGAACACAGCTCATCAAATTGTTCAAATCCAGGCTATCATTAAAATCAAAAGAAAGGAGCCATACATATCTCATTGGGGAGGATATTCCAAAGTCTTCCTAGGCCATGGAAGGGAATGCACCCTTCTATCACATCTCTCTCTCCTTACCTAGGCAGGAATCATTCATTCAGCTTCCAGGCAGAAAAGGTGATGAGTATTTCCCTAGGAAGGAAAGCCCCCTTAAGAGTGCAGTTAAGTTGCTCCAAACAACGATTTCACAGGATGTTGCCAAGATGCACATAATGGAGGCTGACCTGCCATATCTTCTTTCTACCCCCAGATATGGGAATCAATAGAATTCCTGGGAAGGGAATGGGGAAATGTAACTTCTGGGGTAACTTCATTGATTAGCATGTTTGCTGTTGCTATCCCATGAGGTTTTGTGTGTGTGTGTTAAATGCAGTCTGCCCAGTAAATGCTTTTAACCATTTAGCCATAGTATTCTTGCACGTTGAACTATACACTGTGAAATATGCTCCTCTCATAGTGAAACAGATATTGCTCTGTGAAAATGAACACAATGTGATCATATTAGAAGAGTTCTTCACAATCTTGCCTTGCAGAGTATCTTTGGGGGACCACCAACGTAGCGGCAACTTATTTTGAACATGCCTCTGCTTATAAACTGTTAGCGGAGTTGACACCCATTGTGGGGGAGGGAGTTAGTCCTCAATTTCCCTATCGGGAAAAAAATCATTTGACATTCATCTCTGTGTCAATGAGCTGGCAGCAGCAGGCCTGAACAAGGTACACAGTGAAGGTAATAGCTCCATTTGCCACCTTGCAGATTTATTGATTGATTAGGCAGTGATATATATACAAAAGATCTCTTCCTTTGGTGTGTTATACATCTGGACTGTGTGTGGAAAGAAACTACAAAGCAATACAAATCAAATTAAAGTGACTTGATTGAGCCTTAACGCTCAAATCCTGCTCCAATGCCCTGTGGTCTTTGCAGAGTTTCATTCAAACCAGAGATTAGCCCAGATCTTGTTTAGATTGCCAGGGCACAGCCCTGGGAAATGTGAGATACTAATAAAGCTGTTGAGCAAGATCAGAATGACACAAGTCAACAACATCTGGTTAGGAGAATGCTCCCATGGAAAGATGGAGTCTGTGGAGTGGTCAACTTCCTGCATAGTGTAATGGCTAAGAGATGGAGCCATGAACCAGAAAATCCCTGCTTTGAATCTTATCTCTGCCACGAACTCATTTAGTGGTACGTTCTATTCCTATGTGGTGGACCTGTAAAAGGGTAAAAGAGTATTGGGAAATAATACATAATGAAATGGGGGGAAAAATGTACTTTTCAAAAAAACAACAAAATAACCAGGGTCCTTTTATTTGGGGAGAATTCAGACAGAAATTACCAGGTGTCAAAAAAAAGTTATTTATGTATGCCACAACTGCGGCTTGTGTTTTGTTAGCCCAAAAAATGGAAAACAAGCGAAGTCCCAACTAAGGAAGAATGGCAGCTTAAACTGATGGAATATGCACAGCTTGTGGACCTAGCATACAGAATAAGAGAACAAGAAGAATATTTTAAAAGATTGGAAAATGTTTATTGACTATATGGGGGGGGAATTGTGTACATTTGAAAATGTGGGCAGCATTAAGATAAACTCAACAGTGAAAATAAGTTTTGATGGATGTAATAATGAAATACTGTATGGTTTAGTTTATATAAAATATGCAGGGGTTTATGTTATGCAAAATGAACCATGGAAAGAGAAGGAGGGAAGTCATTGATATTTTAAGGTTGTTTAAATGAATATTCTAAAATGTAAAACAGAAAATGTAATTAAAATTATAGAAAAAAACCCAAAACTTACTAAAAACTGTTGACACACTAATAAATTTTAGCAACCCCCCGCCCAAAAAAAAGAATAAAAAAATCTAACAAATAACCAAATAAAGCATGTTAAGTGTTGATCAAATCACACTGTGAGTTCTTTGTGATTTCGTTGGCTGGCATTATAGAATATTAGCTAATTGTGAAAATAGATCTAGTGCAGGGATAGCCACCATGCTGCCTTCCAGATGTTCTCGAGCAACTGCCACAATCTCTGACCATCAGCCTTGCTGGCTGGGACTGATGGGAGTTGGGGTCCAAAAATATCTGGAGGCCACCATGTTGCCTATCCGTGTTCAAATGTGTGCCACTTCTTTCCGTTGAGTTCTTCAGGCAGGCAAAAGTGTGTGTGTGTGCTTTTGGGAATACGACAAACGGGGATTTGATGAGATGAGGACAGAATGACGCATACAATGAAGAGTTTTCAAAACGCAGTGAAGCAAATGAAATGAAATGGTTTATTGCTCTTTGGTCAGCCAAATGTGTACTCATTCTAGTACATACAGCACAGAGCTAAAATAAGTATCAAAGGAAGTACATACAGAATACACTATCGTGAAAAACTTTCCCTCACAAAAGCAGGGCAAGAAAAATTATTTTAACCTGCATGATCTACTGATGCAGTCGATAGCCTTCACTTCTCCATAATCTATTTATTAAATTTGGTGATTCTTTATTATGTTTAATAATCTGAACCCAACAACAGAAATAGTTTTGCTTGAAGAGGAGTCATTACTAAGTTCTACGGTTAGGGGCTCCAAAGAACAGGTCCTCAGATCTGAGTAGAGGGGGCACTCTGCTAAGAAGTGTACCGTGCCATCTTCCTTAAGTCAGTTGTCCGGGCAATATCTGCCCAACCTGTACAGTGGTACCTTGGGTTACAAACTTAATTCGTTCTGGAGGTCTGTTCTTAACCTGAAACCATTCTTAACCTGAGGCACGCTTTCGCTAATGGGGCCTCCTGCTGCTGCCGTGCTGCTGCTGCACGATTTCCATTCTCATCCTGGGGCAAAGTTCACAACCCAAGGTACTAGTTCCAGGTTAGCGGAGTTTATTACCCGAAGCATTTGTAACCTGAAGCGTTTGCAACCCGAGGTACCACTGTACTGAGCTTTATAATACCCTGTCACCTCCATTAGCTTCAGAGATTATAACTTACCGTATTTTTCCATGTATAAGACTAGGTTTCCCCCCTAAAAAATAATGTCCAAAATTTGGGGGCATCTTATACACAGAGATAAAAGGGAAAGGGACCCCTGACCATCAGGTCCAGTCATGTCCGACTCTGGGGTTGCGGCGCTCATCTCGCTCTATAGGCCGAGGGAGCCGGCGTTTGTCCGCAGACAGCTTCCGGGTCATGTGGCCAGCATGACTAAGCCGCTTCTGGCGAACCAGAGCAGCGCACAGAAACACCGTTTACCTTCCCGCCGGAGCGGTCTCTATTTATCTGCTTGCACTTTGACATGCTTTCGAACTGCTAGGTGGGCAGGAGCTGGGACTGAGCAACGGGAGCTCACCCCGTTGCAGGGATTCGAACCGCTGACCTTCTGATCGGCAAGCCCTAGGCTCAGTGGTTTAACCCACAGCACCACCTGGGTCCCAAATACACAGAGATATCTCCCCCCCCCATTTTCTTAAACCGGAGTCCCCCAAAATAGGGGGCGTCTTATAGACGGGGGCATCTTATAGGCAGAAAAATACAGCACTTGAAGTCAAAAGCCAGCTCAGCTCATGTAAATGGATAAGAGGCAAATAAGAGGGCATCTGTCTGGGAAGAATATTGTTGCTGACAACAAGCAACATTGAGTTCTGTATATCAATATAGAAAGGTATTGGGTCCGAACGTGGTGGGTTATTTCTATTTCAATTAATAGAACTAATCAACCACCTTACTCATAGCAACCTCTGTAATGAAACAAATGAGAAACATTTGATGGGTTAAACACACTTAGGCTGCAAATGCAGAGTTCTCCCTGGATTGACCAAGGCTAATACTTTTTCCTCTCTGAAACCTCCAAGAGGTAACCATGAAGGTCACATACCCACTTTCAGAATTTGCCAGTTGTACGGGCTGGCCCGTGTATTGCTTCAGAGGTCTGACCTGCAGAAAGAGGGCACACAGCTTCTGAAAACGGAGTTGTTTTGACAAGGCTTTTGCTGTTGCGACAGCACCTAAGACAGGCATGCAACGATTGCCTCTGTCTTAAGTTCCACAGTGCCTGTTTCCTTAACCAGGCAGGAGAAACAGAATGTAAGCAGACCCACCCTCGAAACAGAGCAGTTGTTTATGGCGTGCTGAATTTGGATTTACTCTCAAAGCGCATCTGTTTTCTACAGTTCTTGGGATGGCACAAGTCTGCCGCAGTTAGTGGTGCCTCATAGTTTCACTATTACGTACTAATGTTCTCAAAATATTAGAGTGAGATGCTGAGGACAATATACCTTATCCTTTATATACCCTTTATATAGGTCATTATTTTTCTGCAGGAGAATTTCTCCTTTAAGTCCCTAAAATGCCAGAAGCCTGCTCCACAGCACCCCAGGGCAGGACTTCCAGTACAGTTGCCCTTGTTTTGTTGAACAGCATTGCTGTGGAGATACGACAGGCATTCGGTATCTGTGCTTTCCGGAAACAATTGAAGGCACTTTTGCTTTAATAAGCTTTTCAAGATGGATGAAAATGTCTGCGTTGTGGTGTTTCATTAGCTATTTTTAGTTGTTTGCTTTGAGACTAATATGGAATGAAACAACAACAACAACAACAACAACGTGAGTTGTCATATAATAATCCATTGCTTCTCAAAAATTGTCCTTTGAGGAGTATGGAAGAGCCTTGTTCATTTAGCTGGCAAAGCTGTTTTCTTTTCTCAGGTGAAAAGGTGCATGTAAGGCCATTTAACCCTAGACTCGGTAAACAGCACACTGTTGAGGCTTGAAAAATTGCACCCAATAATCACCACTTGGCTCCATTGCACAGGCCCACACTCATCCCATTGTCACGCCACCTCCTCCCCTTGCCCACCTGCTCTCTTCTTGGTATGCCAAGAGTATGTCAAAACTGACAAAACTCCTTCCTGGCAGCAACCCCGATAGGGTGAGAATGCAGGGATATCTCCAGGCTCTTTATTGTCTTCAGCATGTAACACACACACACACACACACACACACACACACACACACACACACACAGAGTGAGATAGAGAGACAGAAAGAGAGATGAGAAGGGGTCGTGCTGCATAACCCTTGCATGTGGCAATGTAGTTTACTATTAGGGGTGTGGAATCTGTGGTCTTCCAGATGTCACTGGAGTCTAGCTCACCTCATCCTACCCTGTCTATTGCGTAGTCCAAGGTACCCCCCGAGGAATGCCTTCAGGGAGTTGAGGAGTGTTGAGGAAATTTCAGTACAGTGTGAGAAAATGTGTTTCAGTCTGAGGGCCACATTCCCTTGTGGGCAAACTTCTAGGGGCCACATGCCAGTGTTAGGCATGGCTAAAATTGTGTCTAGTGCAGCAGCAGATTTTTTTAAAAAATTATTTAATCATTTTTTCGATACAAACATCAACTGCAAAAGACACATAGAGCAAAAACCATAATAACAATAATAACACAATTTGACAATTCAGGTTTGAATACATTGATATACCTATGATTACACCTTTTTAAACAACATTTTCCCACTGCTCTCTCTCCCCCCCCCCCTTCTTCCCACCACTATCCGCCTTATCGCTTAAATATTCATTCCTGACAGTGAGAGCTTCCTGACAGTGAGAACTTCCTGACAGTGAGAGCTGTTCGGCAGTGGAATTTGCTGCCAAGGAGTGTGGTGGAGTCTCCTTCTTTGGAGGTCTTTAAGCAGAGGCTTGACAGCCATCTGTCAGGAATGCTTTGATGGTGTTTCCTGCTTGGCAGGGGGTTGGACTGGATGGCCCTTGTGGTCTCTTCCAACTCTATGATTCTATGATTCCAGATTTCTTCATATTTATCCATTCTTATTTTGTGTCGACATGCAATTTGTTCGTATGTAGCTAATCTGTCCATATTATCAATCCATGTACTTAATGGAATCTTTTTGCAGCTCTTCCAATTCATCAAAACAAGTTTTTTTTGCTTCTAATATAGCACAGTACATCCATGCTACAAATCAACATATGTACTAAGTTCTCATTTTTATTCCCATATTTCTAGCAGTTGTCTGCACTTGTTATTTTCTTCTGGCATAGTTTTGCTGCAGCAGCAGATGTGACTCCTACAGTGTAGTACAGGCATAGGCAAACTCAGTCCTCCAGATGTTTTGGGACTACAGTTCCCATCATCCCTGACCACTGGTCCTGCTAGCTAGGGATCATGGGAGTTGTAGGCCAAAAACATCTGGAGGGCCAAATTTGACTATGCTGGCTGTAGTACATTCCAGTCGCACAAAAACCAGAGGCTTCTCTACACACACACACACACACACACACACACACAAACAAACACTTACTTACTTACTTGCCGCATTTTTTGCTCCATAGGGCGCACCGGACCATAGGGCGCACCTCGTTTTTAGAGGAGGAAACAAGGGGAAAAAATATTTTTCTGGTTTTCCTCCTCTAAAAGCCCTGTTTTTTTGAGGATCAGCTCAGATTTGTGCAGCTTTTTTGCAAAGGGGGAAAAGCAAAGAGGAAAAGCCCCATTTTAATGGGGTTCAACTCACATTTCTACAGCTTCTTAAGGAAAGGGAGCCGTTTCTACAGTTTCCAGACAGATAATCTAATCAGCCAGTCACATGTTGCTGGGAAACAAACAGCCTCCCTCTGCAGCACATTAAACAATGGAGGCCTGGGCAAGGGAGGACCCTTATCTCTCTCCCGATCTCTTGCTGATCAGCTGCTGAGTGGGGTCCTTTCAACACCCCCTTTTCTCTTTGTAAAATAAAAAGCACACTCCTCTTTTGGCCCCTGGGCAGTTTGGCTCCAGGGACCACCATTCGCTCCATAAGGCACACAGATATTTCCCCTTACATTTTAGGAGGAAAAAAAGTGCATCTTATGGAGCGAAAAATACGGTACTTACTTACTTACTTAGCCAAACCTTTATTAGGCATTACAAATCTAGGCCATCATAAAACATTCATATATAAATTTTAAAAATATATACAAAAACAGCCATGTAAAATATGTAATAACAAGGAATTTCATTGGAGTTTCTTCTTGCTAAATATTGCCATTCACCACTCTAAGAGATACTATTGACAAAAACTCAGCCACCCTTGCAGTTATTTCCAAGTTAATGTCAGACAGATAGAATCTGATATTTTCATTGTGCCGTGATGTGAGACTACCCAAAAAAGGGGATAGCACACATTTGTGTAGCTGGTTGTACAATGAACAGTAGAAAAGAGTATGTTCTACAGTGTCCAGCACATTCAAAGAATATCCGCAATGTCTATCATTTCTGGGGATGTTTAAATATTTGCCTTTGACAAAAGCTGAGGGGAAAACATTCAGTCAGACTAACATAAAGGCCCTACGCAGAACACATACAGTTCAAAGGCCAGTCATATAACAGGACAATGAAAAAGTGTGACACAACTCAAAATATAATTAAAACAAACTAATAGCATAATAATGGAACCAACACTATGTATGTCCCTTTAGGAGTTCTATATGGAAGTTAAAATAAACACAGTGGGTACGGCAGAATGTATTGGCTCTATACCCTGGTCACCCACCATGGGTTGGAGAGTAAACTTGAGATGCAAGGAATTTCCTGTATTTGTAGAAGTGCCCCCAAACTCATTTTAGAAACCTGGAAAAATCAGTGCCCTAGAATGCATGAGCAGCAGTAGACAGTGTGTTTGGGTGGCAGTGCTCACCTGACTTCTTGACAGCTGAGTCACTGCTGCTTTTTTTGGAGACAGAGAAGGGGCAAGTCAGTGAGGAGGTCAGCATGGTGCAAATGCAGTGGCAGAACCAATCTGGCACTTCTGCTGGTGTGTTTGCACCGCACTGACCTCCCCACTGCCTTGTCTCCCCTCCACACACAAACACTTCCCTTTCAAGTAAGCAGCAATGGCTCGGCTGCCAGGAGGTCAAGTGAGCAGTGGAAACCCACTATGCTATCTGCTGCTGTGCCTGGGGAGCTTCCACAATCCAGTAGACTCTCCACTTAAAAAGAAACAAATCACCCTCCAATTCATAGAATCTGATCAGAACAGCAGCAGGGGGCAGTCAATGCATTTGTCCCTATATCTCTGCTTCATGTGTTTATTTGACTCGCTGAACAGAGGGCAATATGTAACCTTTAAAGTTGACCCTTTCCCAAACAATGTCTGGTGAGGATGAGCCATGCAACTTTGCTGCTCACAAATCCACAGTTTCTGGAATTTTGCTTGCCAATTAAGTATCCCGGGATTCCAGTTTTCCCTGTCTACTACCTATAGATGAATGATAAACATCCCAAGCTACCTAGGTTGTGTGGGAAATTGTTAGAGCATGAGTATCCCATTGCATGTAAGAGAAAAGGTGCACTTTCTATATGATGCCAGAGTTCCACTAGAGGGCTCTTAAAGAGAACTACATTTGAAGTCTCTTCCTGTTTGCTAAAGCGATTTCTTAAGTATATTCATAATAAAGCAGACATCGTCAAACAGCAGCCTGTTCATTTCTGGTTGACTAAAAGTCTATAACCTATCCCTGAACTTGTTTTCCCCACCCCTCCTCCTCTCCTCCAGGTTGTTCGGTCTGTGGGAATTATTATACTGGAAGGCAGGAAAAAACATGTCCAATCTGACAGAGATAGAAGAGCTCACGGCAAAACGTATTTCAGGAAAACCAGCATGCTCATTCAAGTATTGTAGACCTCAGAGTTATTTAGGCCTAATGCAAAGGGTATGACTTATCACCAGTTGAGAATGATTCTGCTAAATCATAATCAGTCCCCCACTCAGCATTATGTTGTGTGTGACATTATGTTATGTCACACACAACAATGGAAAACATGACCAATGAGTGTTAATAGTTCCAACATAATTTGTTCTTCAGATGCCCAAGCTGTACATTTGAGTTAAACACAAAATATGATATCAAAGTTCCTAAAATGTTCAGATGTTCAGTCTTTAGTCATCATCTCACTAAGCAATGACTTCTTGAACGCCTTGGATATGTGATATTAAACGGGGGGGGGGATGTGTTTGAGCTTCTGCAAGGTGTGCTTACCATGCTAGTAGGCATTTACACAAATACAGAGTTAGTGACAATGGACACTTTGGTTTGGTGTGCCTTCCATACAGACATCCCCTCCAGAACTTCTCATTTTTTTCTATTAAATTAAGCACTGAAAAGTAGGACCTGCAACATGACTCTGTACCCTATCAGAAGAATGTTCCTATTCATGGTTCCAGCCAGTATTGGTTCATGGGGTGGGGAAAATAGGATGACATTGCCCACCTGCATTACCAACTGCGAGCATCACTGCTGGTTCTTGAGAGGGAGAGAGGAGATGGGTGAGGTGCGGGGATCTCAGTGCACAGCTCTGCTGTTGCACCCACACTGCAATTAGCTCAACAACCAACAGCGACACTCAGCATTGGGAAGGCAAGCTTGAGCTTCCTCTCTCCTCCATTTCCCTTTGAGGGGGCTGACGCACAGACTGACATATGACACACAAATAACTGTCCCCTGCTCGGGCCAATGGGCACTATCTATCTGCCATGTGGGAGGGACAGGGAGAACAAGGGAGACAGACAATGGCAACATTGGGGCCTCTGCTCCAGTTGTTCTGTCCCCAAGCCATTACCAGGGCCAGCTTTATATTTTATATCATCTACTGGTTGCCACATTTTAAAACTTGGGTGCAGTTGCAGAAATGCACTGCTTCCTGACATGGACTAGATTGGTAGATTCATAGAAGCCCTATTAAGTAGATGGGATGGGATTGTAGTGTTAAGAAGAAGAGTTTGGATTTGATATCCTGCTTTATCACTACCCGAAGGAGTCTTAAAGCGGCTAACATTCTCCTTTCCCTTCCTTCCCCACAACAAACACTCTGTGAGGTGAGTGAGGCTGAGAGACTTCAAAGAAGTGTGACTAGCCCAAGATCACCCAGCAGCTGCATGTGGAGGAGCGAAGACGTGAACCCGGTTCACCAAATTACAAGTCTACCGCTCTTAACCACTACACCACACTGGCTCTCTTAACCCAACCTCCCATCACCAGCATTGCTGCAGCTTAACAGGAGAGAGAGAGAGCTGAAAACTGGATGGGCTTTGCTGATATGTTACGTTGTGCCAACCTCACTACTACCTCCCCACACTGCCACAAACCTGCTACTGGTCCTGTTGAAACATTCAGTCGAACACATGTGGGCATATACTGTGAAAGAGGAGCAAGGGTGTGCTTGCTGACCTGATTTAACATTGGTGTTGTCGGCTGCCACCTCCACTCCTGATCTCCATGTGTTGAGCATGAAGGTCTAAAGATATATTCTGTTGCAAGAAGATCCATACATTTGTGGAAAATATACAATAACAACCTATTTATCAGACTTAAACTTTGAGGGACCTCCAAAATAAAAGGAATTCAAAGCAGATCCACTGAAATCAAGGGAATGAGTTTACTCAAGTCCATTGATTTCCTTGAGTCTGGTAATAATAATAATAATAATAATAATAATAATAATAATAATAATAATAATTTTATATGCTGCCCATCTGACTGGGTGACCCCAACCACTCTGGGTGGCTCCCAGCAAAAGAAGGAGAAGGAGAAAAGAAGAAGTAAAAGCACAATACAACATCACATACTAAAAACCTCAATGAACAGGGCTGCCTTCAGATGTCTTTTAAAAATCACATAGCTGCTTATCTGTTTAACATCTTCTGGGAGTATAATTAGTGTTGGGTAAAACTCTGTTTTACCGAACAGGCAGTGAGGCAGTGAGAGATTTTACTTTCTTGGGCTCCATGATCACTACAGATGGTGACAGCAGTCACGAAATTAGAAGACGCCTGCTTCTTGGGAGGAAAGCAATGACAAACCTAGACAGCATCTTAAAAAGCAGAGACATCACCTTGCCGACAAAGGTCCAGATAGTTAAAGCTATGGTTTTCCCAGTAGTAATGTATGGAAGTGACAGCCGGACCATAAAGAAGACTGATCGCCGAAGAATTGATGCTTTTGAATTATGGTGCTGGAGGAGACTCTTGAGAGTCCCATGGACTGCATAAAGATCAAACTTATCCATCCTTAAATAAATCAGCCCTGAGTGCTCACTGGAAGGACAGATCCTAAAGCTGAGGCTCCAGTACTTTGGCCACCTCATGAGAAGAGAAGACTCCCTACAAAAGACCCTGATGTTGGGAAAGATGGAGGGCACAAGGAGAAGGGGACAACAGAGGATGAGATGGTTGGACAGTGTTCTCGAAGCGACTGGCATGAGTTTGGCCAAACTGCAGGAGGCAGTGAAGGATAGGCGTGCCAGGAGTGCTCTGGTCCATGGGGTCATGAAGAGTCGGACACGACTGAACGACTGAACAACAACAAAAACAAAAACTCTGTTGCTGTTCAATACGGTATATTATAAGTAAAATATTACAAACACTTTAAAAATATTTAAATAATATCTATAATAAACACACAAGTAATGGCAATTAATGAACAGGATGCTTCTCCTAAGATGTAGATGTATGGTTTAAGGCTACAATCCTAAACAGAGGTACCAGCAGGCAAACTCCACCCGATACAATACAGTAAGCTAGCTTAATATTGCATCATTATTTAAGACCTCACAGAATATTTTCCATTGTTGCTCCCTCCATTTCACTGGGTCTTTCTCACAGATATTAAAGGGACACAACTCCAGATTTTTTATTTTATTTTTTTGGGAATACGATCACTTTAACTATGGTGTGTTTTGTTTCATGGGAAGCTAGGAAATGAACCCCATTGATTTTAATGGGTTTTTCTTCCCAGCAAGTAATTTAGAATCACAGCATAAGTTGTTCATTTTTTTAAAGGCACGGTAAGCCTTGGAAAAGTAAACAACTTTGGGATCAACTAGCCTGCCTTTCGAAGCAAAAGCAAATCTGAAACAGGAGTCTACAACCAGTTATTTATAAACATTTTGCACTTTAAGGCTGCATGTGAGTACAGATAAGCATGCTTAAGCCCCTCTCAGTTTAAACATTTATAAACATGCTCCAGATTACAGATTTTAAAATATGATTTATAACATTATATTCCTGCTTTTCTAGAAATGTTTTCCTGGCATTTACCCCCCTCAAAGGTATTTCAAACAAGTATCATTTTCTACACTATCCTTAGAAAAATCCCCTCTTTGCAAATCTCATTATGTAATTTTAACATGCATTTTTAACATGTGATTTTGTTATGCACAATTGTTTTTAAATTGCTAGTTTTATTTGCATTTTGATTATAACAAACCCTCAGTGAGTTAGGGACTCTCCCCCCCCCCCTGCATGCAAACACAGACTTGGGCGAATTGAGCGGATGAGACCAATAGTGGGTCCAATCAGTGGCGGAGGAAGACTCTTCGCCACCTGGGGCAGCGAAGCAGAGGCACCCCAGGTGGCATCATGATGTGTGCGCCGTGACGTCATGATGCATGTCGGATGCACTACGCATGCCCGGAATTTCCGTGCATGCGTAGTGCATCCAGGCCGGCGCTGCTGCTCCTGTGGCGAGCCGGCGTGCGAGCTGCGGCTTGTGGGGCTGCACCGGCCATCTGTAAAGAAGCACCGGTGGGGTGCCAGGTGACGGGGGAGTGGTGGGAGAGGCCAGGGAGTGTCACCCCCCTTCCCTGGAACCCAGGGTGGACCGCCCCCTACGCCCCGCCCTTCCTACGCCACTTTGTCCAATGGTGAAGAATGTTGGGGCAGACGGGGCAGATAAGACTCATCAACATGGGAAGGTAGCCCATCTAGGAGAAGGCAAACTCTGATCCTACATCTCTGCTGCCTTGCAAGACATCTTGGGGAGAAGAAAAGTCTAAGGAGTAAACCCTACACAAATCCAGAGTAGAGTCCCTAAGTCGATTGGATGGCGCCTTGTATGCCTCCTTCCGGCAACTCCTGCAGCCAAGCTGGTGCCAAATGTATTGCTCTGCTTCAGTGAGGTTGAGAGGGGGGTCTTTTCATCTGGGCAGCCCAGGACCTCCAAACACACTCCCCTCCTGGGGAAGTCACTTCGGTGCTGCTCACACAGCAGTTTGACCTCACCCATGATGGCACACTCCATTGTCTCTCGAGACAGATGGATACCAGCAACAATGACAAAGAAATTAAGTATCGTATCGAAAAAACATTTACCCCATTGCAGTGTCCCCTTGCAAAGAGACAGAAACATTTTTTCTCATGCACTGTTGCTCATTTACACGCTAACACCCACCCACCCCACTTCTCCTCCATTCTCTAGGTTGTCTGGATGAGTTCTTACTAATTCTGCTATCCAGGGCCTGCAATTGACATCTATCCAAACGCAAGCAGCAGGACAAAGGATACAGGAAAAAGTGAGGGATATCGCCAGGCTGTCTGTTAACTGTGGTGATGAGGGCTAGAGGTATATGTGACAGAGATGGAGAAAACCTCCAGCTCTTCAGATGTTGTTGGACTGCAACTCCCATCACCCCCTGTCCATTGTCCATCTGGCTGGGGTTGATAGGACAACAACACCAAGAAGGCCACAGGTTTCTCTCCCGCCCCCGCCCCCTGCTATATGGGGAACACTGCATTGGAAATCACTGATACTCAACTGTTGTTCACACTGATCTAATTTCTAGAGCTAAACTCCATAAAAGTATCATGTCAGAACTGGATCCCGGTCAATGTAAACGGTGTGTTTTCTTAAGAGCACAAATGCACAGGATTTTTTTGTTTGTTTGTTTTTAGATTTTCTTCTAAGCCAACCTTTTGACCACAAAACAGGCCCCCGGGGTGGATCACGACTGTTCTAAACAGAATACAGAAACGGCAGCCAATTGCAGCAGCCCAACATAAACAAGTTGTTATAAAAAAAAACCCTAAAATCCCAAACATATTGGCCAACTATCAGGACAAGTTTTTACGGTCTTCCTAAGATCTTGCAGAGTACATGTGCCTTATGTTGTTGATCTAATCTCGGCAACCCCTGTGGACTCACAGCACAGCGGAACCTGTGCAGGTCCCCTAAATGTTTGCAGAGCAGACATGGTCACCAGAGACCTCACACAAAAGCCTGTTCACTGGCAAAATGGCCCAAGCTATGTCATGCTCGGCAATGTTTAAATTTAGCATTGTTTGAAACAATATTAAGAGTCATTGTATGCCTTGTGATGATGTGAACATCTATGGAAAAGCACAGCCCTCTGAAAAGACAAGCAACACTAACATACAATCGTATGCGTGTCTACTTGGGAGTTTACTACTTCAAGTAGTCATGTAGAGGATCACATTATTTATTTCGTAATACTCCAGTTCCTTTGTAAGGGGCAAAAGGAAGTGTTGCAGATTTTTAGGAGGTCAAAGAAAAGGACCCAGGAGGCCAATTGATTTGTCCATAAAGGCTCATGTGTTAATACACACACAGAGAGAGACACATGGTCTTTACGTGTGAAATCTTGCATGAATGCTGGGTCTCATTTGATAATTTACTGGTGCATTCGTTCATGCTTTCTTGCATGGCTCATTTCACTAAATACGGAGAAATTAGGTTGAAATCGGTTGAACAAGCTGAAGGATTTGGATGGAGAATAGCAGATCGTTTTCATAGGCATAAACTCTAAAAACAACAACAGCAAACACACACACACCAAAAGATCTGAAACATGTTTCTTCCTGACTATGGAGGTTCCCCCCCTTTTTTTCTAACCACCTTCCTGACTCTCTGCCAAAATTTACCACTTGCTGGAAATAATGGCAGATTTGATATCAATTTTTCTTCTAATTTAATTTGCCCCAGCCTATTTAACATCTCCATTGCCCGTATTAATGATGGACTGCTCAAAAAGTCCGGCTAATGAAGATCCTAGAGATGCCTTGAAAAAGCATGACAGCTTTTGGAAGGAACTAGCATTCCCTTTTGAATGCAATGAAAGCCTATCTTTTCATTTCTTAAATTACATTAGCATCCAATACGGAATAAAAGCACAAGAAATACAGAGCTACGTGTGGACCTCAGCCAAAATTTGCCACAGCTAATAGCAATCTTTCTGCTACCTTCCCTCGTTTTTGGACTAGCACCCATACAAAGACGCAAGCTTCTTTGTCTAGACAGGGTCAGTTGTGGCTGGTGTTCTCAGAAGCTCTCTTGCATCCACACCTGGAAAAAAAGAGAATAGGACAAGCCTATTTTTTTCTTGGAGAAGCATTGGAGGGTATGCCAGGCTATGTGTGAGCATGTCACCTAGGCAAGCCCCAAAGGGTTTTAGCTGAGTGGTAGAGCACAGGTCCCAGGTTCAATCTCTGGCATTCCCAGGTAGGGCTGGGGAGCCACTGCTGAACAACATGGACCTAGGACCTGAGTCATTAATAAAGCAGCGTTAATAGAAGTGTTCCTGTCCCCAGCCTGAGTTGAGTGCTAATGTAATTTAAGAAAAGAAAAGATAGGCTTTCATTGCATTCAAAAGGGAATGTTGGTGCCTTCCATTTTTCAAGGCATCTCTAGGATCTTCATTAGCCGGACTTTTTGAGCAGTCCATCATTAATACGGGCAATGGAGATGTTAAATAGGCTGGGGCGAGCTCTGGGCTGCTGGCAAGGCCCCTGTTCGTATCTAGAGGAACGTTCATAAGTCAAAGCACCTACTGAAGGTCATAACTGGAATTGTACGTAAGTAGAGCCATACGTAAGTCGAGGTTCCACTGTATATCATTGGCCTGCTGTATTATATTGTAGGCCTATTGTATCTTGTATTAATATGCTCTTCTCGGCTTTGGGGGTTCCTGGGCTAAAAAGCATGGTATGAATAACACAACACAGTGTAACAGTCAGATGTGTATCATAGCCATAGACTATCTTCATATTTTTATGCCCACTCACCATGTCCCCTGCTAGCTGCCTGTGTGGTGAGTGAGCATGAGAAGGGGCTATATGAATTAACCAATTCATGTGCATAGAGCTCATCCATACAAAAGGGGGATTTGATTGGAATTGGCAGCAACCATCCCTCACAACTTGCATTCAGAAGGTGCACTGACTCTAATCCTGAGTTTCCCATTTAGGTTTCGTAGCTAATAGCTGTTGATAGATCCAACGTCCATTGCAGATTAAGGGAGCTTGCAAAAGAGAAACCCTGCATTTAAAGGAAAACCACATCGATGGGTATGACATGCACATTAATGGAAATGCTGCAGTGCGGATTCAGAGAGAGAGAAAAGTTTCCATTCCCAGTTTGTCAAGGACCAGGCATGGGGAATGAAAGATTTGGCTCTGGAGATATTTGTTGGACTCCAGTTTCCATCAGCCCCAGCCAGCATGGCAGATGGCAAGGGATGATGGGAGTTGTAGTCCAACAACATCTGGAGGGCCACATATTCCTCACTCCTGTTATAGACTAAGTAGGAGCATTATAGACAGATGCCAGGCAACCAGTGTTTTCACTAATTACCTTGGGAGGACATCAGTGTTGCACTAAGGCATTCCTTCTGCCAGGGCAAACATTTCAGCTTGCAGACAATCCTGCTTCTCCTCCACTTATGCACTGTTCTGGGGTACTCCTGACTCCCCTATAAACAAGAGTTTGCACAGGGAGAGAAGAGTGTGGAAAGCCCCACAGCACAAGCAGAACCCTTTACAGAGGCCTTCCGCTGGTGGCACAGATGGGTTGAATCCTGCTCCTTATACATACTATTCATACTATGTACAAACACAGGGTGCTTACATCACCACAACATTTTGTTTATTTATTTATTTCTTAAATTTATTATTATTATTATTATTATTATTATTATTATTATTATTATTATTACCTAGACTTAAAAAAGGAATCATATGTCACTGTCATGCCTGCCAATCTTGCAACCTTTTCACAGGGGTGGGGGTGGGGGGTGAGGAGCATTGAGAAAACTTGTAACAGGTTTTTGCTAAGTATGGGTGGAGTGGAAAAAGTGATCCAGATTTAATTACCCACACTTAGTCATAAGCAGCAGGAACGGAAGCGCTCTAAAAAAAGTAATTGAAACTGCTTTTTCATGTATGTATGCGTATTAACATATTAATTTCCATCGCGTCATGCCATGCAAGAAATGTGCAATACCTATATTAGAATCTGACTGATACGGAAGAAGCACGTGGGGCTGGATGATCCCGGAAGGTTCTGCTTCTTCATATTTGAGAGGATAATGCAAGGGGATGACAGAACCCCTTCTCTGAAGCTATTTCTTGTAGCATATTTTACAGGTGAGGGAGGAGGCCTTTAATGTTCTTAATCTGTACTTCACACATCTCAAAAGGCAGAGGGCAGGTTCACTCACACATGTTTATCCCTCAGTGACTGCAACATTGACAAGTGATGAGCTGGATGTGTGAGCAAGCACTCCCAAAGGAGTGACACTTTCTGCAGAAGTGATTTTCAAAAGGTTTCACATGCATCCATTTATTAAGTGATGTGCAGAGCTTCAGAACGGACTGTCAGTCTAGATAATTTTGGGGGGCACAATTCCAAGGTGGGAGCACAGGATTTTGTGACACTTCCTGCCAGGGCCAACCCATCCATGACCCAAGGTGAGGTGACTGCCTCAGGTGGCGGTATCCACAGGGGCAGCCGATCCAGCTTCTCCTGCTGCCGCTGCCACAGACACAACAACTGTTGCAGTGTGCTCCTTGGAGGTTGGATTTGCTGTCCCCTTGGCAACCTCCACAATCCCACTTCTACAGCCGCCTCTGGGCAAATAAGTTATGCTGGTCTTCTCCCACCTTGTTCCCAATGTAAATCTTTCTTCCCTTCGCCCCCCCCCCCCACCTCCAGCCATGCCAACTCTAGGGGCCCAAGGTGTCCTCAGCCCCCTCAATATTTGTTTGAAGGGGGCTAGGCCCCTCAATGGTGAGGGGCCCTGGTGCGTGTCGTGAGTGCATGTGACGTTATGCGTGATGCATGTGGGGGGGTCACAGCTTTAGCACCCGACTCCGCCAGAGTGCACAGCCTCCTCCAGACGACATGACATCGCTCCATGTGGAACACATATTCCCCCCCCCCCTCATTCCCAATGTAGATTCTCCCCCCCCCTTGATTCTGATGCAGATATTCACTCCTTCTTCCCTGGTGGGGGAAAGGGAGCCATTTTGTGGTTTACCTTAGGTGCCAAAATGTCTCGGGCTTTTTCTGTTCCTCAGTGTTATCAGAATCTGTTTCCTCTCTGGCCTCCGTTAGTGTTATTTAAGTGACTTTTCCAGCAACAGATTGTGACTGTGGGCCAATCATGCAGTGAGCTTCATAGCTGGGCAGGATTAGAACCGGTCCACAGCCTTAGTCTAACATCCTATCCATTGCACAGGGGATGGGGGAAACTGTGGCTCTCCAAGTATTCCTAGACTACAGCTCTCATTATTCCTGCCCATTGGCCATGCTGGCCAGGCCTGGTGGGAGTTGCCTTCCATGCTGGCTCTCTGTTAACTGTGTTGTGGATGGCTGTGTAAGGGCTTATTCTTCCTGACTTGACTGCTTTTCATGGAAACGCAGCCGTTTAGGTTGGAATCGCTAATTAACAGAGGAGTTTGTTTTCAGCTTGTGCAAATCCATTCTCCAATTATGCCGTGAATGTTTATTTTTCTCCTTGACTGACTCTGGACACAGTTTGCAAAGGCTCTCTTGCCCCGTTTGGGTGTCGGCACTGATCTTTTCTACGCCATTCCATGTCAGGCTTGTAAAAACACACACACACCGCAGATTGAGGGATTTGTTGTTTCAAGGGGTGGGGGGCATGTTATAGGTGTAGGCGTCATTTGAGGTGATTGCCCTTCAAGATTCCCTTAACAGGCCAGGTAGGAATCTTGTTTCAGAGCTGGGGATAGGAGATGGAGGGGATGCGTCAAATCCAGCAGCAGCAGAAACACAAAACAGAATACCTTATGTTCCTGGATTCTTAAGGTAAATGCCTTATTCCCCTAGCCATGGCTGTATGCACAGCAGAATAATTTTTAACTCTTAGACATCTAAATAACCTGAATTAATACTAGGTGGTAACATGGGAAAACGCTGCCCACCTACATTTTTTTTTTAAAGGATTTGGTCTTCAAATGAACAACGTAATGAAGCAGACTTGTGCATAAACCATTCCATGAGTTCATGTCTTGTTCCATCACTTCTTTTTCTTTCCCCTGTGACATTTAAAAATAAGCCATTGCTGCTCTATGCTGTTTTAAACCCGGAGAGACATTGCTTAGTAACGTCGGTCTTCGTAAAGTGCTTTACGGCATAACTTGGTCAGTAGAGCATAAGACTTTTAATCTCGGGGCTGTGGGTTCGAGCCCCATGTTGGGCAAAACATTCCTGCATTGCAGGGAATTGGACTGGATTATCCCCATGGTCCTTCCACCTCCACAATTTTATGATTCTACGAAAGATACCGAGAGGTAGAATTTGGAAGAGCGAGTTATTAGGAAATATGAAGCGTGTTTTCTGTTGGGGATATTCACATAATGTTTCCAGGTAGGTACTGTTCAACTAGACCTTCAGGAAGTATCCCTGAAAAGGTCAGATACCTTTGACTCCTGAGACAATTGCCTGTCACACTGATTGTATTGGGCGACATGCAATCTTAAGTTTCAACAGAATCTTTGCAAGAGTGGAAGATGGGGAGAAAACCAGAGCAACTTGGCCATGCCTTTGTGATCTCATCGGCTTCACTCTGTGGCCTCCCAGCTGCTCCTCCATGTCTTCTGAGAACCAGCCACCACTACAGAAAAGTATATTTGCCCAATCTTAGAACTGGATGGTAGAAAATTCTCACTAAATGGTCCTTTATCAAACAGACGTGGTGCAAACAAGGCTATTCCCACTCAAAAATGTTAATGTGAAGCCATCATGAGCCTGGTGCTCTCCTCTCTTTAATGCATGCTTTTTAAAAATAAAATAAAAAAGGTAGGGAAACCTTTCCTACATAGGTGTCATGTGTGGTCTAGCAGCATTTACAAAAGTCTGAGTCATCTCTACCCACTCAGAGGAGTTGCAATAAAATCACATGAGCTTTTGGAAGCAAATGGATCATATAGCCACTGCGTTGGTTTGAGAAGTAGAGGAATTAATACTTTAAAAAACACACACACACACACACACAAAACACCACACAATGTCAGCTTAGTCATCTCCCTCCTGGATGTGAGTAAAGTCTTTTTACAGCTCATCAAGCTCTGCCTCTAGGAGAAGAGACATGATGCTGGCAACTGGTATGTTGCTTCAGGAAGTCATCTGAGCAATCTCCTCCACTTCTAGTTACATAGTGGTACCTCTGGTTACATACTTAATTCATTCCGGAGGTCTGTTCTTAACCTGAAACTGTTCTTAACCTGAAGCACCACTTTAGCTAATGGGACCTCCTGCTGCCGCTGCGCCGCCACAGCATGAATTCTGTTCTTATCCTGAAGCAAAGTTCTTAACCTGAAGCGTTATTTCTGGGTGAGCAGAGTATGTAACCTGAAGCATATGTAACACAAGGTACCACTGTAGTCATCTGATGTTGGACAAGGAGCTTATCGTAACAACTTCACTTATGGGGCTCACTAGTAGACCCTGACTAGGCTTCTTAAACTTGGTGCACTATTTGAAAACCATAGTCTTTGAATTGAGAGGCATTCTCCTGAATACCAGATATGGATTGGCTCTTTTTAAAACTTAACATGACCCCCTCCACATTGCTGTTAAATGGATAACAGTATTAAGCTTCCCCTCTTCTCATACAACTCATCCCAGAACAAATAATCAGCTGTCCTAGCTATTGCATACTTCAAGCTAAATAAATAAATATCCAGTTAAGGAAGCCATTAAAGGGGTCGGGGGAGAGGAAAAAGAAGGAAGGGGTTAGAACAGGTCCCCACAACTAGTTATTAGGGCTATACTGAATGTTTGCAGCTGGCTATCTAGGGCATGAAAGGGTTTGGGAGAGCATGCCTGAAATGTTCCTCAACCCTGCCTCCCTAGAAACCGCAGAGACACATTTGTGCCAATTTGCACTAACCCCTTTGTTTCCTAATAAGTAACAAACCCCTGTTTCTTCTTGTATGTGTTTCCAACCAATTGGGGATCATATACTTCATTTGATGATGTCACTCTGACCCTAGTCAGCTGTTGGCATGGGGAAAGGCTGTGGCTCAGGTGAGCTAAGTGGACCAAGGCTCTCACTCAGTAGTAGGCAGCTTTTTATCCCCCCCCCCGGAACCTATTCGGTGAGCAGTTATTGGGGGGGGAGAGAGAGAAAGGGGGAAGTCCTATTGCACTAGAGGAAGATGTTGCACTGGCTTACACTAGTGCAGCAACTTAGCTGAATGCGAAGAGATATGATTATTGTTGTTGTTGTTGTTGTTCAGTCATTCAGTCGTGTCCGACTCTTCGTGACCCCATGGACCAGAGCATGCCAGGCACCCCTATCCTCCACTGCCTCCGAGTTTGGCCAAACTCATGCCAGTCGCTTCGAGAACACTGTCCAACCATCTCATCCTCTGTCGTTCCCTTCTCCTTGTGCCCTCCATCTTTCCCAACATCAGGGTCTTTTCCAGGGAGTCTTCTCTTCTCATGAGGTGGCCAAAGTACTGGAGCCTCAACTTCAGGATCTGCCCTTCCAGTGAGCACTCAGGGCTGATTTCTTTAAGGATGGATATGTTTGATCTTTTTGCAGTCCATGGGACTCCCAAGAGATATGATAGCCACCTTCAAATACCTCAAGGGCTGTCACATGGAAGAAGGAACTAGCTTGTTTCCTCCTGCTCTGGAGGGTAGGACTCAAACCAATGGCTTCAAGTTGCAAGAAAGGACATTCCAACTAAATATCAGGAAGAACATTCTGACAGGGAGAGCCGTTCAACAGTGGGACGGTCTCCCTCAAGAGTTTGTGGACTTACCTTCCTTGGAGGTTTTTAAGCAGAGGTTTGATGGTCATCTGTCATCGATGCTTTAGATGAGATTCTTGCATTGCAGGAGATTGGAATAGAGGACTCTTGGGGCCCCTTCCAATTCTATAATTCTATGATTATATGATTCAGACATGGAGACTCCCCCCCCCATTTCTCCCTGTCTAAAAGGTAAAGGGACCCCTGACCGCTTTGTCCAGTTGTGCTGCGGCGCTCATCTCGCGTTACTGGCCAAGGGAGCCGGCGTACAGCTTCCGGGTCGTGTGGCCAGCATGACTAAGCCGCTTCTGGCTGACAAGCCCAGATCTCTATTTCCCCATTGCGTTTGTGGGAGTCCTTGTGCTGGTTTCTGCTAAACGAGTCAGGTAGTTTAATCTGGCTCATAGTACTGAAGGAGAGGCACATGGTCAAGGGCTCATTGTTCTATACATCTATATTAATACTTTGAAGACACTCGAACTCAGGACGCAAGGGAGAAACATGCTAAGAAGAAGGAACGCTTGGCAAATCCACACCGTGATCAGATCCCACCGAAACCAATATCCCCACTGTGGAAGGACGTGTGGATCCCAAATTGGCCTCTGCAGTCATTTAAGGACTCATTGTTAAAATCGTGTTTATGGAAGAAAATCTTACTTGGCTATGAGTGATCGCCAAAGAAGAAGATATTAATACTTGACATGCACCATTGCCGGGCCCAGTGAGTTACCTAAATTCAATTCAATTCTGAGGCAGTAGGTTGCATTCTGAAAACAATGGCACAGATGGAATTTGCTTAGTCAAACATATGTTGTTAGTCTAGTTTTAGGCATTTAATTGTTTCATACTTAGTTTCCTCAAATAGTCTCTGCCTCAGCAGAAGCTGTTTTCATGACCTTAAAGAAAATGGGAAAGAATTTATGAGCCAGGGAAACCCACAAATTTGTGTGGGAGGAGCACAAGATTCAGTCCTGAAACAACCCCAAAATTCATAGCTCTCAAAGCACTATCATATAACAGTCCTCCTTTTGGGGACGACTGAGAGATGCTGGTGGCACTTACAGGGTCTGGATCTTGTGGGCGAGTCTTTTCAAGAACCAGACACATCAGCAAGAATTAAGAGTGAGCATAGCTAAGCAGGCAAGCCAGGGGACAGAGTATGGAAATCTGTCCAGAGAAACTTTAAGCCAGAGGATATAAGGAGTCAGAATCATGTTTCAGTTGTGGCTAGGAAATCAAGCCGAGAATGGAAATTGAAACAGCATATCTGATCCCTCGAAATTAGTGTTGCCTGGTGCACATGGGTGTGTGCAAGATTATGGCGTCCAAATGCATGGATCTTGAACAAAGACATGGCTCTGATCACCTTCTGGAGTTTCTTCGGGCTCCACCATTTGTTGTTCTATCACGCGCTTGCTTGCTTCCTTCTGCCGCCGTGACACGTGTGCCTGTGTTTTCTGTTCCCCAGATGAGGCCCAGGTGCTAGCTGCTCCCTCTCTCCCCATTCGCTGTTCCTTTCCCAGGAACAGACTTCAGACAATCTGTCTGGGGCAGGGCCAGCCCGGGCTTTTTGTGTTTTCCACCATTCATTCTTCTTGCAGATCGGCTGCGCCACGGTGGAATTTTTACTGGCTGTAAATACTTTATTGGATAGATTAATATGATTTAAAGCACTGCACACCTAGTAAATACCGTGAGCTATTTGCTTTAGCAATACCTGTGGAAAGGGCAAGCGGGGGATCAGGCGCTGTTGGAGCCAATGGTACTATGGGCCAGAGGGAGGTCTAGATGAATAATGATCAGGGGGGTTTTCTTGGAGGGAGGTGTACCCAGCAAGGTGACTCCACTGGTGCATGCTACTGCTTTGTGTAGTTATGTTCTCCTTCACTGACTATCAAAGCTTTCAACAACCTTTCCTGCTGAGTTCTGACCAAAGGATCTGTTCAAAATTGGCTAAGAGGAGGGGTAGGGTGGGGAGGAGAGAGAGAGAGAGAAAATATGATTAAAGAGAAAAATAAATAAAAAGGCAGTCAATGTTCTGGTGGTCTCATTTTTATCCCCTGTGTTTGTTTGCTTTTTTTTTAAAAAAAATTGAGTGCTTCTCCTCTCTCCCTCCCCCTCCTCTCAATATCTGGTGTGTATTGTTACAATTCATTACATCGCCCTACATTATCAGCAATAGGAGAGAGATGGGTTTGTTCCAAAAACTTGGTCGTTTTAACATGTAGAAGTGTTTTGAAGTGTAAGAGAGACAGATAAAAAGACAGACCGACAGACAGAGAGGTGACGACTCAGAGATGTGAGAAAACTCCTAAATTAATTCCTCTCAAAAGAAAAAATCAGTTGGCCACTGCACTTGTAAACCTGTAATTGATGCAGAAAGGTAAACTAGCAAGGCTTTATAGTGAGTTGTTGATGGGGAGGCTATCCTTCATTCCATCAGCAGTGTTTCCGAAATTTTTTACACATAACTTGGGAAGACAGGCAAACTAATACCAGTGTACTGGAAGAAGCAAAGATCACCAGTGTTGAAGCAATTATTCTTCAACATCAAGTTTGTTGGACTGGTTGTGTTGTGCAGATGCCTGATTACCGTCTTCCAAAGCAACTACTCTATTCCGAACATAAAAATGGAAAGCGTAATGCTGGTGGTCAACAAAAGAGGTTTAAAGACTGTCTCAAGGAAAAGAAAAAGTAGTATAAACACCAACAATTGGGAAACACTTGCCTGTGAGCGCTCCACTTGGAGAACAGCCTTTACCAAAGGTGTCATGGGCTTTGAAGATGCTCAAACTCAGGATGCAAGGGAGAAATGTGCTAAGAGGAAGGCATGCTTTAATAAATAGCGCGCACACACCCTTTGAGTCAAAATTAGGGACAGGACTGCTATTGATTTGTGAGCTAGAAACATAGGAAGGTGACGTGTACTGAGTCAGACCATTGGTCCATCAAGCTCATTATTATCTATACTTTACAGGCAGCGGCTCACCAGGGCAAATCCACACTGTGACCAACTCCCGCCTGGAAACCAATGTCCCCACTGTGGAAGGACGTGTGGATCTAGGGATCTAGAATTGGCCTCCACAGACACTTACGGGATCATTGTTAAAACCTTGTTTATGGAAGACAATCTTACTTGGCTACGAGTGATCACCAAAGAAAGAACCCTTCATATATAGCTGTTACAAGCTCAGAGTCTTCTTTATCCCTAAACAGTGGCAAGGCTAGCAGTGTGCAAAACTGCCTTGAGAAATGCCACTAACATTTTCTTTTATAGTAGGAAACTAAGAGACTTCATATACATGTTTTATCTGAACAGGACACTCCAGATGCACTTCCGAATTCATTATTAGGGAAATTCAGAGGCAGTTCTTTCATTTGCCGGTTCTAAAGAGGGACATGAACCCTCTTCCCCTGTTTTTACCAATGACATCCCATTCGTTCCCTCTTCATGGACATTACCCTAAAGAAGAAGGGTGAATGTCCTATTAAGTAGGCCTGGTCCCTACAAGATGAACCCATGGTGGTAGTCAACCAGATTTCACTCAGAGTAGACCCAGTAAAGTTACTGTTAAGTCCATTAATTTCAGCAGGTCCACATCTGACTGGGTTGCCCTAGCTACTGTGGGCAGCTTCCAACAAATAGACATTCATACCTTGGAAGCCGAGCGCCTTGCGAGTCAAACGTTTGGCTCCCTAACACAGCAAACCTGGAAATGAGTGTTCCAGTTTGCGAACGTTCTTTGGAAGCCGGACGTCTGACACGGCTTCCACAGCTTCTGAGTGTGGTGGAGTGTTATGTACTGAGTTGAATAGGATCCAAAATGCAGCAGTCTGATTGGTCCTAGAACAATAGGATTGAGATTGCAGCAGTCTGACTGGTCCCAGAACAATAGGATTGAGATTGCAGCAGTCTGATTGGTCCCAGAACAATAGGATTGATATTGCAGCAGTCTGATTGGTCCGCAGGAGCCACCCAATCCAGCTCCAGGTGGAAGTGAATCCGCACTCCGATTGGCATACAGGAGTATCCCAGAATTAGCCAATCACGTGGGGCCCATTGTGTAAATAGTGTATATAAAGCAAACGTTTTGGGGAAACTGCATTCCTCACTACTATGAGCTGAATAAAGAGCATGAAATTCACACTTGACTCCGAGTATATTTCATGGAGTCTCCTTCTTTGGAGGTCTTTAAGCAGAGGCTTGACAGCCATCTGTCAGGAATGCTTTGATGGTGTTTCCTGCTTGGCAGGGGGTTGGACTGGATGGCCCTTGTGGTCTCTTCCAACTCTATGATTCTATGATTCTATGATTGGCTGCAGGAAGCCGCACCTTGGTTATTGAACATTTTAGAAGTCGAACAGACTTCTGGAATGGATTCTGTTCGGCTTCCAAGGTACAACTGTAAAAACATAATAAAACATTACAAATTAAAAGGCTTTCTTATACAGGGCTGCCTTCAGATGTTTTCTAAAGGTTATATTGCTACTCATCTCCTTGACATCTGAACCATGGGTTTCCCAGGGGAATGGGCCCTTCCTTTGGAGCGGATGGGCTCTTCATTCATGTATGGACCTTTCTTTTGGAATCTGGACTCCAATTATTCCCCCCCCCACACACACACAGTAGTCTGCAGATTGCCTTTATTTCCCTTCCCTTCCCTTAACAGGCAATAACTGCTTGGAGCAAGTAGAACTTTCAGCTGTTGGCCAACTCACATTGCACCCCAGGACTGATGGCACACAATGATATGCCAACTGTCGCAGGGGGCAGAAGGAGATGGTTCCCTCATTTCTCAGCCCCACATCAGCAGCCAAATGCTCTAGCTACTCAAAGCAGTTAAAAAAAAAAAAACCCAGCCTTTTTATTAAGGCAGCCTGTTGAACTGTAAAAATTTCTTTTTTATATATAAATGATTTTTATTATTTTAAACTATAACAACTACAAAAAATAAAAATAAATTCACATACATTCATCCGTTTTGGCTATCATAGCCGTGACTTCCCTCAGACCTACCAAATGGCTTTCAAATTTCTATCTTAAATCTATACGTCTTAAAACTATCATTGCTTAAAGTATCATTTACATATTAATCACTATACAATTCACAATTACAATAATATTTCTACATTTGTCTACAAAGCTTCTTGAAGTCCTATAAGCGTATTCAATTGAGAATCATTGTCTCTCAAATAGTTCGTAAATTTAAACCAGTCTTTGATGAATTTCTGGTCCTGCTGTTCTCAGATTCTTCCCGTCATTTTGTCCAGTTCTGCATATTCCATTAATTTCACTGTCCATTCTTCCTTTGTCGAACTGTAAGAATTTCATGCAGATTTAAGAAATAAATAACAATCCACACATTTGTGTGGAATTGGGACAGAACAGACTTTGAACTGCAAACATGCATAAACAATAAGGGCTGAATTTAGACTGGTGTATCAGGTCTTTTCGGCATTTCCTTTTAAACATTTCCTTTTCTTCTTTTTGGCTACCATGATTAGTATAGCATAATGTCATGATAATGCCATGAAATCCACCCAATTTGGCCACATGATTTTGGTATGGAGTCACATCGCAGTGAGGACAATATATTGCCTGTATTCTTAGCAGGTGTTGGGGAGGAAATACTGTGAACTCTTTGCCTTTGTTTTCAGCTCCCCCCTCCCCCCCATGTATCATTTTGTGCAGGAAAAGGGAAACGCCTGCAAAAAGTCCCCCAGCCATTCTTAGCTCTACTAATTAGGATGGCCATGAAACATGTCCTTCTGAATGGGAAAACCTTTCACAGAGAAACCGTTGTGCATCGCCCAAATGGCTGGAGAATGATAGAGCAGCTACTAACTTGCTCCAGGGTGTTAAGAAGTACATGAAAAACAAATGGAAGGAAAGAAGGCATCAGACACCTGTCATCTCAGCTTCCTCTGGAGTTTTATAAGCCCATTGACAAACACAGCCTCCGCAGAAGGCAAACTCACACTGACAATATGGCCATAACTCTTTGCCACTTTCTGGATGGGTTTCCAGCCACTTCCTTATTTCACCAAACCCACATCAGATATTCATCTCTCTCTGTATTTTGGAGCTCTGTCAAGTAATAAACTTGTTTTCCTGGGGCATTAGAAGTTTTGAACTTCCTTTTTTATAATAGTTTTTTTTATTAATTTTTCAATTTTAAAATCAAAATAAACATTTTACTAACTTTAGATATCCAGTGACTTCCCTTCTTCTCCTTCCATGGTTCATTTTACATATCTTCCATTCCTGCATATTTTACTATAACCATTCATGTCAGTTTACCATTTTTACACCATTCAGACATTAATTACACTGTTAGATTTATCTTAATGCAGCCAGAATTGTAAGCAGTGTACAATTGTTTTCCCTATACAGTGGTACCTCGACTTACGAATTACTCGACATACGAATTTTTCGACTTACGAATTTAAAAAATGCCCGCATGCCTACAAATTTTTCGACATCAGAAGGACACCCGTTGGCGGTTTTAGATGAGGTTTACTCGACTTACGATTTTTTACGAATTTTTCGTTTCCAATGCATTCCTATGGGAAAATTGCTTTTTTCGACTTACGAATTTTTCGACCTACGAATGTGCATTCGGAACGGATTGAATTCGTAAGTCGAGGTACCACTGTGTGTGTGTGTGTGTGTGTGTGTGCATTATAACAACAACAACAACAATGTTTTCCAGTCTTCTTTAAATATATGTGCTTCTTGGTCTCTTATTCTATATGTTAAACCTGTAAATTCAGCTTATTCTAACCATCTTAAGTTGCCAATCCTCTTTATCTGGGACCTCACTCACTTTCCATTTTTGGACTAACGAAACACGGGCCACTGTTGTTGCATACAGAAACATATTTTTCTGACACCTGGGAATTTCTGTCTGGGTTATTCCCAATAAGAAGGACTCTGGTCTTTTGGGGTGAAGTTTTGAACCTCCTATAGCGTTTCTCTCCTGATACCAGAGAGTTTGGCAACATTTGTGCCAGTGCTGACAATATTGAAGCTAAAAAGCAGAGAGAGATAGAGAGAGAGAGAGATTTGACAAGAGACACTGACCATTTGGTTCTTTATCCATAACTGCAGTTTCTGTAGTTGACTGGGAATTACACACACACACACACACACACACACACACTATATAAAATGCTCAGAGGAAACTTGAGGTATGAGCATGATGAATATAGATTTTAAAAACAGACAAAATGACACAGGTGGTGAATCACATGGCTTTTAACACAACCTAATCTGAACAAAAATGTAGCTATTACTTTATCAACAACAAAGAGGTTTTTAAAAAAAGTAATACAGCCTTTTTGGAGCCATGCAAAATTGCATTAAAAATAAAAACTCTCTCCATGAATTTACAGTGTAAAGCCATGGCAGCCCCTTAGATTCAAGTGAAGAAAAATAATAATCTTTGCTTATTTTTCCATGAGCAGACCATTCTAGGACTCATAACATTCACATGCTGTTTCCCTAAGGGACAGTTAGAGCAGTCACCGGTGTGGCATGTGCTTCTATATATATATGGTCCTCCTACCTTGAAGGCAGGGTGGGGGCGAAGCTACATCAAAGAGGCATTTCAGATGAGAAAAGGTTCAGTTTACTCCTCTATCTCAAAGAAGAGTTCGATGCAAATGTTCCAGGGAGAGCCAGGGGGGTGGGGATGGGGGATGGCCCCATATTGTGCAAGGATGAGAAAATATTGCCATCTGTTGGCATCATGTGCAAGCAGACTCATATATATGCATGTTACTGTGTGTATTTATTTTGCTTCTGTGCCGCGGAGGAAATAAAGATGCAATATCAGCGTTGCCAAATGCAATCATTTCAAAGCTGAGATGGAAAAGGAGTGAGGCACTGGAATGCGGGTGTCTCAGCCACTTACCACTAACTGCAGAAGCAAAACGAGGGATGCACATTCAGAAGTAAAGTATCCTAATGGAGAAAATTTAAAGCAAATATCTAGGTTTAGGACATGCTTGGGTGGGTTAATTGACTCATCAGAGGAGCTACTAGAAGATGCTATAGTAGCAAGTCAATATGTAGGGTCAAACCTCAGCTATTTTGCTTTAACAAATAGTACCCCCCTCCCTATTTGAGTCAAGGTTAGAGACAGGACTGCTATTGATTTGTGAGCTAGAAACCTAGGAAGCTGACGTGTACTGAGTCAGACCATTGGTCCATCAATGGTAATGGTATTATCTATACTTCACAGGATAGATAATACCAGTACCATTGATGGACCAATGGTATTATCTATACTTTACAGGCAGGGACGTGGGTGGTGCTGTGGTCTAAACCACTGCGCCTAGAGCTTGCTGATTGGAAGGTCGGCGGTTCAAATCCCTGTGACGGGGTGAGCTCCCCTTGCTCGGTCCCTGCTCCTGCCAACCTAGCAGTCTGAAAGTACGTCAAAGTTCAAGTAGATAAATAGGTAGCGCTCTGGCAGGAAGGTGAATGGCGTTTCCGTGCGCTGCTGTGGTTTCACCAGAAACAGCTTAGTCATGCTGGCCACATGACCCGGAAAAACTGTCTGCTGACAAACGTCAGCTCCCTCAGCCAGTAAAGCGAGATGAGTGCTGCAACCCTAGAGTCGTTCGTGACTGGACTTAACTGTCAGGGGTCCTTTACCTGTTATATATACTTTACCTGTTATATATATATATACACTTTACAGGCAAGGGACGTGGGTGGTGCTGTGGGTTAAACCACAGAGCCTAGGGCTTGCTGATCAGAAGGTCAGCGGTTCGAATCCCCGCGACGGGTTGAGCTCCTGTTGCTCGGTCCTTGCTCTCCTGCCAACCTAGCAGTTTGAAAGCACATCAAAGTGCAAGTAGATAAAAAACCTTCCAGCGGGAAGGTAAACGGCATTTCCGTGTGCTGCTCTGGTTCACCAGAAGCAGCTTAGTCATGCTGGCCACATAACTTGGAAGCTGTACGCCAGCTCCCTCAGCCAATAAAGCGAGATGAGCACCGCAACCCCAGAATCGTCCGCGACTGGACCTAATGGTCAGGGGACCCTTTACCTTTACCTTTACTTTATAGGCAGTGGCTCACCAGGGCTTCTGACAGGTTCTCTTCCAGACTTATCTAGATATGCCAAGCAGAGGCACTAAGTTGCCCCCAAGATTGAGGGGGCCTGTGATGTCATGCATGTTACCGTTGTGCAACACCATGTTGTCAGGAGGTGTTTGAGGGCTCTGGCGGAGCTGGCCACTGAAGCTGTGCCCTGCTCGGCTCCACGCTCAATCTCCTCCGCTCCCTCAACATTGAGGGGACTTGGCCCCTTCCAACAAATATTGAGGGGGGTGAAGACACCTCAGCCCCCTAGAGTTGGTGTGCCTGATGCCAAGGATTGAACCTGAGATCTTCTGCACACAGAGCATGTGCCCTATCACTGAACTATATCCCTTCCCTATAAAAATGTTCATGTGGGTCATAGGAAGCTCAAAACAGTTGCTGCGCCTGGCTGTCTGTATCATAGAACTGCCAATAGACACCTTAGTTAAACCACCATACTCAGAGACAGTATACTTCTGGATAACAGATGTTAGAGGGAAACACAGAGGAGCATTGCTGCCAGTGCTATTTTTCTAGAGAAAGAGGTGCCAGAACTCACCGTGAACGCCACCATTGTACTCTTATAATGGCAATGGGGCCCACCTGAGAGATGCCGGAACTGAGTTCTGGTGAGTTCTAGCTGGAAAAAAAGCCCTGGATGTTGCCCTTATGACTTGAAGGAAGGATACTGGCCTGGGTGGACCCTGGTTCTAACCTGATGGCACCCTTCTGGACCGCTTTGATTTTATTTAGAAAATGTACGAGCGCAAAACCACTTTGTCAGATGTTCTCTATGATTTCACTTCCGAGGCTGCCAAGAAATTGTGTTTCACGTGGGGATTTCCAATGTTCTGCCGGGACTTCTCGCACAACACCTTGTTGGAGCCTGTAGAGGGTATGTAGACACCGAACGAAGCACTCACACAGTTATCCTTAGGCTTTCCCACCCACATTCAGCATTCCCAAAATACCAACAGGAGCAGCCCGTTAATGTAGCTGCATGCCACAAGCATTTGCTTTCGATCCAAAGGCTTCCTTAGCTGCTTAATACATTCATTTCAGTCCTGAAGGGATGAAACTCGCGGGGGGGGGGAGAGATCCAACATGGGGAAATTATTCTATGAACAAACACTCCCCCTCCTCCCACTCTTGCCTCAGGGAGAAAGAAGGCTGCATCTCTCTCTCATCTGTACATTTGACATTTAAAGCACAGTCCAATTGTACAGCCTGTACCGAATTGATCTCCTAAACAGACAACACACCCTTTAGCATCTTCAGACGTGGCTGCATCACTGCAGGCAACGGGTCCTCGAATGAGTAGCAGAGCGTTTGAGGTCAGCCGCAGAGTGCTGCAGGAAGAGGTCTGAAAGTATCCTAACGTATAACACATGGGTAGGCAAACCAAGGCCCAGGGCCGGATCCAGGCCAATCGCCTTCTAAATCTGGCCTGCGGACAGTCTGGAAATCAGCGTGTTTTTACATGAGTAGAATGTGCCCTTTTATTTAAAATGCATCTCCGGGTTATTTGTGGGGCACAGGAATTCGTTCTTTTTTCTTCTTTTTTCAAAATATAATCCGGCACCCTACAAGGTCTGAGGGACAGAGGACCCCCCCCCCCCGCTGAAAAAGTTTGCTGAGCCCTGGTATAAAATATTGAACTGGGATGTGGGAAATCTGGGCTCATGGGAAGTCCGTTCTTCCCTTCTTGGGCAAGAGGCTTTGTGGGCGGACCTCAGGCCTCCTTGTTAGCCAGCCAATGTCAGGCCGGATTGCCTCCCTGCCACCCAATCAGCCAATGGCAGCAGGAGTTGGAGGGCATTCCCTTGGGTGCAGGACCAACTGCCCAATGGTGGCACTTGGGCCTGCCTGCAGTTGTTTGTGGTCAGCATTTACCTTTACGGGTGCTTCAGATAGGGTGGTTATTTGTACGTCACCAAAAAGAGATAAAGGGCTTGGATCTGCATGGCATTTCCACATACTAATTTATATGTATAGATGAGGCTTTAGAAATGATGGCAATGATTTAAACTGAATTAGAATAGATCTCACCATGGTGCGGAAGAGTATGAACAGGTGACCGTGGGAACTGCTTCATCTTTTGTCCAGGGGTTAATTATAAAGGGGTGGCTGTGAGGCCCCACAGCCAAGGCTGTCAGCAATGAGTTGCTGTATCCTGTGAAATCTGGACACAAAGTGAAAATCTGCCACTGAAAACAGAGCAATTACATGACTCCTTCATCATTCATCCAAAGTCATCATGGACTGGAATAACACACATGTTGTCGCACCAGTTGAGTTTTTAGTACAGGTTGGCAATGCTCAGCGTCTATTGCAAGGACCCAACTGAGACAGGAGCAGGTACAGAACTTTGCTGCGGACGAGGAAAACGATAGAGGAGAAAATGAGCAGATTAGCGAAAAACAGAAAACAGAAAGAAGGCTCTTCCAGACAACCTGTTTATTGAACACTAGTGGTTATTATGCCCGTTAATTTAACGGGCACTAGAACATATGTTCTAGAACATAGGCGGGGAGCGTGTGGTGGGCGGTGAAAGTTGGAAGGGAGCGAAGCGCCACGCAGCCTACAGTAGGCTCCACGGGCGTTGCTTCGGGCCCGGCTGCCGCCGCTCCTCCCCAGGCACGCTTCCCTTACCCTGCATGCTGCTGACTGTCGTGTGCGCCGCCTGGGACCCGCCGCCACCAGAGCCAGAGCCGGGGCCGGGAGCCGCCATTGTGCAGCGCGCCAGACACGGAGGGAGGGAGGGAAGGAGGGATAAGGGGACGGACGGCAGGAGGAGGGAGGCTGCAGTGCAGCAGGAGCGGAGGAGCAGCGGACCCGACCCCCTCCTTGCCCGTCCCGCGCGCCCGCCCTCGGCTCCTCACCTGTGCGCCGCTGCTGCTGCTGCTGCTGCTACTGCTCCTCCCTGCCCCGCTTGCTTCAGCCCCAGCAGGCAGCTGACGGGACACCCGGAGCTGGGACTCGCGACAACAGGCGCCAGCCTCCCTGGCCCCGACCCACCCAAACCACCGCCAGTCGTCGTTGCCCTCCTCCTCCTCCTCCTCCCTCTTTCTCGGCGCTACTGAAGCTCCGTCATTGCCGTCCTTCTCCACCTCCTCCCCCCTCCTCCTCCCTCTCTCTCGGTGCTACTGGAGCTCCGCTTGCAGCCCCCACCGTCTGCTCGTTCCCTCCCACCTTCTCCTCGCGCCGACCTTTCCCAAAGTGTCTCTGCGTTCCAAGTCCCAACGGCTGTCCGTGGGGCACATGCGCAGTAGCGCAAACCCAGGGGCACAGGGACTGGATGCAGAGACACTTGGATTTTATATATATAGATTAAACCAGACTGCTTGCATAAAGCTTGCACACCCTCTCTTTTTCTACACCAGTCACTTTCCAAGCCACACAAGTTCTCTGTGGGGTTTTTTTAAGTGGGTTTCTTACACTGGGCAACAGGGTGATTTAGTGTGCCTTAACTGTGTAAACCTAAAGTTCAGGTATGCGTTTGGATCCCTTCCAATCGGGATTCAGGCCTCACCATGGGACTGAAACCGCCTTGGTCGCGCTGGTCGATGATCTCCGGCGGGCTAGGGACAAAGGTGAGAGCTGTTTCCTAGTTCTGCTGGATCTCTCAGCGGCCTTTGACACCATCGACCATAACATCCTTCTAGACCGGCTAGAGGGGTTGGGAGCTGGAGGCACTGTTATACAGTGGTTCCGCTCCTTCCTCCTGGGCCGTGTTCAGAAAGTGGTGGTGGGGGATGAGTGTTCAGACCCCTGGGCTCTCACTTGTGGGGTGCCTCAGGGTTCTGTCCTCTCCCCCATGCTTTTTAATAGCTATATGAAGCCGCTGGGAGAGATCATCAGGGGGTTTGGGCTGGGTGTTCATCAGTATGCGGATGATACCCAGCTCTACCTCTCTTTCAAATCAGAACCAGTGAAGGCCGTGAAGGTCCTGTGTGAGTGCCTGGAGGCGGTTGGAGGATGGATGGCGGCTAACAGATTGAGGTTGAATCCTCACAAGACAGAAGTACTGTTTTTGGGGGACAGGAGGAGGGCAGGTGTGGAGGATTCCCTGGTCCTGAATGGGGTAACTGTGCCCCTGAAGGACCAGGTGCGCAGCCTGGGAGTCATTTTGGACTCACAGCTGTCCATGGAAGCGCAGGTTAATTCTGTATCCAGGGCAGCTGTCTACCAGCTCCACCTGGTACGCAGGCTGAGACCCTACCTGCCCGCGGACTGTCTCACCAAAGTGGTGCATGCTCTGGTTATCTCCCGCTTGGACTACTGCAATGCGCTCTATGTGGGGCTGCCTTTGAAGGTGACCCGGAAACTGCAATTAATCCAAAATGCGGCAGCTAGACTGGTGACTGGGAGTGGCCGCCGAGACCACATAACACCGGTCCTGAGAGATCTGCATTGGCTCCCAGTACGTTTCCGAGCACAATTCAAAGTGTTGGTGCTGACCTTTAAAGCCCTAAACGGCCTCGGTCCTGTATACCTGAAGGAGCGTCTCCACCCCCATCATTCAGCCCGGACACTGAGATCCAGCGCCGAGGGCCTTCTGTCGGTTCCCTCACTGCGAGAAGCAAAACTACAGGGAACCAGGCAGAGGGCCTTCTCGGTAGTGGCGCCCGCCCTGTGGAACGCCCTCCCATCACAGGTCAGGGAAATAAACAACTACCTGACATTCAGAAAAAACATGAAGGCAGCCCTTTTTAGGGAAGTTTTTAATGTTTGATATTTTTGTATTTGGTTTCTGTTGGAAGCCGCCCAGAGTGGCTGGGGAAATCCAGCCAGATGGGCGGGGTACAAATAATAAATATTATTATTATTATTATTATTGACTCTCTCCTGCAAAATAGCAACGGCCTGGAGCCACCCAGAAAGAGAAAGCTATTTATACTTTCCTTACTAGTAGACAAACTTCACTGATTTGAAGCCTGCATCATTCTGTTAGCACTATGTTGAAAGATAGACCTGGAAACTACAAATAATCGATAGAAAACCTTCTCTATCTATTTACTTTATTTTTACATACTTGAGTATTTAGCAGCAGGTCAGGCCAGGCTAGCAGGTCACATCCTGAGTAGGGATGGCAGATCTGTAATTTACTTTTCTCTCCATTTCTCATTTCCCCATTTTTAAATTCAGTACTCCACATTTCTGTAGCATTTTACAATTTTTTTTTAAAAAAATACCGTAGAACAATCCTCCTCAATAGGTCAGACCCTCCAAGTGTTCCTATTTTCCAGGGGTGTCCCTGATTTAGAGAAGCCATCCCAGTTTCTGATTTGATCCTGGAATGTCACTTATTCCATTGGAGAAATGTTGGAAGGTATGGAGTTATCTGACCCCTGAGGCATCTCAAGGCAATCCTGTATAGGGAAGTTTAATGCTTTATTATGTTTTTATGTATGTTGGAAGCTGCCCAGAGTGGCTAGGGCAACACAGTAAGATGTGTGGGGTGTAAATAATAAAATTATCATTATGGAACAGGACATCCCTATTTCCATCGGAGAAATGTTGGAGGGTATGAATAGGTACCCATATAAGTATAGGTTGTATTATTATTATTATTAGTAGTAGTAGTATTAGTAGTACTATTATTACTATTACCCCCCAGCTCAGTGCCCTGTGTAGGGGAACAACCCACACTACCCTAAATTTGACGCTACTAATTATATGCACTTTATACATATTGGTTGAGATCTGCATGGCAAAATTTCAAAGGTTACTTGTGTTTCAGTTCTCTTATTGTTTGAGAACATGCAAATTAAGTATGTTTGTCTTTAAATGTGAACTGAATCTCTTCCCTCCCCCCAAATCCCCAACTCTGTAAAGTTGCTTTCTCCATGCTCACTTTCTTCAAATCATCAAAGGGTATTTTGACCTGGCTCTGAACTCTGACCCAGCTTTCGCAACTGCCCCATGTTTCCGCTTTTGATTGGAAAAGCAATCTCGGGCCATTCATATCCAGCCTCAGTTTTCCTCATAGCAAGCCCAGGTACTTGACAGTGATATAAACTCTGCTTGTGCTACTTGCTGCTAGCTCTATTATCTCAAGTCATCTACAAATACAACACATATCCATGGGAAACGTCCAGCAAGTTCTTCCCGGTGATGCCACTCGTGTAGGAGCAAATCCAATGCCCAGAAAATTTGGAATGCTTACCTTGAGTACTCATGGTCACACTTTGTTCCATATGCATGAGCACATATTTGTGACCAGGTGGCAAAGTACTCCAGCTCCTTGCTTCACTTCCTTTCACTGATTAGTCTCTTCATTAAAAAAAGAAGAGGAAGAAGAAAAAGAAAAAGAGTTTGGATTTGATATCCCGCTTTTCACTACCCGAGGGAGTCTCAAAGCGGCTAACATTCTCCTTTCCCTTCCTCCCCCACAACAAACACTCTGTGAGGTGAGTGGGGCTGAGAGACTTCAGAGAAGTGTGACTAGCCCAAGGTCACCCAGCAGCTGCATGTGGAGGAGTGGAGATGCGAACCCGGTTCCCCAGATAACGAGTCTACCGCTCTTACCCACTACACCACACTGCATTTGCTGAAACACCATTAGCAAGAAAGTTATATCAGGACTGGGGAACTTTTCTCAGACCAAATGCCACATCCCCTCATCTCCAACCTACATGCCAGTTGATGGGAGGGTCCATTTTGACTTAATTTTAATGCTAAAACTGATTAAAATTGTCTCAGCTTTCTGCAATGCATTATACGTAGGGCTGCCTCCAAAGGCGGTTCGGAAACATCAGCTAGTGCAGAATTTAGCTGCCAGGTTGCTCACTGGAACCAGACGGTTTGAACATATTACACCAAACCTGGACTGACTGCACTGGCTACCAATTAGTTTCTGGGCCCAATTCAAAGTGCTGGTTTTGACCTATGAAGCCTTAAGCGGCTCAGGACCGCAATACCTCAAGGACCACCTCTTTCCACATGAACCTACCCAGACCCCAATATCATCTTCTGAGGCCCTTCTTCATGTGCCTCCTCCTTGAGAGGTCTGGAGGGTGGCAACAAAAGAACAGGCCTTCTCTACAGTGGCTCCCCATCTGTGGAATGTTCTCCCCAGGGAAGTTCACCTGGCACCTTCATTATATACCTTTAGGCACCAGGCAAAAAAGTTCCTTTTTAATCAGGGCTTGATTGGTCTTATTGACCATCAAATCACCTTAGCCTTAATTGTTTTAATGCCCATTCATATAAAAATGATTTCCAGAAACTGATAAGAGCAAAAAATTGAACTGAACTTTCAGTTACATGGAAGGGGAAAAAATAGGCCAGAAAACAGCTGTAATCAAACCAGGTTTTGTAGACATAAAGTGAGTAAGATTTTTTTTCTCTCTTTTTTTTATACCGGGTACATTGCAAATTTCTTCTTTGGTACAATTTGTTGGGTGTGAGCACACATCTTTTGCTGCCAAAATATGATTCAATATTATTGAGGTAAACTTGTTGGCCAAAGTGTTCCACACAAAGCCACAACTAAACGGTGTAATTTAGATGGGAACTGCACCTAATTCTCCATAGTAAGTGTGCCCCCGCTTCAACGTGAGCACAATTATCTCAGTTGGATACTGGTTTGGTTGGAAAAGAGCTAACCATACCAGTCCCTAGAAGATTTGCCATGTTCTCACCCAAGTGGGTGTAGAACAACTCAGTGTGGTCATTTTATAAAATGGAGATCTCTTTGGGCACATTTGGTGGTTGGATCAACCCAAACCTTCAAGTTTGCTATTCCCACTCCCAATTCCTTGTCAATTCACTTTGAATTGAATTCAAGAGAAAGAAATACAGCAACCCTAATTTGAAGAATGTGGTTATTGTGAGGTAATTCAACACACACACACACACACACACACACACACACCTGTCCTGAGGAAATCCACCATACCTGACTCTGTACTGTGTCTTCAGTGCTCATCAGAGAGTGATAAATTTTGAAAAAAGGTTAAAAAAAAAAAACCAACAACCCAGTTACCTTTTACACCACTGTAATGAATACTGTTGCAAAAATGAACCACAATCCCATAAATATAATTCCCCCCATTATTATTTTTTTAAAAAAATCAGTTTTCACCACATGATTGGCCACAAACAGAGACAGTGGCCAATAACACAGGAAGTTACAAGATGCTTATTTATATCTACCTTACCAGCAAAACAAACATTTGAAAACCAGCTGTTTAAACAAGGCTTAGTGAAAGGAGGCTACAAAGCAGTGGTGGAGATGGGCGGAACCACCCAATTTTGCTAAAGAAGCAATTCAGGGGAGGTGTATTTTTCATCTGAATGTCAATCAAACCTCACCACTCATCCTCATGCCCTTTGGTTTTTAGAAGCCACAGTTTTGCCATAGGACTTCCTGAGAACCAGACTCTGGCAACTCCAGAGTCGGCCTTAGGCCTCTCTCCTGTGCCAATGTGGTGCGATGACACCATCACGTCAGATTAATGCAGGAAACCTTTGTGTATTTGCAGCAACACAGACTCCATAAAAAGTATTTGAAACTATAATAGAAATATTCCAAATTTCTTGGTTCAATACAGCATGGTTTCACTTCAGGTCATTTCCTGCCAAGTTCCATTCAAAACGTGAAACCACATTTCTCACTGAGCACGGCTTGCACTCCTAACTCCCTTCGGTCCCAGATAGCTTGGCCAAAGATCAGGGATGATGAGTGGCATCATCCAACGACATCTGAAGGGCACCACCTTGGCTACTTGTGCTCTAGTAAGTTACAGCATGGGGCTTCCAGAAAAGAAGAGATGTTTCACACCATTCACCTCCTAGTGGTTTGGCAGGAACGTAACAATTAGACAAGTAGGAAGTTTCCAGGTTATTCTCTTGAGTTCAAAAAGGATTATAAAATGGGGGGCAGGACAGGAAAGTTCATATGACTTGGAGTCTTTGAGGGGGATTTAAAAAAAATTGCTTGACATTCTCACTGGGAGGCCTGTGCTCCTGTAGCTCTCATGGACCAGCCTCTGATTTCTCCAATGATTCACAGAGGAAAACAGGGAGGGTCATATTCATGGGGAACGGGAATTACAAGTCAGTGGTGTAGCATATGTTGCCAGTGCCTGGGGCTGTGGAGAGGGGATGGAAGAGAGAGGAAAGGGCAGAGTACCCATGTGCATTCAGCTGCCTAACAGCACCCACATCACCTGAGATCACAGCTGCAGAGATAAGAAAAGAAGAGTCATTCTGTTGTCTGGAGAGATCACTTCCTGGTTCATATGGAGAAGCCGTTTTCAACAGAGCCCAGCGATGGAAGCACACAGCTGTATTGAGGCAGCACCGGGTGTTGAAATTTTGCTCCCCTAACAATTCTGCACCCAGGGCAACCACCACTGTGCCCCCCATACTGTGCCACTGCTACAAGTGGAGTGAAATATTCTCCAGTGATTATATTTTCTCCTGGCTGTATATATTTAAAAAAATAAAAAGAAAAAGAAGGGAGGGGAAAGAAGGAAGGAGAGTGAAATGTCTGAAGACCTTGAACATTTTGAGAGGGAACACGTTCCCCTGCGATAGAAAAATGGTAAGGTGTTGACTAGTTTTAAATCTGAAGCCTAATTTCACAGCATCCTCCATCTTGAGAAGATCACTGGAAAGATTCAGAAGAAAGCCAAAATTGGGCAAAGAACAGAGCTGGTAAATCTACCTTTAAAAGATTGTGGTGGATGTGTCCTCTTATTTGTAAGTATTGGAATGATATATATGAAGAACTTAAAAAATTGACAAAATGTTCATTCAGAAAAAGACCAGAAATGTTCTTATTAAGTATCTTGCCAGAAGAAATAAAGAAAAAAGAAAGAGTATTATGTATGTATGTATGGAGTAACAGCGGCAAGAGTTCTAATAGCTAGAAATTGGAAAAACCAAAATGTACCAACCATGACAGATTGGCAAAACTTAATGTTAGAATATTTACAATTAGCTAAGACAACTGGAAAAATAAGAGGACAAACGAAACAAACTGTGTGGAAAGAATGGAGTTTATTTAAAGAATACCTAGAGAGTAATGGCATAAGCGGAATCCTAAAGGCAGATATTGACTGAACCTGGATATAGATGAAAAGAAATAAGAGGAAGAAAAATTTGTGAAATAATTGATATACATAACTGTACAATATACAAATGTAATAATATAAAATGCAAAGAGGATAATTGGAAGTTTAAGTATGTGTGAATGTAATAGAAATTAGGTGTATATATTCTAGAAGATGTAAAATGTATGTGAGGTATATGTAAGTGTGTTTATGATTTTAACCAATAAAGAATTATTAAAAAAAAAAGATTGTGAAGGAAGGAAGGAAGGAAGGAAGGAAGGAAGGAAGGAAGGAAGGAAGGAAGGAAGAGTTTAAATTCAGTATGCAAGACAGGAAACTAAAAGCTCAGTTTTAACCTTATGTGGTCTTAGATTAAATCAGTTTCTAGTACACTCCTTCAGCTCCTTCACTCAATCAGATTTCATTAAGTTGCTTAGTACTTAGTGCAGTGTCATTCATGTCTTTGGGGATATAAAAAATGTTAAGATAATCATTGGTTTGGATAAACACAGCTATTATTTCCCCAGGGGAGCTATTTTACTTTAATATTAGGTTCCATGACAGGGGCGGGGTAGGCAGAGGCACAGTGGCTTGAGTTAACTAGAGCTTGTGGAGAAACGAGTTGATCATTTGAGTTAATTGTAGTTATAAATTCCTGAAAGGGGGGTATTGACAGGAGAGAAACAAAACCGCAGTGGGTAAAATGCTGATTAGATTTTTCTTCCCATGACCTTCATGATGGTGGAAATACTCAATAAGGAAGGTCCATGGTTCAGTGGTGGCAATGGGCTCTTACTCACTTGTAGAACACGCTATATTTTGCATACAAAATATCCCTTCGCTTCTGCTATTCAGTGGCTGGGTAGGGTGTGCATTTGTATGTGTCTAGGACAAAGCTCCAACTGTTGGCAAAACCAGTTATAGATTACGGCAACCAGTGGGAAGTGGGCACCAGCCACTATTTAAGCCAGAATGTCTACTTCCTGAGAGCACTTCCTTACCAGCTTGGTACCTACCGACTCACCCTCGCAGTGCAGGAGTAGCTGCTGAATGCAGGACTGAGTAAGGATACTATATGGTTTAAGGCAGTGCCTTTTCCTAGAAATATGGTGCCTGTACTCACCAGCAGCTCCTGCACCTGCCCTGCCCATTGCGAGAGCCACTAGAGAGGCAATCAGGGCACATACGGCCAGCAGTGAACGGCAGGGGATGTGCGTCACCCACTGTGCCACCCACTCTACCACTCCTCGGAGAGTGGGACTCGTGCACTCCAGCCAACCTCAGGGGGTTCTGGACACGACTGACTCAGAAAAAAAATCATATTCAGAACTCTTCTAATAGGGAAAGCTATGGATCTTTGACCGATGGATCTGACTTGGTCATGATGGACATTGTTATGTATTGAAGTTCTCACCCTAGGCCACTAGGGGTGTGTGTATATAGTTCATTCTGCTGCAGTTTTCACTCAGGTCCGCACATGCAAATGAGGGATTGAAAGTGACATTCAGGGATTGGGTAACTACAGAAAGTTGTTACTGTTGCTTGTAGCTGAGTTCTATATAAGCAGGCTGCTGAGCCCTTCAGCTCACTTCTGTTCCAGCCTGAGAATAAACAAGAGCTGCTTGAAAATCACTGTGTTGTCTGCTGTGTCCACCCACTACCTAACAGACATATTTTATTATTATTATTATTATTATTATTATTATTATTATTATTATTATTATTAAAAGCTGACTGGCCACTATTCCTGTAAACAATTTAGCATCCATGTTAATCAATGAAATAGATCTATATGATTCAACTTGTTCAAAGTCTTTCAGTGGTTTGGGTAGAACTATCTATATCTATCTATCATTTATTTTTCAATCATCTATCTATCTATCTATCTATCTATCTATCTATCTATCTGGCTGTCAGGGACAGGACTGAAGGAGACAAGATGGGGGGGGAGAGGAGTGGTGGAGATCCACCACCCCCCAATCCTCCTGACACTGCAGGAGAAGAGGAATGCAACATTGATTTACAGCAGGGGTTTGAGGAAGGTCACAGCTCAGAGACAGATCAACAGAAGAGTTGGGAAGTGTAAGGAGAAGGGGGAGGGGAGGCAGAGGCAGAGCAGCCAGCTGACACGTCGTCACTGCATAGTATTTCTGACCCCCTTTCTCCCATAACTCATTAAGAGTGCAGGAACAAAGGAGTCAGAGACAATTGGCCATGAACGGCCACCATAAGGGGAAATGCTGTTGCTAGTAAGGAGGGAGAAGAAGCTCAGTTGGACCAACGCCATTGTTAGGGCTTGCCACATTCTTTTGTCTCTCGCTATTATGAATGAATAAACTCATCAAAAAGGACTCTACCTTGTTATCTCTGCTACTTGCTTCCACCGAGGGTGGAATAGACTTCCCGAAGCCTTGACGATGGCTAATGAATCTGTTGGGATCTTCTGTGGTGCTTCATATTTTTGATCCCATTCTGGATTTCCGCCGGAGAAAAAGATTGATCCAATGATTCCTGGAGAGTTTGCTTAAATTTTGGAATTTATTTATTCCCACCCACCCCCTAGGAATTTTGTGAAGATTTGTGAATAAATTGGCACAAATGTCTGTGCTGGTGTGAGAGTCAGGCACAGCCTCCTTGACACAGTACAAAGTGTGTGGTGATGGCGAAAGAGACTCAGTGATTTAACTACTTCCAGTGCAGTGTCAGAGTGAAGCTCATCCAGCGACAGTTGTCCATACTGTGAGAAAAGTTACCATCAGATTATTGCTTGTCGCAAATCCTGTTAATATCATAGAATTGTAGAGTTTGGACCCCTAAGGGTCATCTGAAGTGCAGGAATCTCAACAAAAGCATCCATGACAGATGGCTACCCATATAATAAAGTATAATATAATAAAGTTGTGGACCTTGTCATCCCAAAAGCTTGTCTTCAGCTACACATGGATTCCTGTGTTTGCAGTTCTGCAGCAAGACTCACCTTGAAAGGTATTGCCCCGCACACTCACAATTCTGGATTTTCCAACCTCACATTCAGGAGATTGACACAAAATATTATGGTAGGATGCCAGATCCTATTAATTAACCATTTCTATTTGTTTCTTTATTGGTGGTCTCCCTGATATCCATAAGATTCCACTGGGCACTCTAATTAGCTGTGAGAATTTCCAAAGGCACAACTCCCGAACTATTTATTGTTACAGAGCTGGTTCAGAGACGTCTACCCAGTCTTTATATTTATATTTTCAGACATGCAATGTGATTATCTTACAGTTACAACATTATTTAAAAGTATTCCCTTTCCATAATTTTATAAAATACCAGAATATCAACTAAAACATCAACAACTGCCACAGCAGCTGCTTTCACATACCTAACCACCGAGCACTACATGATATCCAAATAATCTTTGTCTTTTCAATATTATATTGTGCAGCTTCTCTCAACCCCCACACTTGGATCTTTAAAAGGACACTATAACCCTTTACACATACCTACAAACTGGGTACAATCAGTGCATGGAGACAGAATAGATATTGCAATGTCCATATCACAAGCCATTGAATATTGCAATTTATCTCATCCATCACACACCTAAGAAAATATCTATACCTCAGTGCATTCTGGTAGTGGTTTCAATGGGACTTACAGGGATAGATTCCTGTTCTCTCTCTCTTTGTTAAAAGAACATTACTCACAATGTCCCAGTTCAGACATAGCCTATATATCTCAGTTTAATAGGCTGAGATATAAGGAGCCTTTTCCAGCCTTGGACACTCCATCCTTTTCCTGCCACTTCCTCCCTCCTTGTTCAGTGTGCCATGATTAACCCATGAAACCATTCAGTTAACTATTGTTTCCTTTTTTTTGTCTGAACTGGGAAACTATGGTTATCAGGATTTGTCAGGGACTGGGCAAATGAGGAGGAGGACACTGGAGATGGGGGTGATGTCATGGGCAGGGCAGAGGAGGAGGAATTGTGGAGATTGCCTCCCCATCCTGACCCTTCCAGGAAGGAGGAAGAGGAAGACAGTATAGATTTATAATGGTTTGAGGGAGGTCACAGCTCAGAGGCAGATGAGGGGGAAAGTTGGGAAGCAATAGGAGAGGAGGAGCAGGCAGAGCTGGAGCAGCAGCTGGCTGACACCTTGTCATTAGAAAGCATTCCAGACCCACCATCTCCCAGAACCTGGCAAGCCTTAAAAGTAGGAGAGCAAAGAGCTCAAAGACAGAGGGTACGTAGCAGCACCCGTAGAGGAGATGAGGAGCAGGAGGAAGTGGGAGAGACAGGGGGTGGAGATTCACTCGGGACAATGCCATTATCCAAGAGACTGGGTTCTATAGCCTCTCTGTGTAAAGACTGAAATACAAAAGGACAGTAAGAAACTTTTCCTTGTCTTTATACTTTCCTGAGCAACCAGCTAGGAGCCACTGACAGGATTGGAGGAAAACGTGGTTGAAAATCCAGGTTCTTTCTGATCTTGGCAACTTGGGCATAACAGGAAACTATAGTTAACAAAAGACTTCCTGCATCCATCACAGTGTGCCAAGAAAGGAAGAGGTGTCACAAAGGTGGACCATATGGGCACATGGCTCATGCAGACCTTGGCTTACTAAACTGAGAAGTAAAGGTAAAGGGTAAAGAATACCTGGATGGTTAAGTCCAGTCAAAGGCGACTATGGGGTGTGGCGCTTCAGGCCAAAGGAGCCAGAGTTTGCATGCAGACAGCTTTCCGGGTCATGTGGCCGGCATGACTAAACTGCTTCTGGTGCAGCAGGACACTGTGACGAGTGCCAGAGCGCATTTACCTTCCCACCACAGTGGTACCTATTTTTCTACTTGCACTGGTGTGCTTTCAAACTGCTTGGTTGGCAGAAGCTGGGACAGAGCAACAGGAGCTCACCCCATCGTGTGGATTTGAACCGCCGACCTTCTGATTGGTAAGCCCAAGAGGCTCAGTGGACCACAGCACCACCCGCTACCCTTCAGATGTATGCATCTAAATGGGGCCACTATTTGAGTGGGATTCTAAGGTAAGTTACTGTCTGCTATAAAATGCCTCTCTAAAATGACTCTCACATGTATGAGAGAGGCATATTAGCTGGTTAGAAATAGCTGACAACAGGGAAAGCTTGAAACAATGTTGTTTTCCATTTCCCCTGTTGAATATGAAGTGGATGAGTCAATAAGCCTCCTTTAAAAATGACACCCATTTCATATCCACAGCAAACAGAGAAACACAACCCCAGTAGCCATGTTACTGCTACCCCCCTGTCCCCTTTGTTCCGTCTGGCAGACTATCACTTCCCTGTGAAGTTTAGTAATAAATTTGTAGAAACATTTTAAGCAATCCCCTCTGGGGCTATTGAACGATGAAAACGATGATTTGCTCGTCAAGTGCTGCACGCTTGAAACAGAAACAAGAGCTGGCTGGAGCCAATGGACTCCAGCGCTGCAAGAATAAAACAAGGAAAGGTTATGTTTGTAAAAATCATCTGACAGCAGATTAGCTTTTCTCCCAACTATTACTTGATACTCCTGAAATAAGCAGCTCACTATGTGAAATTGAAGATAGGAGGGAGGGCTTCAAGAATTATTTCCCCCCGAAAGCGCTTAGTTCCAAATCTGTTTATGATACGTTTCTGAATGCCTGATCTCATTTAACTTCACCTTTTAAAATCAGATTTGCTTTCAAGGGGCATTAGTTTCATTTCATTTCATTTCTGGTCATCACCCCTTTTTTAAATAAATAAAGGTCAGATTTCAAAATGGTAACTGAGAATATATGCAGCAAGAAACCTCGATTTTTAAAATATATTTATTAATGATATTTTAATATATTTATTATTTTCATTTAACTATTGCTCTATATTGAAATATACTTCTTGCGGCACACAATCTGCCTTGAACCTGCAGCACGGGGAATCTGATCTGTTTCAGATCTGGTGGGTGTCTTTCCAATTTGACTTGCCATTCAGGGAAGAACTCTTAAGAGATGTTTGGAAAAACCTGCACAAAAAAAGAATAGAAAAACAGAAAGAAAAATAAACTATTAAAGCAGGTGCTGTTTATTGGGAAACTCTAAGGGACCAGAATAAAGATAAATGAATATATCACACCAAAAGTCCCATGGTTAAATGGAGGGAGGGAGGGAGGGAGGGAGGGAGGGACCCAGTACTGAACTCTTGTAAAAATTTGCGAAATAACAACCACATTAATGCAAACTGGATTGGGGGGGGAGAGAGAGAGAGAGAGAGGAGGATAAAAAACTGGATCAAAAACAAATGTATTGAATTATTGGCCTTTGGTTTGTTAGACAAGACAAAGTGGTTGGGAAGGATGTCTGCTCTTGTGAAGTCCACTACTCTTTTAACCACTCTGTTTTCCCAGGAAGAACAAAGAGAACAATAACCATGTGAAAAATAAACTCTTTAGTTTACAAGTGGTACCCCGGTTTAAGAACAGTCCGGTTTAAGAATGATTTGGTTTACAAACTCAGCAAAACTGGAAATAGTGTCCCGGTTTGCGAACTTTACCTCGGTCTAAGAACGGAATCCAAGTGGTGGAAGGGCACCGGCGGTGGGAGGCCTCATTGGGGAAAGTGCACCTCGGTTTAAGAACGGTTTTGGTTTAAGAACAGATTAAGTTCGTAAACCAGGGTACCACTGTACTTTAACAACTTCCCCCAAATCACCGTGTTAGGTGCTCCCTGTGGAAATAATTCACTTTGATCAAAATGTAGGCCATCTCCATCAAAATCACACACATACCAGCCTAACTTTGGGCTAACTTTGTCCCACTACAATAATTCCAGGAGGGTCTTCCAGTCAACAATACTCTAGATTTATATGCCTTCATACATTCCAGTTTGGATTTTTGTTGTCTCTTCTGGACACTTTGTGTGTGTGTGTGGGAGGAGGAGGAACTTGCCCATTTCTCTGCCTGCAGTGCCCACCCCCCCCCCACTTCAATAACTAGAAGATTTTCAGCAAATCATGGCTATGGTGTGGTCTCTTGAAGTCTTTTTGGCATTCTAAGGGCTCGCATATCACCAGGATCACTTGGCACGCCACATACATGCCTTTTTCCTGGACATGGGCACCAAGGACCAACCAATACATTTGCAATCACTTTAAAAGTAACCATATCATTATTTTCTATTTTCCTTGGAAGTTAAAAGGGTCCTTCTATTTTCCTTTTCGGATGCAGGCAAACATATGACATATGGTCCAGGTTTTCCCTTTAGGAAGGAAAAAAAAAAGCTAAGCCTTGGATTGCACAGTTGTTAAACAGCAGGGATTATCAGGCAGGACAATATTAAGTGGTATTTAACAGCAAGACCAAAGTTGCTTGTCAAATGCTTGAGTTAGTGCTCCTTGATTGTTAGCATCCCAGCCACGAGACCTTTTGCACTGAACCATTTTTCATTTTGACAACAAACCACCACAGCTATCCAGTCCTGCCTTGATGGAAATGACAGTCAAGTATTTTTGTGGCAGAAATATTGCTGTGCACTTGGGGTTCAGGTCTGGAGGGTAGACATTTTTATTCCTCTCCTCTCAGAGTGCAATGGCATTCCGAGCGGTAGGTGTCCCGAGTCACTGGCTGGCTAATGTAGTCAGCATGATCTGCTGTCTAGTCATAACAATAGCTGGGGGTTCGGACAGACACCAATCCCATAAGGCGTTTGTTTAAATTAAATATAACCTTATTCCAAATGCATCTTAATGGAGATGTGTGGCGAGAGGCGAGAGTGGTAGAATCACTTTGTAATTTCTGCCCTACGTGTAGCAGGGGAGATATTTGAAGAGACTTTCCCCCTCTGACACGTTGAGGCCACTTTCTTTTTTAAAATTGAGGCCTTTTTTTAAAAAAAAGGGATGATACAAAACTGAGGGATGTTTTACTTCCAAAATTTGTCAGCAGAATTACAATTACAGATTTTCTGCAAAATTAAATGCAACTTTGCATTCTATTTCAACAGGAACTAGCCAAATGAAAAAGAAGAGTTGTGGTGGGGAAAACCAAACAACAACATATTTTTTACAATAGATTAAACAATAATTTAACCATCCTCACCAAATCTGACTTCAAAACAGTGTAAAATTGCAATTATATTTTGATCAGGAGGAATTCAACACAGCATTAAGCAGGTAACTCTGTCGGTGCAAACATTTTTACTTTCCCAACAAAATGATCTGCCCTCTGTACCACATTGCTCACAAATTTACTTGCTAAGATAACTTTAAATGAGGATTAGACAAATTCGTGGGTGGTAGGTGCCTCTATGGCTCTTAGTGATCATGACAGCTATTTGGAACCCCTATGAGTTGCATGAAGGCAAACGATTAGGAAAGGCCATTACCATATTCTGCTTGTGGGCTTTGTTTTTTTTCCAATTGCAACACTGTGTTTTAGACTGTACACTGCCTTGCAATGTTTTATATGAAAGTATGGTTTATAAATGTTCAGTTTAATCAATCAAGCTGGGTTGCTATTGCTGGAAACTGATAGGGTGGCCATGTGTTCTACTTTGCGGAGGACAGACCTCTGTTTAAAAGAGGTCTATTACATACGTTGCAAATGCCCCCCCCCCAAAACACACACACACACACACACAGAGAGAGAGAGAGAGAAAGAGAGAGGGGGGGGGACATCCTGTTTTCTCACACGAGAGCATGGTGAACATTTTGGGTGTCATGATCTCATGCGATTTTGCACCAATACCAAGCCTTGAAAAAACAGCTTTCCCCCTGAAAAAGCATTTTTTTTGTGGCTGTGATTTCATGCTGTGCCACAAAAGTGTGGTTCATAAATGTTCAATTTGATCAATCAAGCTGGGTTACCACTGCAGGAAACTCATAGGGTGGTCATATGTCCTATTTTGCGGAGGACAGATCTCTGAAGGAGTCCTTCATTATATACCGCACAAATGTCCCCCCAAAACCCCTGGGCATCCATTTTCTTGCAAGAGAGCATGGTGGACATTTTGGGTGCTGTGATATCACACAATTTTGCCCCAATATCTAGCCTCAAAGAAAGCCCTCCCCCCAAAAAAAGCAGTTTTTGTGGCCGCGATCTCGCGCTTTGCTCCAAAACATGATTTTGGGGTGTCATGCAAGCATGGTCCTTAAAAAAAGCATGTCTTTTGTACTCCGTGATCTCATGTGCATCACATGACTTGTGCAGGAGCACAGGTGTGAAGACACACATCCCAGTTTGGGGCCTCAAGATGTTGGAGGGTATGCTATTAGAGGACTGTTTGGTCCAAGTCTGGATTATAGATCAACCATCCTAAGAAGGAAGAGAGGAGTAGGGGGCTTTGAAATGGCCCATCACTTGGACAGTGGACTGAGCAGAAGCACAGATCTTCCCCACTATAGTAATATAGCATTTCTACTGAAATTAGAGTCATTATTTATAAAACTGCATCTAAACTGAAAGACCTACATTGGTCCTGGAATACCTACATTGGCTCCCAGTGCATTTCTGGGCACAATTCAAAGTGTTGGTGCTGACCCTTTAAAGCCCTAAACAGCCCCAGCCCAGTATACCTGAAGGAGCGTCTCCACCCCCATCGTTCTGCCTGAACACTGAGGTCCAGCGCTGAGGGTCTTCTGGCGGTTCCCTCACTGCGAGAAGCAAAGTTACAGGGATCCAGGTAGAGGGCCTTCTCGGTAGTGGCGTCCACCCTGTGGAACGCCATCCCATCAGATGTCAAAGAGATAAACAATTATCTGGCTTTAAAAAGACGTTTGAAGGCAGCCCTGTTTACGGAAGTTTTTAATGTTTGATCTTTTACTGTGTTTTTAATATCCTGCTGGAAGCCGCCCGGAGTGGCTGGGGAAACCCAACCAGATGGGCAGGGTATAATCAATCAATTAATTAATTCATTAATTATCATCATCATCATCATCATCATCATCAAAATTAGTGTCAGGGAACTGTCCCCGGCGCAGCGCAAGGTGGTGGAAGGGCTCTCGGGATGCTACAGAGAGCCCCGGTCCCACCTGACCAGCAGCACCTCCTCTGGCAGCCGAGGGAGCAGCGAGGCTTTGAGCGGGGAGGGGCAGGCCTTTCAGGGTATGGAGGGAGAAGGCTCTGAGGATGCTGAAGAGCCCTCACACTCCTCTCGCTCAAGGGGCGAGGAAAAAGACACGCAGCTTCCGGCGCCCCAAAGGCATCGAGGGGTGAAACGAAAGGGTGGGAGGCTGGGTTTCTGTATACCGAAGCTCTTTTGTTGGGGTCAGAACTGGAAGGGGCCATTCCCGGATTCTGACGATGCTTGATATAGACATGAACTTATTAGTTCTGCACTGTGCATAGTTTGCACAATAAAACTCTTTAAAGGAAACTCAGAGTTTTGCCTGCTTACTCATGAGCAACTAACAGAGGACTTTGCAATTAGCATAAACAACTTCATGTAAATCTTAACTTCTTCTTACAGGTGGGTAGCCGTGTTGGTCTGCCATAGTCAAAACAAAATCGAAAATTCTTTCTAGTAGCACCTTAGAGACCAACTGAGTTTGTTCCTGGTGTGTGCATGCACACGAAAGCTCATACCAGGAACAAACTCAGTTGGTCTCTAAGGTGCTACTAGAAAGAATTTTCGATTTTGTTTTAACTTCTTCTGTGTTGCTTGTTTGTTTGTTCTGGTGATGCGTAAGTGGATGAAAATGAATGAACAAGATAGGCCTTTGGTCTGATTCAGTGTGGTATTTCATATATTTTTTTGGCCGGGGGGGGGGGAGAGTCAAGCCAGGTGGGCAGGAGATTTTCTAATGAATGTGAACCAAGTTGGTTCCAAGCTATGCATTTGTTCTGCCACAAGTTCCTCCATTTGCCATGGGAGGAAGCCCTAACTGCCTCCACTTTTAGGTCATATATTTCCACCCACCCCTCACAACTTTGCTATGGAGCTGCAAGCTTGGAAACGGCCCAAAGCCAGTTGTGCCTGTGACAAAATCACCTCACACCCACAGAAATAATTTGAGCCGGGCTTTAAATCTTTAACTTGATTTAGTGAGAAAATAAAATCGCGTCGTGTATTCAATGTTTTACTTGTCTGCGTCCGATGTGAATTCAGCAAACCAGAGGATATCTCCTACTGAGGGGAGTGTGATCATTAACTAAATAGCATCCAAAGGAGCTGTTGTCTCCAAGCCATGCTACTTGTGGGGCAGAAGAGGAGTTTGTTGGGTGTGTTTTCCAACAGCAGAATCACACACAAATATACAAAAGCTATGGGTAATCATATTTCAGGCTGAGTGGAGGTTGTTGTTTTATCTTTTTTTTTTTAAAAAAAAGATATTACTATATAGCATGAACACTATTTTACTACCCTTCAGCAGACACATATCAACTGTGAGAGCAAGGTGGTTTAGGCTTAGAATCAAGCCTCAGGGAGGAAGAAGTGAGAAAGATTGAAGCAAGAAAGGAACTGCATGGTTTACTGTTATAAATACTGACATAAACCTGAGGTCCATTTTTTTAAAGATTCATTTATTTTATTTCATTTTTTAAAAAGTCTGCCAAGCTTCTCCAACAATTTGAAATCCATTAGCATCCTTCCCCATTTAAAAAGAGGGGAGAGGTGATGGTGGTGAGCTAATCAGTCACAGATTTTATAGACTGATTGCTGATGGTTAAGCTAGTGGTCTGTTTGGCCCCGAGTGAAAGGTCCATTATAGGTACACGTCCCCCATTCCCAAAGTATGTTTCCATTGGAATCAGAGCTGGAAACAAATGGACGAGGCAGGCCTATTCCCAGGGAGCAAAGGGAGCGGCTGTTGCGAAGGATTTCAATATCAATATTTTATTTTATTTTGGTCATTTTCCAATATATGGAATAGAAGTACATATCAAGAACAAACATTAAAATATAAACCATTGACAAATGTGGTGTGCATTTTTCCTTTATATGTACAAAGACACAATTGTCTTAGCTGGCCACAACAATGCACATGTAACTCTATCATGCATTATTATGAGTTTCGGGAGGGGGTGTATGATGGGAACCATCTAATCCAGACATCCCCAAACTCGGCCCTCCAGATGTTTTGGGACTACAGTTCCCATCATCCCTGACCACTGGTTCTGTCAGCTAGGGATGATGGGAGCTGTAGTCCCAAAACATCTGGAGGGCAGAGTTTGGGGGTGTCTGGTGGATGCAGCAAATGTTAAAATTTTACCAGGGCTTCTAATTCTTGGAGGCGCCAAGCTAGCCTCCTGGTGATGTGATAGCCTGGTTGATGGGCCATTAAAGGGAACAAAAGAAGGGGCTCTGTGGGAGATGACAAATGGGTGGGGGCCATTTCTCAAATCACAAGTGCTCTCTTCTCTCGTTGCCACCAACCAGGCACTACCAGGCCCTACCTGGTAAATCTATTGAGTCCAGTCAGGGTTAAATTGTAACATCAAAACTTATATTTATTTATTTATTACAGAATAACAAGCATGTGGTTTCATAAACGATTGCAGACAATGTCAAACATGGGTGTCTTTCCAGACCTATAACTCCCTCTACCAGCTCTCCCACACTTAACCACCTCTCAGCTATTTTTTGTTGTTGTTCAGTCGTTCAGTCGTGTCCTACTCTCCGTGACCCCATGGGCCAGAGCACGCCAGGCACGCCTATCCTTCACTGCCTCTCGCAGTTTGGCCAAACTCATGTTAGTAGCTTTGAGAACACTGTCCAACCATCTCATCCTCTGTTTTCCCCTTCTCCTTGTGCCCTCCATCTTTCCCAACATCAGGGTCTTTTCTAGGGAGTCTTCTCTTCTCATGAGGTGGCCAAAGTACTGGAGCCTCAACTTCAGGATCTGTCCTTCTAGTGAGCACTCAGGGCTGATTTCTTTAAGAATGGATAGGTCTGATCTTCTTGCAGTCCATTATAACAAATAAAGGCTTGACATATCTCACTTTGCATGTCATGAGTCTATCTCATATATTAGTTTCACCTTTTAAGTTGAATTACTGAAAGAAATTAACCTTTCCACGATATTCTAATTTTTCGAGTTTCACCTGTAAGATGACCCACAATTTTGAACATAATTTTTTAATAAGAAAAACCCAAATCTTATACATGGAAAAGTACGCTATGTGTGGCTGATGCAAGCACGTCTTCAGTTTTCTTCTGTGGTGCTCTCTCTCTTGTACAGTGGTACCTCTGGTTAAGAACTTAATTCGTTCTGGAGATCTGTTCTTAACCTGAAACTGTTCTTAACCTGAAGGTACCACTTTAGCTAATGGGGCCTCCCGCTGCTGCCACGCCGCCAGAGCACGACTTCTGTTCTCATCCTGAAGCAAAGTTCTTAACCTGAGGTACTATTTCTGGGTTAGCGGAGTCTGTAACCTGAAGCGTCTGTAACCTGAAGCGTCCATAACTCGAGGTACCACTGTGCTACAAATAATGCCTACATGAAGAAGAAGTGAAAGGCAATTTCTTTCATCTAAGGGCCCATAGACAAAAGCAGGAATGTCAAACATCTTTACCATCCAATGCACCTACAGTTTGTCGTTAACAGATTCTGTTAGCATACCTGCTGAATGAAAGCCCTCTGCCTTGATGGATCAAGGGGCTGTGCTGAGAGATGGTCTGATGGGCAATGATGTGATTCACGGAAGGCAACATATGGCCTTCTCCAACTGGCAGAAGGATGAATAGCCTAGAGGATCAAAGCTAATAACTCTGCAAAAGATAAGGATACAACAGACTTGACAGGATTGGAATTCGTAAAGGCAAACTGCTCTATTAGTTTGACAAAATATAAGCATCAAGTATCATCTGGTGGAGGGTCACGTTCGGAAATGTGAATGGGTCAGCTGCTCACAATAGCAACAGCTTTCTCATGGAATAAAAGGTGTCTCAGAAATATGAATCCAAGAAATGGTGATCTAGTGTTTTAAGAAACATACTATGAAAGTAGTATATTTTTCTGTGTATAAGACTAGGGTTTTTTTTCTTCAAAAATTAAGCTTAAAAATTGGTGTCGTCTTATACATGGATAGGGTGAGGTTGGATGGGTGACTGCCGTGAGCTGGAGATTGTCAGTGGCGTTTTGGCAGGTGATTGGTTGTTGCGGCAAGTTCCGCAGGTCATTGGCTGTTGCGGCAATTGGGCAGGTGATTGGGCGTTTGCTGTTGGCAAGCGAACAGACGATTGGTCGCTTTGTTGATGTGCGTGCAATTGTCTGGGTTTGTCCCACGGATGAGTGATTTTAGGCAACCTCCCCCCTCCAAAAAAAGCTCAACAAGTCTGGGCAATCCCTCCCAAAAAAGCTCAACAATTTCCCCCCATTTTCTCAATTTGGAGTCCCCAAAAAGAAGGGGTGTCTTATACATGGGAGCGTGTTATACACAGAAAAGTACAGTAATTCTCTTCTATATCACAGTTGGAGAATTTTTCTTTTCTGCCATACAGTGATTATTAGGTGGTATCTTCCATTATGAACCAATCATTTTCAGGAGCATCTACACTATCCATCTAATTAATTGTGATCATTCCAGACAGCATGCCTTTGCTTTGATCATTTGACAAGGAACTGAATAGTCAGACAGACTGCTCAATTACCCTGTGACCTAACCATGTACCTTGGTGGTAGCTCTCAGTTTTCCCTAGAGTTGCCATAGAATTTCAGCTAAAATCAAACATTGAGGTAACTCTGCTGTTGCCTTCCTCTCCTGCAAAATATCATAGGAACTGGGAGAGCAACAGAAAGAGTTATCCAAACAATGTAGAAATGTTGTGAGGTAGAGGGAGTGGATATTGTCACATCCCTAGTTTCCTGATTTGATGCATCAGTTTGCCTGCTCCCTGTGGATGGCAGTATCTTGGAAAATAGTATAGTTACTATTGTATAGGCCTAATGTGCTTCAGGTAATCAGTGCCATCAGTATGATTACTAGGGTATAGGGATTTTGTGGTCACGGGGCTGGCATCTCTTCTCTTATGGCCAGAAAATCAGTAGAAAACTCAGCAGCAATTGTATCCAGAGGCAAAGTTGTGTACAGTACACAGTTGGAAGTATCCAATTGCTCTGTAGATTAATAGCATTTGAGAGATTTTGATTATGTTCAAACTTAGCATATGCAGCAAGCTGGAAATCTCCATTTTTCTTTAAAAGAAAAGGTATTATAGCATCATGGTTTCCAGTTCTATTTATTTTCTTTATAGAAGCTCTTTGAGCTTATGATCAAATTCCAGTGAAGTTCAGGTACCTCTATTTTTCCTGACTATGATGTATATATCATAGTTAAAGTTTTTGCGTACAGCTGATCAGAACCCCAAATTAACAATCTCAACTTTGGGGTTTTCATCAGCTGAACGCCAAGGGAAAGGAGAATGTTAGCCGCTTTGAGACTCCTTCAGGTAGTGATAAAGCAGGATATCAAATCTAAACTCTTCTTCTTCTTCTTCTTCTTCTTCTTCTTCTTCTTCTTCTTCTTCTTCTTCTTCTACACATTTTGGCACATTAGTACTGTTTGGTGATACCCATTGAGAATGATACACGCTGTATGTTCACTTCAGTGTGCCTCCCTAGCCTAATAAAGGTTTGATAAGTGTGAGTGAGTGTCTCCCTAGCTGGAGAAAGAGGCAGAATTCCCTTCGCATAAAGCCCTATAAAAAATTTTGTATCGCTTGTTAAAACAAAGGGGGGGGGATAAGAGTTAATTAGTCTTATAATGACTCCTTTTTGAAAACCTCCTTCCTACCTTTTTTATAAATAAAACCTGATGATGCAAAGTATACCTTGGCTTCTTGCACTGTAACCAACCAGCTCTCTGTGGAAAGGGCTTCTTTCTTTTATGACTACATATTAAAAGTAAACCAGCTTGTGCCAGGTTTGGATAAAAGGCTATTTATTTTTGACCAATTTGATAGCTGCAGTTTTCAGTAATTGAATTTTCTGTGGTTGGAGAAGCAGTAATCTTAGAAACCAAATAAATATTTTTTAATAAAATGGAACACCGAGAAACCCTATAATAATGTCAAAAATGTAGCCACTTGTGGATGGATACATATTTTAAGAAATTTACATTTCACCCAATGCTTTAGGGCTATCACTTCCTTGGAAATGTAAAAACAGCATGCAAATTTGAGGATGCAATGGGAAAGTTGCTCTTAAGCGTAACACAGGACAGTGGGGCAGCAGCTGGCCACCATCTTCACGACAGATATCTCCTTCCTACCCCTGCCCCTCTTCACAGCACCCAAGATACATTCAGTGACCATGAACCAAAGAGGTTTCATCCATATATTTTGCTTTTGCGGCATTTACACCAGGACTAATTCATTTTATAACGCAGCAATACTAGTTGCCATTTCCCTCCATGCTCTGTTATAGAAACATGGTCCAATGCAGCCAGGGGCATCCATGTGCAACAGTAAAAGGATTTCATGCATTTATTCCTAACTGGATGAGAGAGAAATCATGGAAGCATGAACACAAGAAGAGCTCTGTTGGATCACACCAAGGGTCCTTCTAGTCTAGCATGCTGTTTTCCAATGCTGGCAAGTTAGAGTTCCAAGCCTGGTCAAGCAAGCTGGGATTTGTCCATGCATAATACCAACCAGGTTGAGCACGGAGATTTGCATACCCTCCAACATTTCTCCAATGAAAATAGGTATGTCCTATTCCATAATAATAATAGTTTTACTATTTATACCCCATCAATCTGATTGAGTTGCCCAGTCACTCCGGGCGGGTTCTAACATATATAAAAGCATAATAAAACATTAAACATTTTTTAAAAAAACTTCTCCATACAGGGCTGCCATCAGATGTCTTCTAAAGCAGTGTTTTTCAACCACTGTTCCGCGGCACACTAGTGTGCCACGAGATGTTGCCTGGTGTGCCGTGGGAAAAATTGTGTTTATTTGATTCCTATTCAAGAGAATTACTTTATATATAGTCAATATAGGCACAGAGTTAAATTTTTTAACATTTTCTAATGGTGGTGTGCCTCGTGATTTTTTTCATAAAACAAGTGTGCCCTTGCCCAAAAAAGGTTGAAAAACACTGTTCTAAAGGTTGTATAGTTACTTATCTCCTTGGCTTGGCGGGGTCACATAACTCCATACTCTCCAATATTTCTCTGATGAAAATAGGGACATTCTACCATACCCCTGCTACACTGAAAGATTTTGCAGCCCTGTGGGGGCCGTTTTTGACATAAATGAATGCTCACAATGGATCGTCTCATTCCAGCAAAGTACAATTTTATTTGGAAGAACTATTGAACTTATTTGGTCTTCTGTCTCCTCACCATGCCCTTCAAACTTCTTTTCTTTTGCTGTCCCACAGGTAAAGGTAAAGGACTGCTGGATGGTTAAGTCCAGTCAAAGGCAACTATGGGATGCAGTGCTCATCTCACTTTTCAGGCTGAGGGAGCCACCGTTTTGTCCACAGACGGCGTTCCAGGTCATGTGGCCAGCATGACTAAACTGCTTCTGGTGCAAAGGGACACCGTGACAGAAACCAGAGTGCACAGAAATGCCATTTACCTTCCCACTGCAGTGGTACCTATTTATCTACTCACACTGGTATACTTTCAAACTGCTAGGTTGGCAGGAGCTGGGACAGAGCAACAGGAGCTCACCCCGTTGCGTGGATTCGAACCACCGACCTTCTGATCGGCAAGCCCAAGAGGCTCAGTGGTTTAGACCACAGTGCCACCTGTGTCCCACCATTTCCTGCTAGTATTAGATGTAGGTACCCTTATGGCAGCTTTACTTCTTAATATTGTTACTTGTTTTTGTATGGTTCCCCTCTCCCCTGGGTATCCTTTTTTTGGTTTTGATGTTCTTTTTATACGGACTCTGTATATATTACTAAAATTATATGACTCAATCTCTTGTGCACAGGTATGGCTTGTGGACTTCCCATAGACATCTGGTTGTCCACTGTGAGAACAAGGGAGCAGGTCTAGATGGGCCAACAGCCTGGTCCAACAAGCGCTTCTTATGTCCTTAAATATATCTCAGTACTTATGAAAAGTGTCTTCTTTCTGGCCTTCAGTGGCAAAGCACCAAAAAATTTGGCCGTGCTGAGAACTCCCTTTTCATAATTATGAAACGTGACTTTTTGGTCTTGGTTCTCCAGGCATGACTTTAGTGCCCATTTCCATTCATTATACTGCAGTCCTCCCCTACAGAAAAAAATGGGGTTCAGAGAGATGGTTTGTGGGTTTTTTATTTCTTCTTTCCATGTGTGCTTGTCTCAGACTGATTGATCCATTATTCAATTAAGCCAGCCCTGGCTCAATAATAACCACCATGCTTCAGTTTGTGCTTTTTTTATGTTGATGAAAACCGAAACCCAGGTGGTTTTCAGCATTACACTCAGTGGAAATCAGGTATGAAATTACCTGTTTATTAATGATGTGTCAAGAGAATGACATGCTAACAGCCAGCTCCTGCATAAAGCAGTGCTAATGTACAAGAAATAGCAAGCATGCGTTGAACACAATATGCATTTCTTGAAACTACAACTCCTTGTCCTCTGGGACACAGATGAGATCCCAATGTTTCATCTCAAGGCTTCCATCCCAGAGGAGAAATAATTCAAAATAAGATAAGTATATGTTCAAGTCCGAATTTTGCCATCTTTCTTTGATGTGGTATGGGAAAAGCAAGTTCCGTGCAAAGGATTTGAGCTACATAAGCTAATGACTTATACTGAAGTTGGTAAAGGAAGATTAGGCTAGCTTGGCTAATGAAGCCATAGCAAATTCTGTCTAAATGTTGATGCTTACAATTCATAAAGGGGAATAAAATACAATAGTAATTGTGTCAGGAATCCTCAGCTGAGCAGACAGACTCCCTCTTCTTCCAAAGGTCTGCCTGCCCTGTTGATCAGAGGGACAATCAAGGAATCAGGTCAAGGAAGCCACCTGTTCAACTCTTTTTAGATGTTCAACCTGAAGTCTCCTTAGAGGAGAAGTTGGGCCCTCCAGCATATCTCCACAATGCCAGTTCCCCAAAAAACCAATGAATCCAGATATCTCTGTCCCAGGTCTGGAGGTCCCACAACAGCTGTCTGGGTTCCTGGTCAGACGCCCTACATGGTGAGCCAAGCAGGCACTTCAGAGCCATTGCCAAAGTGCCTGGCTAGCTTTTTATGAGGCAATCAGGGAGGAGGGGGAAGTACCTGCTCTCATACTGAGAACCAAGAGGGGTAAAGCCTCCAGTCCCTATATCAGTTTTCAGTCTGAGATGCACCATTGCCTGACGCATCAGCTGTCTCCAAAGCTGCAGCCTTCCTGAACTGAGGTAGCAGACACTCTCACTCATTGAAAGGACAAACCAGCTTTTAAATGCTGTTTTATTGAGTCAGGGCCCCCTTCATTTATTCAACAGGTGTCATGATAAGCCAAAACTGAATGTTGTTTCTCTCACATACCTTGAAAAAGGCTCCCTCTCTAGCAGATGTGCATTGAATTCCATAACTGAACCTACCAAGAATAACTCCCACTTCCCAGGTCCATATTATTCAGAGGTGCCCTCTGTGAATGGGACTGAAAGATTCCACTGGACATGCACAAGTGATACTGTCTTCACTCTAGGACTTCCTACGCTTCTCCTTCCTGCTGTCTCTGAATGCAAATTCTCATGCTCTCTTTAGGAATATAAATGAATGTCACACAGGAGCAGCTTGTCACGTGGTGTGGGTTGCTGTTCAATGGGATAAATTCAACATTTGATTAAGCAGGGGATTGGGAGCTATAAACGTGCAAATCCGGAAGCGACTAATCGTTCAGAAAATCTGCCGACTCACATTGATTAAGATAAATTAATAGTGCTGTGCCAGCTCTCCCCTCACACTGTATAATCCCAGCAAATTATGAACATAACAATATTATGTCACAGTATAGCCAATCAAATTTGGCTACTAAATAGAATCAGTGAGAGCAAATTAAATCCACTCATTGCTTACATTCCTTCATTCTGAATGGGAAAGAGTGTGTGCGACTGTTTCTTGATTGTTTGGGCAACTGGGCCAGTGCTCCCACCAATGCCGTGCTGCAAAATTGCTTCCCTTATCCAATTCTGGTTGTGCAAACTTGTACATTGCTAGTTCAGGGAAAATGGGGATGGGGCTGCATATGGAAAACAACGCCTTGGAAACCTGGCAGAATTCTCACTGCAAAGATGGCCATTGCATCGCCAAAAGAATATTGTTGAGCTGGAAAAGAAGCAGAAAAGGTCAGCCAAAATGACCAGAGGCTACAGCAACTCCTCCACAAGGAAAGTTTGGGGCCTTGCAGTTTGCAGAAAAGTGGGCCATCATTTCCGTCACAAAAACGTTCTGTGCTCTTCCACCCTGATAATGTACTTTATTTTACATGTTTATGGAAAAGGTATTAAGCAGCCCTACAAAAGGGAGGCATTTATCAAGAGTGTTTTTTTTAATCTTGTAGCAACTCTCTAGCTCTAGAATTGAAAAGGCCAGATAACAGAGTAACTTCTTGGAGATTCGGTCTGTCATTTTAAAAGCATACATAGAAACACATTAATCCCCTCTCTCCCTTATTATAGCACTGTTGTGGGCTGGGTGCATAATCTATCGAACCCTTGAGACATTATCATTTGTTGTATAAACTTTGTTTGGAAACAGAGGTCATTGTATGCATTAAGTTTAATTGCATTATATCTCTTTATTAAATAAAGGTAGAGGAAAACATTGAGTTGGTCCTTTTTTATTTTTTATGCGGATGTTATGTAAATTTATGTACCTGATTATGCAAATTGCTCCCCTCTGCTCAGGTTTTTGGCAAGCCAATATGTCTCCATCCCCCAGCATGGAACATTTTCTCCTTTTTTTTTTTTTTTTTTTTTTTTTGGTCTTTTGGTTCTGTTTTGAGTTGAGGACACTCTAGGCCTAAAATTGTACTCTCAAACTGAGGGCCCAACCTACAGTCTTTTCTTTGCAAAATGGAATAATATAACTGAGGCGAAAATTCAACTTTTCTAATTTCCACTCAGCTGTTATTTACTGTTTTTGTAAGTTATTCCTAAAGCATATTCAGTGTACAAAGTGCTTTTACAAATCTTATTTAGTTGTTATGAGGATGTTAAATTAATAGTTGAGTAAGCTGCTTATATAGTTACCCTATTGTTCACTTCCACAAACATTCAGGAATGGCGGGGTGTGTGGGGGAAGAGAAGCAAAATAAGAGAAAACATATTGGCTCACATTAACGTCTGTTTTAATGGAATAATACTGTGGGCAAAGTGTGCATGTGCTTCCTATACACATCTTTTACCCATTACAGAAATAAAATATCAGTCCAAAGCTATAGGCCCTGGTGACTCCAACACCAGTGAGCCAAGCCAAATGCCCTCTCAAAACATCTCAGTCATTCACTCAAGATGGTGCTGCTGCTGCTACCACATTAAGCACAGGCAAACTATGAATGTCTTTGCAGAAGTCAGCGGGCAGAGAGTAAAATAACCGTCAAAGGTTCCTTAATTCTGGAGCAACCCGGTTCCATAGAAAAAGAGTGTGTGTCCCTTATTTCTAGGTCATCACACGAGGCTGTGACCAACAGAGTTGTCCAGTTCATGCAAGCGTTTCTGCTTGCATAACAGATTTTACTATTCCTCTCCTCTCCCCTTGCACACTTCTAAATATGTTCTGGGCTTCCCAAGAACCTTCTACAGCCAATTTGGGGGGGGGGGGCATAGGAGAATGTGGGGAGAAGAGAGGCATAAAAACCAGGGCCGTCTTAAGTACATCTGGCGCCCTGGCGCGAAGATCTCTCCGGCGCCCCTTGCACTCCACCGGGCAGAGCCAGGCGCAGCAGGCAGCCGGAGTGCGCGGTGCGGTTCGCGGGGACGCCGAACTCACTCTCCGCCGGGCAGGGCCAAGTGCGGCGGAGAGCCGGAGGGTGTGGAGGGGCGGGTGGGGATGCTGCCAGCTGCACTGTGCCTCCGCCTGCTTGGCTGAAGCGGCGGCATGGCGCTGCCGTCCAGGGAGCCTGGCTGCAGCGCCAACAGGAGGCTTGCCGACAGCCTCCACACGTCTGCAGCCCAAGAGAGGTGGGCGAGAGCGGTGCTGCTGCCACCGCTTCAAGTCCCTCATCTGGGGGTTGGGGGGGAGGAACGGGGCAAGGGGGAGCAGCCAAAACGAGAGTACCCTAAATCGCCGCTGCTGATCGCCTCCTCCTGCCTTCCCATGCCCTCCTCCAGTCCTGCGCAGTGGCAGGCTGGAGAAGCGCTCTGTTGGCCAATTGCGGCGCCAAGAGGAAGGGCGGCCGCCGGGGATCACGTCCGCCTTCTGGGCGGGGCGCACACACCAGCCAGGGAGGGAAGGAGGGAGGCAGGGCTGATTGCTGTGCGCCCAGCTCGCCGCCGCCGATCGCCTCCTCCTGACTTTCCCCTGGTGGGGGCAGGCTGCCACCCCTACTGAGCCGCCGACGTGGCCCCGGACCTCTTCCCTGGCGCCCTCCAGAACTTGGCGCCCTGGTGCACCGTGCCACTAGCCTTTATGGCTAAGATGGCTCTGAAAAAAACCAACAATTAGGAAACACTTGCCTGCGAGTGCGCCAATTGGAGAACAGCCTTTACCAAAGGTGTCATGGGCTTTGAAGACACTCGAACTCAGGATGCAAGAGAGAAACATGCTAAGAGGAAGGCACACTTGGCAAATCCACATCATGTTCAACTCCCACCCGGAAACCAATGTCCCCAACTGTGGAAGGATCTGTGGATCCAGAATTGGCCTCCACAGTCACTTACAGACTCATTGTTAAAATTGTGTTTATAGAAGACAATCTGACTTGGCTATGAGTGATTGCCAAAGAAGACCCTCCCACATTTCTCCAATGAAAATAGGGGTGTCCTATTCTGCAATAATAATTATTATTTTATTATTTATACCCTGCCCATCTGACTGGGTTTTACCAGCTACTCTGGATGGCTTCCAACACACATAAAAACAATAAACATTTTAAAACTTCCCTGTATTGTTACTTATCTCCTTGGCTCGGGGTGGCATAACTCCATAGCCTCTAACATTTCTCCAATGAAAATAGGGACGTCCTAATGAAAAGCGGAAAATTCCGGGATCAAATCAGAAACCAGGATGGCTTCTTTAAATCCAGGACTGTCCCTGGAAAATAGGGGCATTTGGAGGGTCTGCAGAAGGCGAGGGGCTTCCATGGTACAAGTGGAAGTCCTTGCGCAAAACCAGACAGGTTGGCTGGATACAGCCCATAGCATTGTTTTCATTGGGAGTTTCTGCTTCTGATTAGACAGGAACATTGCTGTGCTGTTGAAGGCAGTGGAATTGCTGCTTGAAACGTGTGGGTGGTGTGAGTGGGTGGGTGTAAGGACAGAGATAGATACCATTGGCCATTTCACCTTCAAATCATAAGATGGCTCAAATGTTCTTAACTACAACCATACCATCAATCCAACGTTTGGAGGGGCATTTTCAGACATACACAAAACCAATGGGGGGGGGGGATTGGGGCGAAATACTTTGGCCCAGCTCCAAGAATTTGTGCCCTTTCTTGTATTTACATCACAGATAGGGCAAAGTGAAGACTGGACTCTGAAAGTGGCACCCCAATCAACAAATATTTGTGTGTGCGCTAAATTGTGTCCTCCCTCAAAGAGGGCAGGTGTTGCGGTGAGACCTGGAGACCGATCCCCTGTGTTGTGGGTGGGTAAGATTGGTCAGCCACACACCCCGATTGGAAGGTCCCTCAATGTTGGATTTAATCTGACCAATGGGGCACAGTCCAAACGTAACAAGGGACCTTAATATACCCATGCACGTTCCCCAGAGCTTCCTCTTTCGGTGCGTGCATTCAGAACACCCACCCACCTCCCCCTACTTTTAGGGCTTTTGTGCTTGACCTTGCTATGCTGTCATGTGTCATCTGTCGTTGGGACAGGGGCATGCCAGGAATTCTCCCAACTTGGCTGATTGGCTGTTGCCATTTAGGTTTCCCCTGCCACGTAGCAAATCGTCACAACTTGTAAGGCTGCCGATAGGCTCTGGTTCAGGTGATAGGAATGGGAGAACACTCTCACCATCCCTATGTGAAGTGTATTCCGGTAAAGGAATCCAGGGACTCAAATGGTTTGGTCACCCCTGAGAGGGGGTTGTGCCCATGCCTGAGTCCAGGCGGACATTTGGTGGCAGACATAGTCTGTTCCCAAATTTCCGCTTATCCAGGTGTTCACCCTTGGCTGACCTACGCTGGTGCCCTGGGTCAGTGCTACCTGCAAGGGTGCAGGGAGCTAGTCGAACCAGAGCCTATGCAACCACACACTTTCTGTAATCAATAAAGTTGTGGCCTAAATTCTGCCAAAAACCAAACTAAAATTTGAGTCAAGCGTGAATTTATTTAGGGGGGAAGTCTCTGGGTCTGAACACGCAAACTAGAATCTTACTCAGCACAAAAGCTACAAATGGATCTTCCCCTTCACTCACTGGTTTAGCTATGCTGTGTCTCTTCAGGGAGGAACTTGTGCATTCCATGCAAGTAAAGTACCTAGTACAATTTAGTTATTTATCTATCTATCCTTAAATTAAGATTATTTAATGTAGATTGTAACCCCTGAGGCAGGGGGTTGTGCAATGTCCACAATGTGTCTAGCACAGAATCCAGCAGGCACAGCACCATTCATAAAAGACAGAAAAAGGTGGAATTAACTCTGTAAAAGGTTGTCCTTATTAGTAAATTTTGGAATAGGACTTACTGCTGCAAAATCTCTAAGGAAACGGACTTCAATTCTTTCTTCTGTGATGGTTTTAGACACACACATTTCGGTTTGCAGCAGTAATTTGCCTTTCAGATATTTTCACTTCCTCCTCTGAGAACGAGAGACGCTCTCTGTCTCTCACTGTTTTACTTGTTTCTATCATGCTGTCCAAATATGGTTGCAATATTTTACAGGGTTTTAAAATGGAAAATATATCAGTGGTAAGATGTGGGATTGTATGTATATGGCCTTTGTGTGTGAAAAAGACGGTGTAAAAAGAAAGGGTTAAACACTTTCTCTCACAGCAGCATTTCTCCAGTCTTCAAAGCAATCTGTGGAGCTGCTAATTAACAAAACAAAAATGCAGGAGAACCTAATCACAGATTCTCCCTTGTTGGTTTCGCTCCGAGGTATGTGAAGTATTCTGAACATTGTAAAGCACTATGTAGAATCATCATCATTATCATCATCATTATTCCTCAAATATGGAGAGTGACATGTCGGAATATGGGTCCGTGTTTTTAGAGCTGTGTTTTTTTAAAGTTATATCTGCTATAACGCCTAGCCTGTGGAATAAGCTGGCCTAGAAGTCTAAATGAAGTATAATCTTTTAATTGAAGTATTGGTGTCAGTCTTCACTCTACATACTGAAAATTATACTACCTGCACCACTTACAACATTCTTGTGAAGCTAGATACAGTGGTACCTCGGGTTACATACGCTTCAGGTTGCATACTCCGCTAACCCAGAAATAATGCTTCAGGTTAAGAACTTTGCTTCAGGAGTAAGAACAGAAATTGTGCTCTGGCGGCACAGCGGCAGCGGGAGGCCTCATTAGCTAAAGTGGTGCTTCAGGTTAAGGACAGTTTCAGGTTAAGAACGAACACTCCAGAACGAATTAAGTACGTAACCAGAGGTACCACTGTACTAGGATTGTCAGGTGAAGGAGAGACAGATGGAGTTGGGAACTGCCAAAAGAAACAAGCAAGGTTATAGCTCCTGAAAGAAGGAACTAAGCTCTCCTCAGTGATCAAAGCATTTGTCCTAGGCCTTCACATCCTGTCAACACACAAGGAAAAGTTTGTCAGAAAATGCATACTTATTTTTTTCGTTCATTTTTCTTTCTCCCTTCCGCCCACCAGCTAAGCTAATGCCCAATGAAGTGTGTGGATCAAGTGAGGCTACACTGATTGATGTGTGAAGGCAAACACCTACAAACAAGTAAGTCAAAAGGCGTTTTGATATCAGCATGAAGTTTGCTGCTCAGGAAGAAAAATACCGTGCATCGTAACATGGGAGAAGAAGTGGAAAATATGAGGAGGTGGAGGTGAAGGTGAAGAGAGAGAGAGAGAGAGAGAGAGAGAGAGAGAGAGAGAGAGAGAGAGAGCGCTTGTGTGTGTGTGTCAGGCTGGCACCAGAAATATAATTTAGTGTGCAGGTATTTGATTCGATAGAAAACCTGCCTTGATTTTTTCCCCTCTTTAAGAAAAAAAAAATACCTTTAAAAAATCTTGGTTTCTGACAAGGTTGTAATTCATGGAGAGGGGTTGAGGCCACAGCTTGGATTTGACGTGCCACTCCAACCTAAACCCTCGATGGTTTTCGGTGATCCCTAAGAGGGTAGCATGTTGCAGCTGGCAAAAAAATAAACAAACCTAAGCCCTATGCTAACAGACTTTTTTTTTTTTTAGATTTATGCCACGAGCCAAGGAAAAACACTGACATGTTTGTGAGCCCAGGTTTGATTTGGCCCTTTCCTCATACATTGCAATGGTTTCTTGGAGGGGGAAGAAGATGGGCAGGGCAAAATCTGCAGCAGACAAGAGGGGAACAGGCAGATGAATAGGAGCAGGAGGTTGATTTCGCTGAGGTCTTTCATCACTCACACTCCCAGCCCCACCTTAATCTCTGCCTTGATGGGCTCTGCTTCTCCAGTATCTTCTCCTGTGAATTCCAGGCTACTCTTTATTATAGTGGTACAACAGAAAACCTTTCCACTTACTGCATAAAGCTAGAGACAATTTAAAGCCAAGGAAATGGAAAACTGGGTAATTCCACATAGGCCTACTTTTTTCTTTTGCTGTCAAGTCACTTCAAGGCGTTTTTGTTGCATAAAGCAAATGATAAATGTAAAAAGCGGATGGACTCGCCTAATAGTCATGGTAGGAAGAGCCAGAACAATGAATCCTGCTAGTGGAATCAGGGGCGTAGCAAGGGGGGCGGGGGGCGGTGCTCCCCGGGTTCCAGAATGGAGGGGGTGACAAATTATCAAGGAACAATTTTTTTTAAAAAAAAACAACTTTGAATTTTTTTTTGAATTTTTTTTAAATGCCTGCTCCGAAGGTCTTATCTTATTATACTAGGGATTATATAGCTATATATGAAATTTCATGTATATGGGTTAATATCTTGACCCTCCTCATCAAAATACCTGTTCACTTGGATGTTTTCCTATGTCATGAAGGCCTGAAATTTCAATTCAGATAACACTTACTGTTCCCAAACCCTAACCCTGTGGAAAGTCATCTAATTAGACTTAATTTGATTTTGAGATGTTTTTAGGAGGTAATTTAATTATTGTTTGATTTTATACCAGTGTTATGTATCTGATGTTAGCTACCCTGAGCCCGACTTCAGCCGGGGAGGGTGGGATATAAATAAAAGGGTTTATTATTATTACTTGTTATTATTCCTTTGTAAAAAAATATGAAATAACGTAAAACCATTTTTTGGGGGGTCAATGGGGGGGGGTTGACTAAATGGGGGGGGGGGTTTTGACTAAACCACTTCAGCCTCAACGGAAACACCGTGACGGAAGCCAGAGCTCATGGAAATGCCATTTACCTTCCCGCCACAGCGGTACCTATTATCTACTTGCACTGGTGTGCTTTCGAACTGCTAGGTTGGTAGGAGCTGGGACAGAGCAACAGGAGCTCATTCCATCATGCGGATATGAACTGCCGACCTTCTGATCAACAAGCCCAAGAGGCTCAACGGTTTAGACCACAGCGCCACCCGCGTCCTATTAGCAGGATTATGGGGGAGGGGGAACAAGGAGAGGAGCATTCATAGCCCATCACTCTCCCACTGATTTTACTGGGACCATAATGAAATTATTTCATTTGTTTATTAAAATTGTTATTCGCTTTATCCTGCCCAGGGCAACCCAAAGTGACTTAAATTCAAACAGACAGACAGACAAAACCCCTCACAAGGATACATTTAAAACCAAGAGGAAGGGGAAATGCATTAAAAGCACCACACTAATTTATAAAGGTAATGGGGTCCACATTTCAGAAACGGGATGTGTGAGGTCCTGTATTATTATTTAACTCTTTATTGCTTTTAATTGCTCAGTTTGCTGTGCCCTGTTCAAACTCAAGCCAAGGAGCTTGGCATTTTCTAATGAAAAATGTTGTTATTTATAATTGGGTTCAATACACAGTAGTGCTAAGGAGATCACCTGCATCAGCACAAACATTTCTGCTTGCATGGGTGGAGCAACCTCCCCTCTCCTCACTTCATGTGATATTCTCGGGGTTTTCCTGACCCCCCCCAAAAAAAGCCAATTTGGGGGACATGCAGGGAGGAGTGGAGGGAAAGCCTCATTCCACTCAGGGGCCGTAGCAAGGTAAATTGGTACCCGGGGGCAAAAAAAAATTGTCACACCCCCCCAATGGTCAAGGAACGGGGAGGAATTGGAAACTGCTGCCACCACAGTACATCGCCACCCCCCATGAGGACTAGGAAGAGTGGAAGAAGAAGCCACCATTGCCAAACTGTATAAAACAGGGACAAGGCTTTTCTTCTAGCATGCCTGCCAGCATTTCTCCAATGAAAACTAGGGACATCCTATTCCATACCCACCAACATTTCTCTGAGTGAAAAAAAAGACGTCCCCTCCAACATTTCCCCCAGTGAAAATAGGGATGTCCTATTCCATACCCATTCTCTGATGAAAATAGGGATGTCCATAGAAAAAGTGGGACATTCTGGGATCAAATCAGAAACCAGAATGGCTTTTGGCAAATCCAGGGCTGTCCCCGGAAAATAGGGACACTTGGAGAGTCTGTTTGCCTTTCCGACTTACTGGTGGACCCTCCTGTCTCTAGTGGGCAGGTATGGGTTATCTTCCCCAGTTTACTGCTTTACTTCCCACATAATTTTCTAACACTCTTAAGAATTACCCATTAGTTTGCCCCCCACAGTAAAATATCTGTGAGCATTCCATAGTGGCTCAGTTGATTCCTAAATGCATGGGCAGCATGTCTCATATTGCCACTTGAGGTGACACGGGAAGTTCCACTCTGCCACTGCTGCTGCCGCTGCTGCTGCCCCTCCTGTTGCCACCACCTGCCTGGTTCTGCCACTGCCACTTCCTGCTCTGCTGCCACCATGTGCCTTGCTGCCTCCGCCACTGGCACTTTTCCTGAGAGGGTTTTCTGTCTCCTGAGGCAGCTGCCTCCCCTGCCTAATGAATGGACTGGCTCTGCCTAGAATCATAGAATCATAGAGTTGGAAGAGACCACAAGGGCCATCCAGTCCAACCCCCTGCCAAGCAGGAAACACCATCAAAGCATCAGGCCTACAAGGGCCTGAAGATAACACACAGGCAACAGGTGGTATTTAGACTTTTACACATCAATTACTACTTTGATTAGGATGTGTGTGTGGCACAATATGATAAGGCACACAATTATTAATAATAATAATAATAATACCAACCAGATCCCATTTTTGCAGAGAGAATTTTGAAAATATAACTGCAGCTTTCTTTCTTCTTCTTTTCTTTTTTGGATGGGACAGGACCTAGTTGTTGACAGTTTGCACTTGCCCTTTTGAAAAAGCAGCCTCAAAGAAGCCATGACAATGTATTGAAATATTTTAAATCTCTGTTAGTCTCCATGACGATCTGTAAACAGTTGTGTCTGCTGCACAGTAGAAAAAAAGAGGGAGAGAAAAACTTTGTCAGAGTACAACTTCTTTTTTATATAAAATGTAGAAATTAGTCAATATTCTTCTGAACTTTAAATAGATTGACTTTTAAAACATTATGTTACCATACCAACAGGATGCACGCTTGCTGCTACCTAAAAAACATACAAATAGAGAAGCTCATATTCTTTTTCCAGGGCTTAAAACTGCAGCAGGTCCTAGCAAACACAGAGGAACTTTCTTCCAAGGAAATGTGTAGGGTTGCACTGCCTGGGTGTTTAGTATCATGAGGCAGAAATTTAGCTGGACAATTTGTTTCTGTGTGTCAGATCTTCTCTAGATGTAATTATTTCATGGACAAATATTGGCGGAGCCCTGTTTCAAATGCATCCTGCTGATTTTGACTGGACGTCTAATTTAAAATCACAGTGTGCTATTTATTTTATTAATTTATGTTTAACCCAAAGCTCAGGATAAGGGACAGTAAAAAAAGAAAAAGGAAATAATAAAAAGCTGCCAATACAAGGATCACTTTTATAAGAAGATGAGGAACATGCCTTCATCTGGCAGCACACATAATAATTCACAGCTTTTTCATTTTTACCTTGCTTCCTGTAGGACACCATGCAAACGGAAATATAAACTACAAAGAAATGAAATGCAAAAGCAAAGCATTTAAATAGGGTAGCAGTCTAAGTTTGTGTGTGTTTTTAAGTTTGGCTTTACCTTCATTTTATTAGTTTGCATTTTTTGCATTATTGCTTCAGATTTTGTTTTTAAACTAAGATTTTAAAAAAATGTTTGATGTTTTAACATGTTTTTATTATTCTGCTGGGAATAATAAAAAACCCAGTCAGATGGGTGCAGTAGTACAACAACAACAACAACAACACAACAACAACAACACATCTTGATGAATAACAACAATTTCTAAAACACGAGTGTGAGCTTTTCTTTCCCAGTGGCCCTGTTCCCCTTCCTGTTTTCTCTCTGAGACTTTCTACAAGAGAAAGGGGACCTTTTGCAAAGGTAAAAATAGGTTTTCTTCTTGCTCCCCTTGGCAGTGTCTGTTCTAGAGAGCAAAAATCCTGTTGATTGATTATGATATGTGGCATGTTGGCCTCTGGGAGAGTAGCAAACTCTCAATGTGGCCCTCAAGTCTACCCATGGTGTAGAGGGATTCCTCCTTGGATTATAATAACTTCTGTCGGTGGACTTCTTAACTTGCAACATAGTGAGAAGAGAGTATTAAACCAGGAAATAAGATACACAGTTAACGCTGTAATGTTTCATTAAGGGATTAGCGTCAACCCACAGGAAGGACTTTTTGATGGTTTGGTAGTGTCTGTGGTTTGACTGAACTAAACATTCCACTTCATCAGTCAATGCCAGATGTAGAACCATCTGATTTCTACTCTTTCTTTTCTCTCTCATAATGGCATTGTGACCAGAGAAAGGATGCCCTGGAATCTAGAGTTCCATTGCTTTCATTTCAGTACACTGGAAGAAAGTTTTAGCCCTACTGTAGCACACACTGCTTCAAAATCCCCATGGAAGCTCCTTGGGGAGGGCATTCTATAAAGTTTTGCATTATGAAACAGACGCTAAATCAGCACTCCACTGAATAAGATCTCTTCAGTCACGTATGAAATGTTGCTATTCCATTTAGCTGTGCAACCCCAGCCCCAAAGAACAATTACAGTCCTCCTACATGATCTGTGAAATTTGTGAAAACGACTACAGTTTAGGCAGAGAGAAGGACTTGACTTTGTCTGTGATAACTTTGTTGCAGCGTCCACAAACTGTGCTCTCTTCATTCAAGGATTTTAACCCTAGGAGAAACAGATCATCATTGCTAGATTTTAATACTAAATTATTAGATACATCAGGCTGGCAAGTCTATAAACATACCAGCTTATCTCCTGAGCCTGTAAAATGGACCCAGGAAGTCTTTACTGCAACCAACCTAGTACAGCACAGTCGTACCTCATGTTGCGTTCGCTGTGGGTTGCGAATGGCACGGGTATGAACGTGGCAAAACCCGGAAGTGTTTACTTCTGGGTTTCGCTGCACGCGCACATGCAGAAGCACTCCGCACGGTCTTGCCGCATGCACAAAATTGTTCTGTGCAGGTTTGCACATGCTAAGAAGCGCAATATCTCCGCTTGGTTGTGAACGGCACCCCGGAATGGATCGTGTCCGCAACCCGAGGTACCACTGTAGTTCGAAATATTTTGGCATTGAGTTCGGATTAGCCCCACTCACACATTGAATTGTCAAAGAACTGCAGCTTCATATCATGTAGAAAACATCACGGGTGCTGGACATGAATGAGTTAAGCAGTGCTCGCTCATAGACTTTATGTTCAGGGTCCATGTTAGGGCCATTGGTGTGCTCAGTGCCAGGCATCGATGTGTAGGGAGTATAATGCATGAGGGGGCTATTGTCTAAAGGATATGGAAGAGGAAACTCAAAAATTCTTATCGGAGTACAGGGCACAAACTACAATGAATATAAACTAGGTGCGTTTTGAGTCCCAAATAGTCATATGAAAACAGGCTAACAGGAGAAACGAAACACACAAATCTCTCCTCTCTCTCTCTTCTCTCTCTCTCTCTCTCTCTCTCTCTCTCTCTCTCTCTCTCTCTCCTCCTCCCTCCTCCCTCTCTCTCTCTCTCTCTGTGTGTATGTGTGTGTATTCAACAAAATAAAGGAATTGTTTCTCCATATATTATTTTTGACTTGATGGTGCCTTTTTAAATCATGCATTTTTTAGAAGTTATTTTGCATATATTAAAGAGCAACTTTAAAGCTTTTTTAGACTAAAAATAACCAGCCTGGAGGAACAAAGAGGACACTTCAAAGTCTCCCTTTCAGAAGGAAAGTGCTTTCAAGCGCCAAAAGGGGTTGGGGGGGGGGAATCATATAGACTGTGAATGGCACTATTGTCATTCAACAGCTCCTCTGCTAAGACTCAAAAACAATTGCAGAAGAGATCCTTAGCAGAAAGGAGGAGATGCATATATTCCTTCTGCATAGTACTCAAGATTGCTTGTCAGCACACCAGAAAAGACAACTTTGTTCCAGCGAGGTTGGTTCTTAAAGAGCCCTTGCAATTTATACATGACTTGTTTGAGGGACACGTGTAATCCTTCTGGGATAGTTTGTCCACCTTTGGTCTCCAACCTGCCTTCAGCTCTCACCTGTGTCAGCATGTGACAGCGGCCCCACCCCACAAGCCCGGGAATGGCTTTCCACTCATCAGCTAAACCAGGTGAGGGTAGCTGGTGCGTCTCAAACCCTCAGGGAGTTAGGGACTTCTCGGCATGCACAGACAGGCTGCGGTGGATTGATCGGATAAGACCAATAGTGGGTCGAATGGTCAAGAAGGCAGTTTCTTCATGTGCTGTAGAGGAAAGTGAAGGGCAGGTGGGGCTCATCAACCTGGGAAGGTAACCCATCTAGGAGAAGGAAAACTCTGGTCCTAAACCTCTGCTGCCTTGTGGGATGTCTTCAGGAGAAAAAAAGGCTAAGGAGTAAACACTAGACAAATCTGGATCCCTAAGGCGTCTTGTATGCCTCTTTCCAGCAAATCCTGCAGGCCAGCTGGTGCCAAAGGTATTGCTTTCCTTTCCTTTGGACCATATCAGCAAGGCCAAGAGGAGGGGTTCTCTCATCTGGGCAGCACAGGACCCCCATACACACTGCCCAGGCTTGAACCCTGGGGAGGTCATTTCGGTGCTGCTAACGCAGTGGTTTGACTCCATGGTCTCTTGAGACAGATGGATGCCAACTTCTTTTACTTCAACAACAACAAAAAGTGGAACAGAAATTCTTAAACAGAATATATATCTATAAATTGCCTGCTTTGGGGGAAGTTTCTTTTTTTCTTTTTTTTTATGTCCAATGTGAACATTTTGAATATTCTTACTGGTCATGCATGAACAAGGAACTACAAGGTGTTCCTGAAGAAGATGGTTTGCTTTGTCATAATTCCTTTTTGACCTTACAGTCCTACCTGCTTCACTGCCATAGGAGCCAACTCTTCGGGGCTGTGGGGGCTTAAAATATTTGATGGGGCCGCCCTGCCCCCAAGTTGATGGCATTCCCATTCAAATGGTGTATACGCACTGTGTCATGTGATTGATTATGTGGAGCAGAGCTTACCTTGGCCCCCACAATATTTTATTCAAGTTGTCACCCCTGTACACTGCCATGTTACCTTGCCATACCCTCTCCCCATCTTGGCTGGAGCCAGGTCTGACAGTTGCCATTTTGACTATATACCAGTATATATATATATATATATATATATATATATATATATATATAGTCTGTATATATATTTCATCTGAACTGAACTGAACCAGAACACTCTCATAACTGTTCCTCACATGTGCTAAGAAGTTAGACACTGTGACTCATCCATATTTAACTTGAAGTTAAATATGGATGAACAAACTTAGTTGGTCTCTAAGGTGCTATTGGAAGGAATTTTTTATTTATTTTGTTTTGACTATGGCAGACCAACATGGCTACCTACCTGTAACTTGAAGTGGAAAGCTTTCACATATTCAGTGGATTGAATGCTGTTTCAGAACAAGGAGTCAGATTCTTTGTGTCTCAAAAAACCCATGTTTATGGCAAGCACACAAGCAAGGTGCTGAGAAACTTCATCATAAGATTAGAGGGAGGGAGGGAGGGGGGAGATTTCCCATAATTCCCCCTTCTTCTCCTTTAAAATGACTTGTTCTGTGACTGAAGGGTCTTAAACATGGCCATAATAATAGAATGAATTGTGATAATTGAAGAATCATAAAATTAATGGCTAATCTGGCTGTAATTCTTGAAGCGTTTGGGTGATATTTATTTGGCTATGACCTTATACAAGCCTCTCTTGGGTTCCCTCTGACAGCTATTATCCCTGACAAGTTTCCCTTCAACAACAAGTTGCTTTTGACCCCATCACACCTGGCAAACAGGCCTAAACATTCCAGCTCTGACCCTTCCCCAATGTGGCTGACATTTTAAGCAATTATCAGCAATTTATTGACTTATTTTGTTAGCACTAAATTATGCAAATAGTAGACACGCAGCGTAGCTACTTTTTGCCAGGGTTTCAGAAGTGGTGGTGGAAATGGGGGTAGCTCACAAATGGGTGCCAGTGGAGGTCTGGATGCATTTTGGAGTGTGTTTTGTAAAGTGACCTCATTTGGAAATGTTTTAGATTTAGTGGAAAGAGCAGTCACAGATCCATAGATTTCAATGGCTTGAACAGGCAAATCTGTTTAATCTGCAGTAACCTCCTGTATATATACGAACCATAAAGTCTTATCCAAGCATTCGTGCATGCGTTTAAAATATATGCTAGAACTTGTACAATGTTTAGATAAGAATCAGCAGCATAGGAATTAGGAACAGAATAGTAGGCATTGTTAGAAAAGAAACAGAAATGCAGTGATCTGTTTATCAGTGGTCCTGATGTACCCATCTCTTTGCAGGTAGATATGAATCTGCTGTTTACAGAGTCCATCTAACTGCTCCATCTAACTCAGTGTAGTTTACACTGACTGGCTGTGGCTCTCCAAGGTTTGAGTCTTCCTTGCCCTTCTTGGAGAGAACAGGGATTGAACCTGGGACCGTTTGTTTAAAGACATATCAATCTGATATAATCTAATCTACCTACAGGTCTCCCTGCCTTCAGAGGTTAGGTGGGTAGCAACTAGATGTGATGGTACCCTGGGTTTGGAATACCTTCTCCAGCTAAGTTTGCCTAGTGCCATCATGATTATCATCCAGGCAGGCAGCTAGCTCTGTTCAGTTTTCCAGAGGTTTTAGCTAACATACATGTCTTTCAAATTCCATGTGGTTCTGCTAGTTTTATTCTGTGTTAATTTTTTCATTTTGTCTTTTTTGTGTCAGGATCTTTTGTTTTAACTTCCTCTTCCTGAAGACTTTTTGTATTGGACTGCTGGAGTAGGGATTTTGCAGTGAAGTAAAATAATAAACACATGTGATCATCTCATGAATTGATCACTGCCCAGTTCTCTTCTTGTGTGTGAGACCTAAGAGTCTCCTACAGCAGTTCTGAGAGACAGTCAAGTGTGTCGGGTTAACAAGATCAGTCCCTGACACTAAAGCTTGGGGGGGGAAGGGGGGGTCATGCACAATGATACGATTTTCTCTCTCTCCATAGCTTTGTATGATCCCAATGTCTAGAAATGCACTCTAGTTTAATCACTGTGCATAAATCAAGATTAATCGAACTGAGCCTGAATAGCTGTGGCCAAAAATGAGTCATTCTGGCAAAATTGGGTCACTTATCTTTGACTCTCTGCCTCTTCCAAACACCATACAAGTAAGAAGGAAAAAATGGAAATGAGGAAATTTATGCTGACTCTTCGCATATAAGAGCTGTGAGGCACCAGAAGCTCTAGGTAGAAAAATTGATTTGATTTCATTGATTGTGTTATTTAGGTAGAATATAGTTCCTAAGGGCTTGAGGAATGGCTGTAGCTCAGTGGTAATCTGCCTTGTATGCAGAAGGTTACAGGTTCAAATTCCAGGGAGGGCTGGGAGAGACTCTGGTCTGAAGTCCTGGAGAGCTACTTCCAGTCAGGGTGGACAATGGTCTGACTTGGTATAAGGCAACCTCTTATTTTCCTACATTGTACACAACTGCAGCCCAGCTGAGCTTAGGCAGGGTGTGCTTTCTCACCATTTGATTTCTCCCATGTAAAATCTTAGATGCAGAATCCTCAGGGTGAACCAAAGTGGTCGTGGAAACAACCAGCAGCCACAGAATCATAGAACTGTAGAGTTGGATGAGACCCCAAGGGCCATCTAGTCCAATCTCTGCAATGCAGGAATCTCAACTCAAGCATCCCATGACAGGTGACTCTTAAAATACACAATTTGCTTAAAACCCTCCAGGGAAGGAGAGTCCACAACCTCCGGTGGAGACTGTTCTACTGCTTAATATCTCTTACTGTCAGAAAGTTCTTCCTGATTTTTAGCCGGAATCTCCTTTCTTGTAACTTGAAGCCATTGCTTTGAGTCCTACCCTTCAGAGCAGGAGGAACAAGCTTGCTCATCTTTCACGTGACAGCCCCTGAGATATTTGAAGATGGCTATCCTATCTCCTATCAGTCTCCTCTTTTCCAGGCCTAAACATACCCAGCCCCTTCGAATGTTCCTCATAAGGCTTGGTTTCCATACCCTTGACTTTCTTGGTCACCCTCCTCTGTATACATTTCAGCTTGTCAACATCCTTCTCAAATTGTGGTGCCCAGAATTGGATACAGTATTCCACATGCTTATGCTTATGATCAGAGTGGTAGCGGTTAAAGTCCATGCAGTAATGGAGATTCTCTGGCAGTATTCTCCAATGCAGCCCCCAAAAGGTGGCAACAACAGCGGGCGGAGACATTAAGCAACCATCTAAAAACAAGCAGGCAGGAACAGAAGGACTACAAAAATTATGCCCTGCACTGGGCCGGCTACATTCCAGTGCTACCCACCATGCCAACTGACTGTTTCCTCCTTTTGTTAAACCATTGAGTCATGATGAACAGGGAAAGCTTGATCCTTGCTGAAATAAAGACTGAGTTACACTTGTTTTAGTTGATAGTAAACAGACATTTCCTCTATTAGATTTCTTTAGCAACACTTGGTGGAGCTTGCTGATTTATTTTCTGAGAACAATTTGGATTTGGTGAATGTAACAGGGAGTGTATAGGATTGAGACAAATTGCTTTGAAGGTAAAAGTGGATATCATGTGCTGCCTGAACAGGGATGTGGGCAACTGGCAAAACAAGCAGATAACTGCATCACTAGACCCACAATATGTTGGGAAGGTTAACTTTGATTGGATAAACTGAAGACAAAGTACATGTTACATATAGTTGTGTGTTTCTCTCAAGTGTTTTCTAGCTTTTCCTGACTGCCTATTGTTTATTGCAGTTGTCCCTTAGTGCTTTTCTCCCCAAAAGGGAAATATTTGGGACTGTGTATTTCTAACCAAAGTATATGTGTAATTTTTTTGCACTCAGGCAGATCAAAGAGGAAGCTTGGAACAGCTCCTCCAATATCTATTCCCAGCTGGTTTTCTCGCTATGTATGATCCCATGGCTGCTTTACACTGAAATAAAACGAGAAGGAAAACTAAGCATGGAATTATATCTATTGTATAATTTCTCTGCAGTACCTTCCACATTTCTGTTAAAACATTATACTTCAGTGCTAGCCATTCCCTAACACTGATCTGCAATATTTGTGGCTCACCAAGAGGAGCAGAGACCTCCAGTCACTAATGGCACCAACCAGGGGGTAGATGCTTTTGTTTCCTCCTTGCGGCCATTAATAAAAAGAGGGAGGCTATCAAGTCCTTGACAGGCCACAAGATGTGTCTGGTGTGGACTGCATTTGGTCCACATGGGTATAAATTTACACAGGCTGCCTTTACCCAAGCTTAGACACCAGTGAAAACATTGCAGCAAAATGTACGGGTATTTCTGGTCACTATTTTCAAAACAGAGGAGATCAGGAGAAGTTGGGTGCCCCAAGCCTAATTGTTGACCCAGAATCGTAGCTTGGAGCAGCATGAAGAAGAAGCTATCATTGAAAAGATTTGTATGACAGAAGGGCAGGCAAGGACATTTATAGATCTCCCTGTCAATGAATAGGCTGGACCATTAGCATTTGGCAGCTGAAAAGTGGGCTTTTCTTAGTCATGCAACCCTGGCTTTGATGCTGATGGTTAAGTACCAATAAACATTTATTTTCCCCTCAAATTCTTCTCAGTGTTTCAACCAGGATGTCAGATTTAAAAAGCAGATTCCCCCCTCTTGTGCTTTATAAATAAATTAAGTATACACAAACACTAAGAAAGAGTAGCTCTTACTGGGATTTGCCTTGAGGTAGAATGGCCAGCCCTCCTTGCCAATATCAGGTTTGCTTTTTGGCTAGGCTTGGCACTTCTCCCACCCCTGAATATATAAATTTGAATGCATAATGGTTATTGCATGTCAGGCTAGTGGGCATTTGGCTCGCGCAGCTCTGCATTTCCCGATCTGTAGCTACATGAAATGCAAGACGTGAGCTCCGAGACACTGTGGAGAGTGGTAATGGCTTGAAAGGTCTGGGAATAGGACTGGAGCCCCTCCCCAGCCAGCGCTGTATTTTTAGGAAATCAGCTAAGAAATGTTTTCCTTGCTCCATTTCCATGTTTACTGGGATACACAACATTGTTACACCGATTGCATCAGAAAACTGGAAACAGTTCTACAAATTGATCTGACCACAAGATCTCAGAGGAATTTTGCTCTTTTGTCTCCAAGGAGTTTACTAGCATAAACAATCTGAAATAAATATAAGTTTTTTCACTTAGCATGCTTGTGATTTCCATGGACACATTTTTAGCACACCATATGCTGATATTACTCTAAATCATTTTATGTTCCAAACTCGGTTCCAATGACTGACCTTCCTATTTTCACATATAGCCTGTGTTCATCACCCTAATATTACATTGATACATTGGTCTAGAAATGGATATCCCAGATATTTGTGTGTGTATGTGTGTGTGTGTGTGTGTGTGTGCATGTGTACATGTGCTCAAAGCACCATTAGCATTTATAAATGTTCTTAGATTTCTTACCTACCCTTTAGCAGAAAGTCCCAAGGGTGGGTTTAATACATACCATTAAACATAAACTATAATCGTAAAGCTACAGTAAAATACAGTAAGGCGGAACTGCTCAGAAAGCAGAGGTGAATTGGAGCAGTCATTAGGCTCATTATCTTTGGGAAGTATGGATTCTTGGCAACCTATCACTGAGATGGTGGTGTGGGTTTCATAATTCTAATCATAATTTGAGTGGGGTGTAACTTCTGAAGCCGGACACCTGTTCTATACATAGAGGCACAATTGAAAACCTTGATCAGCCAGAATACTATATCGGGCAGGGAAGGCTTTCCATGTCTGATGTTATGTCACAATATGGCACCAGCAAAGACAGGAGCGCCCACCTAACCTTAAGGTGGGCCTAAATGTATGACCCTCCACAGTTCTTTTTACCATACTTGCTCCCTTCACACAAGCAATGCCTGAAGAGGCCTACTGCCTGACGCCACATCAGGCTTCACATAGCTAACATTCATTGATAGATATACCTTTCTTGAACATGTCTAATATTGTTTTTAAAGCTTTCTAAGCTGCTGTCCAACACCAGACGTGGTGATGGATTCCATACATAGATGATGACTTGTGAAAAGAAGTTCTGCCTTTGGTTTCACGGTAGATTGTGTAGACACGACAGGTGGTTATGGAGGCACCTTGAGATAAATGTTAAGCTCTGAGAACGACAACATACAAGAGCCCCTCATCTGCCTAGCTCAATTCCCTCCATCTGTGATCAACTTCTCCCTCTTTTTCACACACAAACACACTGTCTAGGAGTATAGAGAAAGAAAGGCTGCATTGTTCCTTGTTGATAGAGGCAGACTCTATGTACATAGCTGGACCGTTGGAAGAGATGGGCCCTTGGAATCCTCCATGCTTTCTAAGTGCTGCCACCACTCAAGTTGTGTGGCTGAGTTCTAGTAGTCTCTTTCATTTGCAGTTTGGTTAGTTGAGGCACAGATTAAATGGCATGCCCAGGGCCAGAGAGGAATTCCACCCACACACATCTGGTTATCCAGTTCATCAGCTCTTAAGTACCGGGCATCAATCCATGGCTCAGAACAGCTGTTAAAGAGGAGGCTGAAGTGGCTGGCTGATTTTGCGCTCATGAGAGAGGCTGTGTCCAGGGTTTCTTTAAGAGGATAAAGGCCTGGGGTTTGGCAAGGGACATTAGCTGTTCCTAGAGCCTGGCACTGAGGGATAATTAGAAAAATATAACATATATAAAAATAACTCGCTTTGCTTCCCACCCTGTGTACAGTGCCACAGGTTGCCTGGATAGGGACTTGGATTAACGTTTTTCACCTAAAGTGGAACATACTGTTTTTCCCGTTTTTCATTTCCTTCCCACTACTATAATATGGTTCTTTAGGCAGTTTTTCTGTTCTCAGCTCAGGTTTTAGATGGCAAAGGAAAAGATCTATGCCCAAGCTCAATGAGAGAGAGAGAGAGAGAGAGAGAAAGAGAGAGAGAGAGAGAGAGTTGGGGAAAGGAAGAAGAAGAAACAAACCAAATAGTTTCTATGCCAAGCACCATCCGCACACAGATTTCTAAAAGCATCCCACATTGTAATGACATCAGACTGAAAGCATCTAAGAGTCCAGAATTAAGAGTTCTGTAACCTTGTTCTTTGCGGAGGAAACTAAAAGGAAGCTGCCTGGAGGAAGGAAGGGAGAATTCATGTCAAGTGCACTTCACATCATGGTTGTGGCAGAAAGAGCTAAGTGAGAGATTTAAAAGATGCTTATTTAGACGTTGGTACCCTGAGGTTCTCAAGCAAGCCACAAAATGATAGCCAGTAGTCCGCCATCCAGTCACTTATCCTAATTCACCTGCTGCAATAAAACAATTAGGTTTCTAATTGCAGGTCTCAACTAGATCCCCAGTTAGTTGTGGCAAATTCTTTCTCTCAAGACTATGCACACTTACAACTGAGGACAGATTCCCCAAATGTTTCGGGGGGCACAATACTTGCTTGTGTCTTCCGACAAAGACAATGCAGTCCTCCAATTATATCATTTATTCAAATAAGAAATTAGTTCTTCACATCAGTTTTCACCATCTGCTCCATCTAGTTTGCCTTCTGTACTGGTTACCTGTGACCTTCTAGTCTCCTTCCACCAACTCTTCTAATTATCACAATTTTCAGTTGTGTTTGGGAAGTAGAACCATTTTCAGTCCATTCCAAATGGGTCCCTGTCCAGATTGGTCCAAGAGTACTTTTACCAGTTGTCACACAACACGCTGTGGGTTGAGTGGGTGAATGAATCAATGTCTTCTGTCAGTGGTGTTGGAGTTTATGGGATTAGTAGGAAGATGGCAGGATTTTAGATTGCAGGAGTCCGGTGCACTGAATGAGCACATTTGAAATAAGCATAATTCAAAAGTGCCCATCCTGTAAAGAGGCCAGTCTCATGAAAGATGGTGGATTGGTGCTTTCCAGGGACCAGCACAGCACAGAGCCACCATCACTGTGAGTCCAGATGCTAAATAAGAAGTGGGGGGGGGGCGACTTGTCAGACATCACCTAATATAGGAACCTAGTAAATATTAGCTATAATACCAAGAGGACATAGATGATAAATTTTCTGCCAGCTCACAATTGATATCTGAAATAATGGACATAATAGCAAGATAGGAAACAATTAGTTAAAAAAAAAGAATTGTAACTTTATAATTTGGATTTTTGTTTGCAAGCCTTCTGAGCTGCTGGGACTATTTGGAAAAGGTAGTTCTGTTCCCGATTGGTAAGAGTGTATATTAGCAATCTGGAAAGATCAATTGTTGGGGAACAAGGTGGCTATGTTGTGATATCACAGTTCAGATATGTGTTTATAATAAGAGCAGAGAATCTTCAGGTCCCATCTTCTCTGACCAATGGTTATATTGACAGGGGCTTAGACCCTCCCAGTTTAGAGACTTTGTGTATCTCAAATTTGTATCTAACCATCTATACATTTAAACACTGTTGGATTAGGAGTAACTCCAGCCCTGTATTTACAAAGGGCTGGGTTATACCCCCATACCACAAAAGGCTTGACGTGCACCTTTTTCCATCTCCAAAGTTGTGTGGGAAGGGGTCTTGTTTATCTCTTTTGAGATAAACCATTTTAATTTGAAATCGTCATCACCATCAATTATCTCCCAGTTAGGAAGCATGCAACTGAACATTGTCACAGTACTATGGCAATAAAGTTCCATCTACTTTTAAAAATAAAATATGGAATAAAACAGGGCCATCTCAGCTTGTGTAGAAATTGTAACAGAGTGAAAAGCAAGAGAAGGCACAAGGCAAAATTCCAGTTCTGGTCAGGAATGCAGGATTCCCAGTCATGAGGAGATTTCTAACTGCATTCAACAGAGGTGAGTGAGTGAACGACATGCTAAACATGGAGAGAGAAAGTTGTATTACCAGCACATGGTAGTAGGGTTGGTGCTTGCGTGACACAGTAGTTTCTTGTACACACTGAATTCTCCTGTGATCAGATTCCCGAAAAGCAGCTACAAGCGGAGAATCACCCTGACTCTTATATTGGTGTTTACTTTGTTTATTGATCGTCTTATAGCTTATCACATTCTATCTGATGCCTTTCGCCAAACTGTTGAGAGTGATATACTTCAGGGATTGACCTAATTATAGTCCCACAGCTGCTGAGGTCCAGCTGTGAGGATCTTCTGGTGATTCCCTCAGTGTGAGAAGTGAAGTTACAGGGAGCCAGGTAGATGGCTTTCTCAGTAGTGGTGCCCGCCCTGTGGAACACCTTCCTATCAGATGTCAAGTAGATAAAGAACTACACAACTTTTAGAAGACATCTGAAGGCAACCCTGTATCGGGGAAATTTTTATGTTTGATTTATTATTATTATTATTATTATTATTATTATTATTATTATTATTATATGTGTTGGAAGCTGCCGAGAGTGGCTGGGGCAACCCAGCCAGATGGGTGGGGTATTACTACTACTACTACTACCTCTGAGAGATGTTGAAGAGTCCTCAACCAGATCTCTCTGTCCAAGTCCAAAACACTACCCCAGGATGAAGCTTACAGCTAATTTTTCCCAGACCGTCGTCCTGCAATGGCTTTGCTTAAATCTATTTTCTGCCTTAATTGATCCTTGATTCTGACAATAGTTGACTGGCTCTACAAAGGTTTCACAAGATCTATTTAATGCTACCACTTTTGAATATGTTACATTGGTTGCAATATAAACCATTAGTTGCTGTTTTAGAAGAATACAGAAAACTCCATTCAGATGAAAGGTGGATTCTGGTACCTATCAATGAGCCCAAAGAAGCATGAAAAAATATATTAGTTTTAATTAGGTTTCCAAGCAGCCAGACGCTAGGGCTTTGCATTATTTTTAGCCTAGCAAAGCAGAGCACGCTTGGTTACCTGCCACTGTGTTTCATGCCAGCATCCAATCTGAATTTTTCAATGGTCCAAAATTTGATACTGCATCACAGGGATTTCCAAAGGCAGGAAAATATATATTTTTCAGAAACAATAAATAGACAAAACATTGTTAAAAAGGAAAGCTATCCAAATATCCAACGGCTACGGTCCAATGCAGTCTAGCTAACGGGCTTTCAGACATTGTATAAATCCTCTTAGATCTGGGAAAGTGATACAAGGCAAAAGGCTCACTGGCCAAAGTTAATATTTGCACAAAAACATTTGAGTCATATAAACTGGGATTTCCTCTCCTAGTCACTTATTATTGCCATATCATGCAGCTTTTGATCAAACTTGATAGTTCAGGTAAAGAAGAATCTTTTATTTTCCTAACTGGAATTAATCCTTCCTGCAAAATGGCCGGCTGGACCTTTATAGGTAGGTGAGAATTTCACAGTGCGACACAGAGGAAATTTCCAAAATGAGGGCCTAAGCCATATTCAGTGTAAATGTCAAGTCTTTCTAACATTTCAGTCCTAAGTATGATACGTTGAGGGAAGTCCTTATTGAAACAAGTGGAGTAACTTGTTGAGTAAGTTTAAGTTGTTTTGGGATGAAAGAGAATTTTTGGAAGGACTTACAAGCAATTGTCATAAACAAAATTTTAAAAACAAACCTGGTTGAATTGTCATGAACAAGAAATATACCCACAGGACCATCTGGAACGATTGCATCCTCCACCTGAAGAAAGCCCCAAAGACAGGATCACAATCTGCTAGAAAACACTGTGGGAAAATATCGCAGTTCGGTATTTTGAAAATAATAATATTTTGATACTGAACTGCACTTAATAACAAGTTTGATTATGTTTCTGAACAAAAAACACTTTTTCATAGCTACAGAAAACCCACAAAGTTGGACCAACTCTGTTTGTTTGCTTTTTTATTTTGGCTTTTTCTGTGTACCACTGACAACCTAAACCTGCACTTTGTGAATATTTGGGTTTATATTACCTCAGTGACCTGAGTACCTGGGTTCAGGGAACACCAGGATTTATAAATCTAGAATTTCCCAGTGTGTTCTATTAAACTTATCAATGGTCTTTGGTTCACTAGCATTATTTTATAGCAGGAGTGGGGAGCCTGGGTCCCTCCAGACATTGCTAGATGATACATCTCCCATCAACTTTGACCAGGCATAGGCAAACTCCGGCCCTCCCATCATCCCTGACCACTGGTCCTGTTAGCTAGGGATGATGGGAATTGTAGTTCCAAACATCTGGACGGCCGGAGTTTGCCTATGCCTGACTTTGACTATTGGTCATGTTGGTTGGGACTGATGGAAGTTGGAAGCCATGTTTTAACGAAACAGATTTGCATCCTGGTTACCCCAAAAAGAATATGGGACCCCAGGGCCTATTTTCTTGAACTGAGGCAGCAAAGGAGAGGGAGGGTTCTATATTGGATATAATCTGAACCTAGAATACAAAGGTTACATGTAAAAATCCACCATGTCAAAGCATGACCACTAGCAATTATTAAACCACAAAATATTAATCAACACATTAAAAACCACATTACCTCATTGTGGACCATAATTAATGGCACTTAAGGAAAAATCTTGGTGGAGTATCTATTTTAAAACTGAATCAAAATAAATAAACTAATAATCTGCTGATTAACATATTGAACAGAACAAAGAATAGGCTTAGAAGTCACATTTACCTCATGGCAAAACTGTAGTCAACAACACTGTGGTGTTCCAGTGATGTCACATGGTTATTCATGGAAGTTCTCCAGCTGTCCTTCTAACCTGGTATTGTGGTTGTTTGTCTCCAATGAACTTTTCCTTATAGGATTAGAAATGTGAAATGTGGTCAAAGCCTTGTTCAGACAGAACACATGACAAGTCTTGATTCTGAGGAAGAAGGAAATGTGGGGAGTGGCCTTGACTATTTTAGGCACACAGTAATGTGAAGCAGCAGCCAATGATATTTGCCAATATTAGGCGGTGATATGCTTGTCTGAAAATACCCCAGTTCATCAAAAAGATGGCAGATGTGGTTGAAATTCATAGTTGCAAATTGACTGATTTGGAATTCTACCTCATATATTCTCTCTAATTTTGCTGTATGTATTCTTTTCCAGAGTTCACGCAACTGAATGACTTTGCTCATTTCCTTCTCAACCCTAGAAACCTGACATGCAAAATAAAAGGAAGTCTGTGATCTCTAATGCCATTCAAATGCCTTGAATGGCTTCAGTGAAGTAGGGACAGTGATCTCATGTCTCTAATAGCACTAGAACGAGTCTAGGATACTTCCTTGGATAGCTTTCTCAGAATTTCCCACTCGGAATCCAAAATAGCCACTATTTCTTTCCCAGCTGAAGTTATTCTCTTGAGGTTACTTAGAAGAAGCTTTGTTTAGGAACAAATGGTCTATGTCTGGGTTCCATCTATGCCTCACCGTGAACCTACAGGATCACTGCACATGTGAAGCATGTAGAATTGAGGTGGGAGTTAGGCAGTGCTTTTTTCTGGAAAGAAAGGTGCCGTTACGGCATACCGTTGAGTACCACCAGAAAAATGCACTGACTATGCACGATTTGGGCTTTAGGTGTGATACACGGAATGTAACCCACATGTAAATTGCAGGCTTACTGTAGCTAAATTGATCGATCCACATGCAGGCGGGTAGTAAGACAAGAAAGCAAGCAGGAGGTTCTGCATCCAGAAACAGAGTGGGCAGACATGAGTGGTGAAGTGGGAAATCATGAAAGTGGGTCCTCCAGCCCACTCCCACCCCACCAACACAGGGAAACTACCACTACAAGCAGCCATGTTTGGAAAATGGGTGTCTTTTTCTCAACATTGTCTACGTTCTTGCCCTTGGGGGTCAATGTCCTTCATGTTGAAGATGTCCTCAAAGAGAACACCAGCCACAGAAAGGGAAGGGGAGGAGAGGCAAGTGCAAAGGCCTGCTCGGAGGACCAGGAGATCGGAGAAGGAGAAGAAGTAGCAGCCATGGCCTGGAACAGATTATCCTCCCATCCTGCTTCTTCCAGAAGCTAAAGTTGCAGACTCCCAAACTGTTATAGTGTCAGGGACTGGCTGGACGAGGAAGAGTATGAGTATTCCCATAAGTAAAGAAAACAGATCTAAGTGGCCAAAACTAATGTCAGAATTGAACCTTACTTATGTTCTAAGTTATGAATGAATGTACTTTGTGTGTCACACTGGCCCAATCACATCTTGGCCCTGTTTAGGGATAGACAGATCTACCTATTTCCATCCTGTGCTATGTTTTATGTGTGCACAAAACTGGCTCTATCTCAGTTTCCGGCTCCTATCTGCCGTAATGGAGGCAGCCCCCACGACATCAGAGGGATCGAAGGTGGAGAAAAACAAGAATGATAGAGGGCAAATCCCAGGGAAGTGAGGAATGGGTTTCACTCGCAGTCCATCTCGGTACCTGGCTTTCTCTCCAGCATAGAATGCGGGGGGCAGGGAAGCACTGAGTGTAAAAGCCTGGCGGAAACCCTCCTACTCTGCCATTAAGAAGCTGAGGTTCTCCTGTTAACTGGATTTTTAATTGACAGGCACGCTCCAAGAGAAGATGTTGACATCAGAACTGTGAAATTACCCAAATGCATTTATCTGAGGTTTGGAACTGAGAAAAGGATTGTATTCTGTGTGGGCGGTGGATGGCGGAGAGGGGAGACTTTGGTTTCCTATTTACTTTGAGTTTCTATTTGGTGATTCGGCAACCCTCTCCAGACACAAAATTTTAAAGATACAAAAAGAGGTTGGATTGCAGTATGGAAGAAAACTTGTGATTAAAAGAACAATCAGCTGTGTGTGGTTTAAAGAGATGGGAGGAGAGCTCTAATGCTAGAATGAAATGCTTGGAAAATTAGAGCAGATACAATCTGTACTCCCCTTAAAAACAACAGAGAAGAGGTACAACTTAAGTGGACTTTGGCCAAAATGCAGTCGTAAAGATGAAAGGAATTTGGGGTCTTGGACAAGGGAGGCATGGAGACTTTGATGGTGATTAAGTAAAATGAAAGTACTCCAAGATGCCCTGCGATGGAAGCTGGATCCCTCTTTCTCTAGATGTTGTGAGAGTAGTGAGAAAGAGTGGACTGTTGGAGTATGTTGTTGTCCAGAAACACCAAGCAAGATGAGAGCAGGATGGGAGGGAACTAATGAGATATTTTGAGGATTCTCCAGGATTATAGACCCACCCCAGCTACACTGAGAGACAACAGCAATTGGAATTTCAAGAACTGGACAGCAGATAAAGGCCAAGAAATTTATAATTGGACATATTCAGACTGACACACACAGAGAAAAGGAAAATGTTTAGAGCACCTCATTTGAAATCCTATGGGAAGTTAGATAAGGTATTAACACGAATAGTAATCACTAAAAATGCAGCTGTTATCTTAATGATTAACATAGTAACTGAAATGTAATTAGATGTTAATGAAAAAATAGGAACCGCAGCAATATAAGAACTGGACAAAATACATTGATCAAGGGGTGTGGGAAACCACTTTGTAGAAATTGTTTAAATTTGGAAATAATTGGAATTATTTTGATACTAACTGGAATCTCTATAATTGGCAAAACTGTGGTAATATTGGGTAAATATTGGAAAATTGATTTTAAAATTATTAAAAACCTAGCCCTATCTCATCCTATTTGTGGGTGGATTTTACTTTTTTTTTAAAAAAAAAAAAACTCCATATACATATACATAAGAAAGTCTCAGCGTGCCTTTTCCCTTCTTTAACATTTTGCAGCTGCTTGAAGAAGCTAGTCAACACCCCCATCCCATGGATGTGCATTAAAAAGTATTTTTAGAATGCTCAAAGGAAGTGACCTGGAGAATTGCATAGAGAAAATTATGGGTACCCCCATGTACCTATGGGTCCTAGGATATTGTACAGAAAGAAAGATGCTTAAGTTACAAAGGAGTCACTTGCACACAACTAAGCTCTTAAACCCCATTAATGACCATGATAAAACTGACCGTCCTTGGATGGTACTGAGTGTGAGTGTGGGTATGAGGATAGACAATAATCTGATAAAAGCAATTTGGTTTCAATAGACTTAAAGGTGTTGTTTATTTATATTTCTAGCCCACTGCTCCAGACAGCTTCAGGCAAGTAACAATACTCCAAAGCAACAATCCAATAAAACCAAGAAATTAAATAAAACACCCACTAAAATCTATAATAATAAGCTACTTTATTGAATTTAAATTACTCTTATGCCAACCTAACTCTAGCCATTAAAAACCAGCCAAAACAAGAATTTCTTATAGTGCTTCTGGAAAATGCACAGGCTCAGACTTTGACAAGTCTCCGGAGGCCAGAACTTCCACAGTTGTGGAAGTTGCCACAGCTGCCATAATTGCCTTTCTCAGCTTTCTTGTGTTGTAGATGTGGTGGGTGGTGTACTTCTGAAAGATGGTTTGCTCAGAGAAGCATAAGTTTGCTCAGATAAGCAGAAAAGGCATGCATTGCATTTGTTCCAAAGGCATGTCTGCAATGGATGCTCTATACATGCTATTTGCTCTTTGTTTGCACAAGGCATAATATGACAGGAATGGCTACATTTTTAATCAGACCTACTCATTTCGCCCCTCGGGACCTGTTGTCATAGACCAGGAGTTAGCTTTGTCTGCTGGACAGCAGCCTGAAGGGAGAGAAGGCGGAGTGTCTGCAGCTGATCAACCTTCAAGGACACAGAGGAGAAGGCACTGATGAGATCTAGCTGCCTTCAGCCCCTTTCAGCAGAGCTTCCAGCAGCAATCAGATGTTGGAAATAATGCTTGTCATCCTTGGCCCAGTCTTGCTGCTTCCTGCTTGTCCTGACCCTTGATCATCAGATTCCCTGACCCCTGGACCGTCTGTCCCCATGGATTGCTGTTTGCCCAACCCTAGGAGACTGGACCTGATTTTGGATGCTGAATCTGCCTCCAGGCAAGTAGACTTCAGGGACTCTTCTGGTTGATCTTGCACTCCAATAAGCTCTGCAAGTTGCTGCTCAGCTATGAGACTATGACACCTATGTATCAAATGGGAAATAGACTTTGTGGATTAAGCCATGAAATCAATGAACAAATCTGCACAATGGTTAGTACTCCATCCAACTGTGGCTGCCTGCCAGTGGCATGAAGTTCCACTGGTGCAACAGAACTTCCCCTTCCTCCCCTCCCTTCTACACCTGTCAAAAAATCTGCTCCGGGGGGTTGGGGAACCTTCCAGAGCAGATTTGGGGCTGAAATGGGGGTATGTGTGGAGATGGCTTCGTTAGTGGAAGCATTGTTTTGAGCTCCACATCAGTATGTGGCTTTTATCAGTTTATTAATTCCGTTTTCTTAGTGAATGATGCAGTCATAATTCAATGAGTCAGAGTTTTTGGACCTGCATAGTGTTTATTTCACTGTCATTCTCTCTTTAAAGACTGGTTTGGCAGCAAGTTGGTGTGGAGGGACTGACTCGATAGCAGAAAAGTCATAAGGGGGTATCCTTAGTCTGGTTGGACAGCATAGTGGGAACCCCTGCTGGTCCAAGGAATCAGGGCATCCTGTTAAAATAATCCAGGGTGGAGGCAGTGGTGTAGCATGGGGGGGGGACCATAGTGGCAGTTGCCCTGGGCAAAAATTGTTAGGGGCACAAAATTTCAACACCTGATGCTGCCTCAATACAGCTGTGTGTTCCCACTGCCGGGCTTCATTGAAAACAGCTTCTCCATGCAAACCAGGAAGTTACAACTCCAGACAACAAGGTGACTCTTCTTTTCTTATCTCTGCGGCTGCAATCTCTTGGGTGATGTAAGACACCATTGGGCAGGTGAATACTTATGTGTTCTCCATTTCCCTCCCATCCTCTTCCAAGCAGTCCCGGGCACTGAGAACCCACACTACGCCACTGGGTGGAAGTGCTTCTGTCCAGATGCCCAGATGAGGGCTGACAGGCCATAAGTTCACTCAGGTCATCTGTCTCTGATTCGAGGGTGGAGTCTTCCTGATTTGGTGTGATCCATAACCTTGGTTAAAACTACCTAAATAATCAAACAGCATACAGGTTGCTTGATTCAGGATACACACCCAAAACCCGTTGACATTTACAATCAATAAAATTGTGGCCTATTTTAATCCCAAGTGGTTTCCCTGTGTTTATTGCAAATCTACCAGGCACAGGGCTCCACTGTGCCTGGAGCCTGAAATATTAAAAGGCCATTCTAACTTCAAGGTCACCGCCTATTTTCCAACTACTGAATTGTAGATCTTGGAAAAAAGAAATCACAGTCAACCTTATTCAACACCATAGCTGTCAACTTTCCCCTTTTCTTGTGAGGAATCCTATTCGGAATAAAGGAATTTCCCTTTAAAAAGGGGGAAAGTTGACAGCTATGTTCAACACACGTGGTTCACCAATTCACCATTATTTTTGTGGCATGGTTCATGAACTGCTAAATTCAACCCCGTGCACCGACTTAAATTCCGTTTAAATTAAACTTCCGTTTCAGTGTATCTGAAGAAGTGTGCATGCACACGAAAGCTCATACCTAGAACTAACTTAGTTGGTCTCTAAGGTGCTACTGGAAGGAATTTTTTATTTTATTTTGTTTTAAATTCTAAAGAAATACTGAAGTTCCCGAATAATAAGGCAAGAAACTGAAGTTTATTTTGCGCTGGAATAAAACTATTGAGAGGCCGGTAGATTCCGTCACATTGCCAATCCTAATCCTATATATTAAAATGCTGACAAGAAAGGCCTTTCATACTACCATGGTCCATAGCGAAGGGTTTCAAAGAAAATACTAACTGTAAATGAATGGCTGACTCTCCCCTGCAATGAGCATAATTCAGAATGAATGGCAATAATCTGCTTCTGTGAGGAATATTAATTGCAAGACAGCTACGTGCAGAGAAAATAACTAAGAGGCAGTCTAGCACTAGGGTTTTCCAGAATATGTATTGGAAGATAGACACTGCTAAGCATAATTCATCACTTTTTAGGCGGAAGCAAGCCAGGCAACTCCAAAAGGAAGAGCCGTGGTGGGATCTTGTCTGCCTGACACACACCTCAGCACAGCACAGCAGCTGCCAGGCAAACCAGAAGCACTGAGGCATCCAGAATCAACATGCAGCAGTCAGTCATGTAGGACTACATGGCACCATGCAACGTAGGGTAGGAAAATGTGATGGATGACATCTTGACTGATGAGGAGCAGTGTGGAACATGCCATGGAGGGTGTCAAATAGCAGCAACTTGGTATATCGGCTGCTATAAAATCTTGCACCATTGTCCTGATGTGGGCAAAGTCCTGAAGTTCCTCCTCTGCTGGTCAGGAGATCCAGCTCTCTGCTCCAAAGTGTAGGAGGCAACATATAATGTAGGGCAACTCATGGTTTGACACTGGACATTTTCGAACTTTTGAAAATAAAAGCTTATTTGTACTGTGCGCGTGAGACAGGGTTGTGTTGATTCCTTCTCATGGTGCTACCGGGCTAGCCACATGCAATCCCACTCTCTTTTTAAAAACTAAAAAACTAAAATTATATTTTTCTATATTACACTTTTCAAAACCACATTCACATTAAAATAAGCACTTCCCCATTCATATATTTCTTTAAAATAAACCAATCATTTGCGATTTCCCTTCCTCCCTTTCCCTGGTTCTTTCAATTTTCCAATCTATTCTTGTACAGTGGCACCATGGTTTTCAAGCGTCTCGGAGCTGGACGTTTCGGTTTTCGAACGCGGAAGACCCGGAAGTAAATGCTTCCATTTTCGAATGCGCCTCAGAAGTCGAACGGCTTCTGCTGCGTGTTTTTCAACTTTCTCAATTGAACTTGCAGGCAGCCCTTTGCGCCTCAGTTATCGAATGTTTCAGAAGTCGGACGGTCTTCTGGAACGAATTATGTTCGAGAACCGAGGTACCACTGAATATCCATTTAGCTTTCTTATTCCTTTCTTACTCATTTGTTCCTGTTATACTGTTGAATTTACCATAATCCTGCTAACATTTTCAGATGTTTACAGTTGTTTTCCAGATACTCCACATAATTTTTCCATTCATCTTTATATACTTGATCTTCTTGTTCTCCTATTTTACTTGTTAGACCAGCTAACTCTGCATATTCTATCACTTTTAATTGCCAATCCTCCTTATATGGGACCTCACTCACACGCCATTTCTGGGCTAACAAAATCCTAGCTGCTGCAGTAGCCATCTCACTCTCAGCACTGTCTGTGCCTGTGAAAGTTATGGGGGTAGGGATATTGCTTCATTTCCAATTAGTTCACATCCTATAAGCTTTTTATACCACAAATATTCTGGTTCATTTTTAGTCTTCCCTCATTTCTGCTATAGCCCTTCTTGACAGCAATAATGTGGTAGCATTTGAGAAACATCGCAGAACACGCCAAAGCAGAATAAATCCACCACTCGCACACTATTATTGTGTCAGAAACACATTGCGGAACACACCTGTGATAAAATGCCAGTCTGGAGGGGCCGAATGCTGTGTCAGAATGTCCCCTTTTTATTTCTCTGTCTCATGCGCAGGTGGAGAAGATGGAACACGGAAGCGCAATTTTGATGATTTTAGGGAAGACAAAGCTGGCTGAACGTGCTGGTGGTGATAGCTGCATTTTGAGAGGACTTATGAGTGGGCGGGTGGTGGTGGTGGTGGTGGCAGCAACTAGCCACTGGGAGGAGCTCTGATGTCTCTGGTGGAAGAAGTCCTACTCATCACTGTGAAACAAGCAGTGGTGGTTAAAGAAAGATGGGGTGGCGGGTTTCAGGATACCATTTTCCTCCACAACTCTATCTGTAGAGAGCCTTTGACACAATCTTAGCTATGAACTTTGTTTGTTTGTTTATTAATAAAAATTTAATTTTCCAAAAAATAACAAAAAATAAAATAAAAATAACAACAATGCATAAAAACAATAACAATGCATAAAGAAAAAGAAAAGAAAAGAAAAGGCACCGTTAACAAAATTTTAAACCATAATTTGGGTTGACTTCCCTCAACTCCCCCTCTTGGTTCCATTGTTTAATGCTTGTTCATGCATGTCCATAAAACCTTATACAGTGGTACCTCGGGTTACAAACACTTCAGGGTTACAGACTCCACTAACCCGGAAGTAGTACCTCAGGATAAGAACGTTACCTTAGGATGAGAATAGAAATCGTGTGCTGGCAGCCTGGCAGCAGTGGGAAGCCCCATTAGCTGAAGTGGTACCTCAGGTTAAGAATGGTTTCAGGTTAAGAACGGACCTCCTGAACAAATTAAGTTTGTAACCTTAGGTACCACTGTATTCTTAACAACCCAATTTCAAAACCTTCTTCATCCTGCTACAAGTGACTTTTAAAAGTTATACTAATGTAGAAATCTATACACAAAGCTTAAAAAAATATGCATTAAACATTTGCCCCCTTTTTAAATCAAAGTCCTCTATATTTCTTAGGTTTCAAGTTGACTAATTTGTCCTGCATAGTTCAGTAATTTATTTTGCCAGTCTTCTTTATCTTCTTTGGCCGAGGCTTCTTCCTTCTGTAGGAGCTGGCTGGTCTTGGGCTGGCATCCACTCTCAAATACAGGGACAAAGTCTTTCGCTCTATAAGTCCATCAAGTCCTGTACATCTCAATATAATAACTTCATTATTTTTTTAACAACAATCATTTTCCACATTCTCTTCAAATCTTTATATGTCTTTCCCCAGGCCTTTTTAATAATTTTACATTGCCACCACATATAATAAACCTCTCATACTTTCCCCCTCCCTTCCTGTTTCTTCTCTAGCACAGTCAAAGCCTCCTTAGCTATGAACTTTGTTATGTCATTTGACAGCTACGGAGCAGTGGAAGTGAAGACCTTTCTTCTTGCCACATATGTTTTCACCTTCCTCACTATAGGAGCAGAGAGGACATCCCAAAAAGATGCATTTACTGCCCGATCCTGATTCCTCCCCCCCCCCATTATAGGTCAGCGCTTTCCCATGTGATCACAATGGTTTTTAAAAGGTGTTTGGTGGAGATCTGATTATCTCATCCCGTCCCCCTCCGTGTTGGATGGGAAACTGTAAGAGATGGGTAGACATGGATGGTTTATATGGTTGTTTGAAATGGGGTAAAAAGAAAACAGAAATAAATAAATACGAGTTCTTCCAAATCTTCCACTGCATTTGTTCGGTTATTTAAAGGGACTGTGTGTTTTATCCCCGCAGTTAGGTATGGGTTGTATTTAATGAGCAGTTCAGGATGAAGCTATAAAAATAACTCCATAAAAACTGCAACTGTGTTAGACAGTTCGCAGCTAAAAATGGTTTAGCAGGTAAATGGTATATACAAGCCAAGCCACGCAATGAAAGTGTTATTAGTATACACACATACTTATAATACTTGAACAACACCACTTTTTCCCATTTTTAGTCTGTCTCAGTGTGGTATGTTCTTAAAATGCAGTTAGGAAACACTTGATTATCATGAATGCAATCGTGAATTGTCACGGAAAAGACTTTGCTGAAACTCAAATCACAAGACACATAGGACATTTTAAGGAATTTTAAGCTTCAATCCTCTATTTCCTAACCTGGCACCGCCCAGAGGTTTACAACCACAACTCCCATCAGTTAAAACTAGCATGACCAATGTTCAGGGATCATGAGAGTTATAGCACAAAACACCTGGAGGGTGCCAGGTTGGGAAAGGCTGCCCTACAGTTAACCTGGGAGAAAGATCCAATAGAAACGACAGGTATGTCTTCTTAGAAAACCTACATAGGACAGCACTGCAGCAAATCTATGCAGGGTAAATGCCACTGAGTTTAATGGGACTTACTGATGGGTAGGGGTGTGGGAGAAATTCAAATTAGTTTGTGTTTAAAGGCAAGCCTAACTGATTCACATTTTCCAAAACAGTATGAGAACCAAAACATAGTCATCTTTTAAAAATTCGTACTTCACTGAATTTTGCAATACTGATCTTCGGCCAAGTAATGGGTACAAAATGCATATACTAGGGTAACGTAAGCACAAACTGACAGATAGAAATGCAAGAAAATAGAGAAAATAGCTTTGCAAAAATGTGCATATTGGGCAAAATTTGGTGCTCCTGCAGAGCTCTGTCCTCGGCGCAACTAAGTTGCCTTAAGCAGCAGCATTTTATTTTATTATATTTTATTTATTTATTTCATTAAAAATTCATTAATTTTTTTCTACACTGCTCAGTTGCATAGAACCTCAAAGTGGTTTACAAAAAGATAAAACAATAAAATTGAGGGGGGGGGGGAAATCACAAACATACTTTGAAACTTGCAAGATAGATGAAATAGATTTTACAACTAAAATAGATTAAAATTACCCCAATGGCAATGAAAGAAGGTGGCATATTGAAACTGCCTCACTACATCAGCCACTGTTTGACCAAAAAAAAATTGTTCAATTTAATTCATCCTTGAATGTTTTTAATACCTGTTTTTAACAGCCTTGGGTCGATAACGTCAACATTTTAATTTATTTGTAAACTTTCTTTGATGTTTTATTACAACCAAACGATAAAAAAGTCATTCCAACTTGGTAGGCATCTGGGAATGAGAGGTAAGCTATCTGTTTGCACAATGTTCTCATTTTTAGTTATCATGGCTAATAATTATTGGTAGACCTCTTGAAGATTTGAATGCTGAAAATGCATTTGAGCTGGCAGGAATCACCCCATCATGTGGCAACGAATTCCACAGGTTAATTCACATGTTTGGTGAAGGCTCTTCAACATACAGAAATGTGAGCTGCAGGGAAGGGCTGCCCTTTGCCTGAGCACCACATGTTATGGCTGTGTTCATGTTCAACATATTCTATAATTTGGTGGTATCTCCTGGTTGAGTGGTGTGGGCTTTCTTTTTTACCCTTAAAGAAGTTTAAATGGCTTCCGCAGTTGGCATTCCAGCCAGCTATATGCCAATCGCCCTGTAAAGGAAAGCCTAATGTTGCCTTTTCTCCCTTTTTATAAAACCATTTTCTTTCCTCGGAGCATAAGCTCTGGTGTTGCTTTATTCCTCACCTTCCAAAAAGGGGATTACCTTTAAAAGTCCAACAGGATTTCTTGGATGAATAAAAATGTGGGCTGTGAGCCTAAAATACACTCTCTCATTAGCAAGTGCCATTGATTTTAGTGGCACTTGCTCACGAGTAGTTGCACCGAAAGCGTGGGGCCTCGGGCTGATGCATGGGTTTTGTTCCAGTTGGGCAACCTTAGCTTTAATAAATAAGATGTTATGTAGGGAGGGTGGTCAGTGCCTGTTTGGAAGAAAAACATTGGACAGGCGCGACTCAGCGTTCCCTGGCTTTTTAACAGCTATGAACTGCTTGATATTCTTGGCTCGGTTCAGTTACTATTATTATTTTTTCCCTTTTAAAAAAACACGAGCCAATGGGCTTCCTCCCAAGACACACTCAGGTGGGGCTGCCTCTCGCTCCTGCCTTTCCCCAGGGGCTCCTCATTTCATTTTGAGACGCCTCCCCTGTGACACACTCCATAAAACTCGGAGAGTTTGTCGGCCTGTCCCACCTAAGCGGCTGCAGGCAGCACGGCCCTCCTTCTCACACAAGCATTTTGTTTCTGGGAATGGCGGGCTGGGGCGATGCAAGAATAAGAGGCTCAAGGAAGCAAAGGAAGGAACGAAGTCCTCTGTCTGTCAGGGCTGCTGGTAGCTGCTAGTTTGACAGGTAAGACACAAGGCGCCACACACACAGGGTTACAGAAGAAAACCGGAGCTCGGTGCAATTCTGGTTGACGCAACAAATCACGACCTGTGTTCTGTAGGTCTAGGTGGCTTTCAATGGCTCAGTGCCGGATTTACGTATAAGCTAAACAAGCTATACCTTAGGGTCCTACTCTCTTGGGGTCCCCCCCAAAAAAAAATTTAAAGGGAAAACACTGGATGTACATTTCCAAAATATAAGATTGTGTTTCAGTTCAACAATTACTTTGATAAAATACATATTTTGTTATGTGTGAATGGCTTTAGATACCTATTAGGTCCATAAATTACCATATAGCATACAGTGGTACCTCGGGTTAAGAATTTAATTCGTTCTGGAGGTCCGTTCTTAACCTGAAACTGTTCTTAACCTGAAGCACCACTTTAGCTAATGGGGCCTCCCGCTACTGCTGCGCCGCCAGAGCACGATTTCTGTTCTTATCCTGAAGCAAAGTTCTTAACCTGAAGCGTTATTTCCGGGTTAGCGGAGTATGTAACCTGAAGCGTATGTAACCTGAAGCATATGTAACCTGAGGTACCACTGTATATTCAGCACAAAAAAGTGCCTATTTGTTGTTGACAAAGGATGGCTGGACATATAAAGGACCCCATTACCTTTAGTAGCTTAGGGCCTCATCAAACCTAAATCCGGCCCTGCCATGGCTACAGAAGCAGGATTCACTACAAAGAATATTTTGCCTGCCCTGATTTCATGCAAATATGACCTCAACCCGTACAATTCCCCCACAGAGTGATGGCACATCATTAAGTCACATTGTTCCCAGGGGACATTGTTCAGCCCAAGAGCTGCATTTCCTTTCTGGAAACCATCTGGGCCCAACATGCTATTGGTGGTTGGTGACAGAGACAAAAGTGAGTAGAATGATGAAGATAACACACATAATGCTATTTTTCTAGGGAAAGGGGTGCCAGAACTCACCATGAAAAAGAGAGCGCCTTGTTCTCTTTTAATGGCAGCGACACCCACCTGAGAGGTGCCGGAAATGAATTCTAGTGAGTTCCGGCTGGGAAAAAAAGTCCAGAAAAAAACTTACCTCTATCCTAGATCCATAACTTTGAGTCAGAGTCCAAGGACATATTCCAGGCAGGCAAAAACACTCAAAGCCAGGCTAGGATGGGTGTGGCCTAGAGAGAAGGCATGTGACTGGGAGGGGTCTGGTCTGAGGAGAATCCCGAGGGCCAAATTTGGCCCTGAGGCATAAGTTTCCCCACCCCTGCTCAATATTTTCACCGATTTCAACATGTGCCGTAGCAGGAGCCCCCTTGTGCTACCTATTTCCTCACAGGTGGCTATAATTAAGAGTTTGAAAGCAAGCAACCAAAGACGGGGGCTTTCCCCCCTCCAGCCGGAGCTATCCGGCAGTGCCGGATATACGTATAAGTTAAACAAGCTATAGCTTAGGGCCCCACTCTCTTGGGGGCCCCAAAAAAAGTAAAGAGAAAAACCTGGATGTATATTTCCAAAATAAAAGATGAAAAACAAATAAAATAAAACAAAACCTACATACAGCAAATGTTTTGTGTTGTGTAGGCTTCTATTATGTAAGTAATGGGCCCCGCCTGCTAGCCTGCTTCCTAAAATATCACTGGTTTGCTCATTTCTATATATAGGGTGCCTACATTCTGTATGGACTGGTTGCAGGGCAACATGTGCAAATGGCTTTAGATACCTATTAGGTCCATAAATTACCATATAGCATATATTCAACACAAAAAGCAGCGACAATTTGTTGTTGACAGAGGACAGCTGGACATATAAAGGGCCCCATTACCTTCAGTAGCTTACGGCCTCATCAAACCTAAATCCGGCCCTGCTATCTGGAACTCAGTTCTGGCACATCTCAAGTGGGTGCCATTGCCATTCTAAGAAAATGAGGGAGGTGTTCGTGTTAGGTTCCGGCACCTCTTTTTCTAGAAAAATAGCACTGCCTAAATCTATAGAAGTGAAGTTTGCACTTAAGTTTGGTTTAACTATGATTGGTTTATCGGTCAGTTTTGGTTTCTCTCAGTTCCTCATTTTTTTCCAGTATGAAGTTAAATTCTCCACATCCCCACATCAGTTTGCAATTTTATTATTTTTTAAGTAATCATGAACATTCACCAGCATTTTTGTGCAAACTTCCAATATACACATTTTTGTATGCTTTAGCAGATAAAACTGCAGCTCACCTTCCACACCTGGCTTCATGCAAGCGAAGCAGGCTTCTTATTCATTTAAAGTCTGAGAAGAGGTTGAGATCGTTTCAGCCACAAGACCTCTAATTTTTTGCTACAATGGTGTTGTTCTTTTAAAAATACAGTTTTGCCTAATATGTACACTTTCCCAAAGCATTTCCCCATATTATAATGAATTTTTGTATGTTATCTTCAATATCATATGCATCTATACGCAAATATTAACATAGTGTACACATTTATTGTAAAATGCATTCTACTAAACTATGTTGATGTGCTTTAACCTTTTACTGTTAATTTTAATTATCTTGTAAATATTTTAATTATGTGGTTTTTATTATTATTACTGTTTTATTGATAATTTTAGTATTTCTTGTAAGCCACTTACAGGTTTTGCTACATTCAAGCAGTATACAAATTTGGTCAAATAAAAAACAAATTATAATTTTTTTGCTCACATTACTTGGCGGGAGAACTGCAGTGCAAAATTCAGAGACGTGTGAATTCTGAAGGACGGCTATGCTTTCGTTGATGTTTTCCTTTGGGTAATACAAATGGGGAAGGCGGTATATAAAATAAATAAATAAATGGCTGAAGTGTCAAGTCTACACATTGTTGCAAACACAGACTGGCTACCTACTAGTGCGTGGAGAAAAAAATTATCAGGCTGGTGAAGATACCATTAAGTCAAACAAGTATTCAGGATATGTAGCTTGGCTTTTTTGGGGGGTGGGGAAATGGCTGAGGGGGTGGGTCTGTTCATCTCCAGATTAAAAATAGATTTTCAATTATGATTCTAGTTCAGGAAAAATAAAGGCTTGGCCCAGATTTCAGTTATTATGCGTTGTTTTTGCTCCCTAAGTTAAGTAAATGAGCTTAGGTGTCTATCATACAAGTGCGGTGGCATGGTCTCTCATAAAAAAAAAAGCTAAGAGCTAAAATTCCCAAATGGTCGGTGGTATATATTTTCTCTGGTCCGGTACAGTACAAACTATCAGGGAACACGATGCTAAGGTCAACAGCTTCTTTTTCACAGTGAGTACTTTGGCAACCCAGTTATTCCAGGGCACATCCCTCAAAATCTGCTGCCAAGCACAACCTTTTAAGCCTCTTTCTCAGGAGCGCTTTCCCCACATAATCCTTCATATGTGATTACAGAGGGCTCCCTTCTTTTAACATCCAACAAGTACTATGCAACCTAGAGAGTTGCTCTCTTTCTCCAAGGCAAAACCAGTTCAACGTGGTCATAGCACAAAACAGCACACAATTCTGGTGTGTCGACCTTTCGTCCATCTCGGAATTGGCGCTTCTATAGCAAAGAAGTGTGGTTTGAGCTTTGCGCTTGGACTGATGACATTACAGCAAGAATTGCCCCGTGGCTGTTCATTTCGGGAGAATTGCTACAGTCTCCCCTCTCCGGTAACATTCCAAATAACAAGCCATTGTGAAAATGAATGCTGCAGTCCTTAGTAAGTGACACTCAGCTTTGAATAATAGAAATAGCTCCTAATTTGCTGTTTTTCATTGCAAAAATCCAAGTGCATGCTACACAGGGATCTTAAGCCCAGTTTAAGCATAATTCTGGGTTTGCTTTAAAAATCTATAGTTCCACGCAGCTGATTTCAAGTTCAAACTGAGTTGCCCGTTCCTGTACATGCAGTATTTCCATATACTGCAGCAGAACCTGACTTATGGAAATCTACCATGTATTAACATGGAGAGCAGAAGGAAAGCACACTTTGCCTCTACCCAGGGTCCCAAAGGGCTGTGGGAGGGGGCTTATCCATACTTAACTTTTGTCCCATTCTTTCCAAGCACACGTCCACACTTAAAAACTCCAGGTCTGAGTATTGTGGTTGTTGCTGCTGTTATTTTGTCCCAGAGCTTTCCCTGTGAAAACCCACCCTTTAGTGCACAGTCAGAGCAAACATCAATTCAGGCTTTCCATAGGTTTCCCCGGGGAAAGCTCCGGAATGAATGTTTGTGTTTCTGCGTTATTACAATCTCTTGTAAGCTGCCTAGAGGACCACATGATTGAAAGGCGGGTTATAAGCATCAGGGATGGAGAATTTCAGTTTCGGGGTGCAAATGTGTAAGGATACTCATGTTTCAGAGAAAACATTCAGATACCTTCAAAGAACCAAGCAAAAGGCAAGTTATAAGCATTTTAAATCAGGGAGGAAGAATTGCAGGCTCGGGGGCCAAATGTGGCCCTCCATGCCTCTCCATCTGGCTCTTTTCCAAAGCCACTCCCCCTTCTCAGCCACACTCTCTGCTTTGCATCCTTTTTGAGTGTTTCTGTCCAGCTGGCATGTGCACCTGAACTCTGGTGATAGGTTCTGCTTGCCTGGATGGAGGACAGAGGGGGTATACAAGTGAGTGACCACCTTACTGTACCAGACCCCCACAAGTGTCCCTATTTTCCAGGGACAGTCCCAGGTTTCTGATTTGACCCCGGAATGCCATTCTTTTCCTTAGGACGTCTCTATTTTCATCAAAGAAATGTTGGAGGGTATGGAGTTATGTGACTCCCGAGCTAAGGAGTTAAGTAACTGTACAGCCCTTAGAAGATATCTGAAGGCAGCCCTGTATAGATAAAGGTAAAGGACCCCTGGATGGCTAAGTCCAGTCAAAGGCGACTATGTGGTTGCAGCGCTCATCTCACTTTCAGGCCAAGGGAGCCGGCATTTGTCCACAGACAGCTTTTGGATCATGTGGCCAGCATGACTAAACCACATCTGGCACAATGGAACACCGTGATGGAAGCCAGAGCACATGGAAATGCCGTTTACCTTCCTGCCACAGTGGTACCTCTTTATCTACTTGCACTGGTGTGCTTTTGAACTGCTAGGTTGACAGAAGTTTGGACAGAGCAACTGAAGCTCGCTCTGTCACAGGGATTTGAACCGCCAACCTTCCGATCGGCAAGCCCAAGAGGCTCAGTGATTAAGACCACAGGGAAGTTTTAAAATGTTTAATGTTTTATTATGTTGTTATATATGTTGGAAGCTGCCCAGAGTGGCTGGGGCAACCAAGTCAGATGGGACGGGTATAAATAATAAAATTATTGTTATCATTATTATGGAATAGGACATCCCTGTTTTCATTGAAGAAATGTTGGAGGGTATGCTGTAAAAAGTTAAAACTTGTACTCATTGTCCACCCACTTTTGACACTGTCCCCAACCACCAGTGCCATATGGCTCCTGGAAAAGTACCAGAAAGGAATATGGCTGCTAGGCCTGAAATTTTTGCCAACCCCTTTCCTAAACCCACCCACCCATCAAGATTGTCATTAAATTTACTGGTCTCTGAACATGTTAAAAATAATAATTTCCTGATTCCCTGTTTGTCAGGCTTGTAGGCTGAACCTGCTACAGCTGTTTGCCTTAAAAGAAATTACTCTTGCTTTCATTGTATCGAGGCAGGAGAATATCACCAGCTTCTGTCACAGAGGGAGGGAGAGAGGAGATCCTGCCAAGAACCATTATAAAAATTCTTCCTTTTCATACGATATTAAACTCTCCTTTTGGCAGGTTCCCTCCTGACACAGTCAGTATTTGTAGTGAAAAGACACCATGTTTGAAATTATTTTCACTCCTCTCTCTCTCTCTCTCTCTCTCTCTCTCTCTCTCTCTCTCTCTCTCTCTCTCATTATACTTGCCTGTTAATAGTTCTGGGAAATATATCTCCAGTTCTCCAGTGTGTGCCTTGGGAAATTCAAGCAGCCTTCATCAAATTGGCCATCTCTGTGAATGGAACTTTGTCACAGTGGTGTGTGAATGCTCTCCCCCTTTGGATATTCTGCAAGTCTTATCTTTTGGCTTCCCTCAGAAATCTTTGGATATTTCTCCCAGGCAGAAACCTCAAAATTAATTTTGAATTTGTCTCTTGTCTCTTTTACAAAACAGCACGGCAATGCAGAGGTATGGAAAACAACTATGGGAAATGTTGCCGGATTCCAACTCCTATCATCCCAACCAAGCTGGCTGGAGCTGATGGGGGTTGGACTCCAACAACTTATGGAGGGCCACACAGGTTAACCCATCCCTGCCCTGTGAGAACCTCCACTCATTTTGTTGAAAACCTTTGAGTTTCCTTGGATACTTAGCCTGAAGAAGAAGAACCCTCAAAATTGATTCTTACTTTCACTTTGGTGAGTAAACATCTCAGAAAAGACCTCTAGCCTAGGCATGTTCTAGCTGTGTATCTTGGTAGCTTTTGTTATGGGGTCCACGGTCAATGGGAAAAAGTGCAAGATAAATGATGGGCCCATAACTCTCTCGCTTCTCATTGCAACCTGCCCTATCACTTCCCTCCCAAGTGCTTTTATTTTAGCAAACCATACTTCAGGTACTGGAAATTGGCTGAGAATAAAAAGCATTGGTCTAGGATAGACTAAAGAGTTGTAAATCTCACTGTGTGTAGAGAAAGTTCTGCACTTCTCAGCTGTGAGCCACTAAGTATTGAAACTGAAATCCTTCCCTTCTTTCTATATGACTCAGGAAGAACCACGTTGAATGACAGAGACTTGTCAACATCTTATTTGGCTCAGTTTTCACTTGCCCCATGGAACTGAATCTACCCAGTTATTCCTGTCATTTAATCTCGTTTACCTTGAGTCCTGTAGCTGCTGTCCCCACCTCATCCCACCCTCCAACTCCCCTTGGACAAAAGTCTCATAAGGGCCAAATATGTGTTCCCCACATGACACATCAAAGCAGCTCTTCTTGTGGAAAGTGCCCCTCCATGTGTCCTTTTTATTGCACATTCATATATTTGTGATGATATTAGGGCACTCATAAGGGAGTCTGCTTTCAATAAGTTTTTGTCTGCATAGAATTTGGTGTGGTCATACTATTTCATTTCATACCCTCTATCTTCCTGTGAAAAACCCATAACTTTTAATTCCACAAACATCCTGGTTTATTTCTGTGCTCCTTTTGTTGCATTATAACCTTATTTTGTTGTAGAATGACTAATAAACCAAAATACACCCACCATTAATGTACTATCATTGAATAAAGAGCATGATGCAGAATAAACCTTCAATAAGGCATCAGTCTGGAGGGGCTCAAAGCCATGTGTACAGTGGTACCTCGGGTTAAGAACTTAATTCGTTCTGGAGGTCCGTTCTTAACCTGAGACCGTTCTTAACCTGAAGCACCACTTTAGCTAATGGGACCTCCCGCTGCCGCTGCGCCACCAGAGCACAATTTCTGTTCTTATCCTGAAGCAAAGTTCTTAACCTGAAGCGTTATTTCTGGGTTAGCGGAGTATGTAACCTGAAGCATATGTAATCTGAAGCGTATGTAATCTGAGGTACCACTGTATACCATTAATTGCTATGGTGTTTGCTTAATTGTAACTGATAGAAGTACGGAGACTACAGTTGTTTCCATACAGTGGTTGGAAGTAGTTTAGCTGCTAAGATTCTCTGCCACCACTATGTTCTAGAGGTATGTATGCGTTTGGGGACAAATGAAAAACCAAATTACATCAGTGTTATTTGGCTCAATTTTATGCTTCAAATTGCCCTAAAAGATGGCTGCTCTGATTCCTCCTGGTGTGAACTATTTTGTCCCCCTCCCTCAATGCCTTAAATCAGTGGTGTCCAAACTTTTTTCAAAGAGGGCCAGATTTCATGAAGTGACAGTGAGGGCCGACCAAAGGGCCAACCAAAGTTGTTAACCTTTTTGTTTAGGATTGAAGTGGTTGAACTTTTCTTAGGAATGAAGTTGTTGAGGTTTCTTGGGGATTTTACCCCAGGAAATAAACTGCCACAGGGGCTGGATTAAACCGACCGGCGGGTCTAATTAGGCCCCTGAAATGGACTTTGGACATGCCTGCCTTAAATGTTATATAATTCTGCAACATTCCATGAAAAAACCTGAGAGCTGCTAGAGACTGCTGCCATTTATTTGCGGTGACTGCCATTTTGTTTTCCCCACAATGCCCCAGAATGGTGCAACATCTGGGACGCTCTAAGGAAAACAAAATGGCAGCCACCAGGTGCAGCCATGTAAACCAGCTCCTCCTGCTGCCGCCACTACAGGCAGTAAAACCTAATAAAAGAAATGGGGGGAAAGCTAAATCTAATGCCAAAAAGCCACCAATGCCAACTAATACACACTGAAACAAATGGGATTTTGCCAAATGAAACACTACACAAGCAAAGCTTCCAGCAATGAAAACAAACGATATCCAGAAGTGATTTCCCCCCCTTGCACGCTCATACACTGTGTGTGTGCCTGTTTCCAGAGTGCAATATTCGGGTGGCAACTGCCCATTTGCAGCTCATTGAGAGCTGGTGTTATTTGGAGTGGTAGAGTTTCTGGCACTCTTCTTTCCAAATGACAAATGGATTAAGTGGTGTGTGTGTGTGTGTGTGTGTGTGTGTGCGCAGCCATGGGGAAGGGGGAGCACTTTCTCGCTACAAGGCCCTGATTGTATGTGTACATGTTGAGGAAAAAAAGAAGCAAATGCACTTTTATAACTCCGAAGGCTGGATGGCTACTTCTCAAATCTTTTGTTTGTTTTGAGAAGTGCTACAGCAGAAGCACTAAATTTTGTGTGCATTTGGGGAGCTCAATGTGCCACTGAAAGCAGTTGAGGAAGAGGAACCTAATTAAGGGCATTTCTGTCAAACTCACAAACTAATAAAAAGCTTATCCTTGTTTTGAGAAAGGAAAGGAAACAGACACAGTCAAGTGAGTCTCAGGCATGGGAGTGGGGCGATAAAGAAGGTAGGCATTAAGACTTCTGTATTTCTGTCTTCTACTACCAAGTTTTGGATTACTGGAGGTGAAATTCCAAGCAATATGATTTGAATCCTAGTTTAGAAGACAAAATGTGCAGGGACATTTGGAAAAGAAAGGCTTTTCACACTGGACATCTCAATTATTCATACTTTATAGAAGTTTGAAGAGTTATTGCTTTGCAATAAAGACAATTGCAATAAAGACCATCTCACATCTTCCTTAGATTTTTATTTTGCAGCTGAAAAGCCAAGTGATGACACCACTGGGCTTCAACACATGATGGGAGGCAACAGCCAGCTGACAGCCATCCTAGTTAAAAGGCATGGTGCTTTCCATCTCTACCTCATAGCTCCTGGTGATCTGAATCTACTCCTTATTGGCTCCAGAACGAATTAAACTATACAAGATGTGTGGTTTGTCTGCTAGTTCATTTCAAAAATCGAAATGCGGCTGCAGGGGGAGGAAAATGCAAACTCTCACAGAGCCTAATGCACACCGCATTTTATGCATAACCATTGTTACACCCACGCATGGATGTCCAGAGGCAGGATAAATACAGCTGGAGGGCCAAACAAGGAGATACAATGACAGTTCCCTACCTCATATAAGGAATTGAGAGGAAAGGTAACCCCAACCAAGACAAAGGAATTAATACAAAAAAAAGCCCTCCTAAAATAATAAGCAATTGTGCAGGGCGGAAGGGAATTCCCGCATGCATTGTTACTTGTGTAAGGGAACAAAGCCAGAAGTTGTTTTAAGTTAACAAATGTTTTATTTAGTACAAGATACTTCATTTTTTTTACCCAGGCTTTCCCTGACCCGAAAGATCAGATCCTGGTTCTGTTTCCTTCAAATTTCTGATTTTATTTGTTCTTATGCTTTTGTGTGCTTCTTGACTATGTATTTTAATTTTTGATAACATAGGTATTGCTTTTATGTTGCTTACAGCGCTGCTTTTCTTGAAAAAAGAGGTGCCAGAACTCACCACAAACGCCTCCCTTGCTCTCTTAGAATGGCAACAGGGTCCATCTGAGAGGTGCTGGAACCGAGTTCTGGTGAGTTCCGGCTGAAAAAGCCCTGGTTGCCCTGTGTACACACACACACACACACCCCAATAGTAAGCCATTTGTAAATGCTTTAAGATAAATGAATGTTCACTTGCTGCTGCTGAAATGAGGTTTAACAAGTCCTCTTGCTCCAAATCTCCATTCCCCCTGTCAACAATGGATCCTAGGGCCAACTTTGGATCCTTCCATATGGTGTGAGCAGTAATCTTTTGACACTTCCTGGCTGATAAAGTATATTTTGCCACTTTTCTGCACTCAGATCACATTACCTGTGCCACTACTGATGGCTTTGATGGAAGCGGGAATACAATGGTACCTCGGGTTACAAACACCTCAGGTTACCAACGCTTCAGGTTACAAACCCCGCTAACCCAGAAGTAGTACCTCGGGTTGAGAACTTTACCTCAGGATGAGAACAGAAATCGTGCGCTGGTGGGGCAGCGGCAGCGGGAGGCCCCATTAGCAAAAGCGCGCCTCAGGTTAAGAACAGTTACAGGTTAAGAACGGAGCTCCGGAACGAATTAAGTTCTTAACTTGAGGTACCACTGTACGCTGCCTTTAAAAAGCCACATAAACTTAGTGGCCCACAGGCTGTGGAACATTAGACATTATTGATGCTGTATGGCAGGCTAATATAGGGGAGCAGGAACCACATCCAAAAGGTTTGAACTGGGTCGATGTGTAAAGTGTAGATTTGCTTATATTTATACATCACTTTCCCACTCAAGGCCTTCAAAGTAGTTTATAAAGTAAAGAAAGGATCGGGCCCAAAAACAGCAATAAAATGTCCCAGTAAGGCTCTGCAAATATAAATAAGCACAAACAGCAGCAGCAGGAGATTATTTCAAAGCAACAGCAACAGCAACTAAAAACAGTCAAGTTCTTTGGGGTAAACACACACACACACACACACACACACACGTAAGATTGTAAAGCATTCACACATTTCCAAATCTTACATACAAGGCAGTGACTACAAAAACAACCACAGACCGCGGCGACCAAACAGCGGTTTAAATATATTTTAAACTAGTTTACAAAGATAGCTGTGCTACAAATTAAGCGCCATGCACAAATATATATTTTATTTTTATTTTTTTAAAAAGATAATAAAACCCAGTCTAGTCAGGATGGGAATGTGACTAAGGAGAATAACAAGCCTTGGCTTGGATCCAAAGAACCACGCAACTGTGGTTCTGTGTATTCAATGGGCCTTTGGATTTATATTTCTCAAACAACGCACATAGCAAACTCGAAACCAGGAAGGGAAGCAAAATTGCATTCGGCTCACATTTAAAGGCAAACTTACCCAATGTGCACTTTTCAAAACAAGATGCGAACTGAAACACAGCGATCTTTTAAGAACCTTAAGATCATAAGAGGAGACTGCTGGATCAGGGCAATGGCCCATCAAGTCCAGCAGCCTGTTCTCTCAGCGGCCAATCAGATGCCTGCGGGAAACCAGCACACAGAACCTGAGCGCAACATCACACTCCCCTCCTGGTTTGGAGCAAGTGGTATTCCAAAGTTTATTGCCTCCAACCGTGGAGGCAGAAAGCATAACCATCATGGTTAATAGTCACTGATAACGTTATTCTCCATCTAAACTGGTGGGTATCACCAACTCTGGGAGTGAATCCTATAGTTTAACTGCGTGCTGTGTGCAGACGTACTTCTTATGGATGCCTTAGCTGAGATTCCTGCACAGGGCCGGATTTAGGTTTGATGAGGCCCTAAGCTACTAAGCTCTCTACATGAGAAGAGAAGACTCCCTAGAAAAGACCCTGATGTTGGGAAAGATGGAGGGCACAAGGAGAAGGGGACGACAGAGGATGAGATGGTTGGACAGTGTTCTCAAAGCTACTAACATGAGTTTGGCCAAACTGCGAGAGGCAGTGAAGGATAGGCGTGCCTGGCGTGCTCTGGTCCGTGGGGTCACGAAGAGTCAGACGACGACTGAACAACTGAACAACAACAACAACAAAGCTACTGAAGGTAATAGGGCCCTTTATATGTCCAGCTGTCCTTTGTCAACAACAAATTGTCTGTTTTTTTGTGTTGAATATATGCTACAGTGGTGTCCCGCTAGACGAAAATAATTCGTTCTACGAGTGTCTTCATAGAGCGAATTTTTCGTCTAGCGAAGCAGCAATGCAGCGTGGAGGTTTTCACGCCGAAAAAAAAAAAATTGTCTTGTGAGGCAGCTCCATTGACTTTTTCGTCTTGCGGGGCAACCTTCCGCTAGCGAATGCCGTTCGTCTAGCGAGTTTTTTCGTCTAGCGAGGCATTCATCTAGCGGGGCACCACTGTATATGGTAATTTATGGACCTAATAGGTCCATACACACAACACAAAACACTGTTGCTGTTATGTAGGTTTTATTTTATTTGTTTTTTTAATCCTATATTTTGGAAATGTACATCCAGTTATTTCCCCCTTTAATTTTGCACACAAGCATGTCCGTATCAGGAGAAATCCACACTAAAACGCTGATGCATTTGCATAAGGAGTTTTGGGGGGAAATACACAGAAATGGGGAGAACTGAAGTTGAGACTGGAAAAATAAGAAAATCGGAGAAACTGAAATTGACATAATTGTCCACCTTTGCTTGAAACATAGGTGAGTTTCAAATTCAGTTTAGTGACATGGCATAATGAACTGCCATTCAAAGGGAGGAAAGGCAGAAGCTCATTGGGCATATATAAGCCAAAGTAGCTCCCCCACCCCCACCCTTAACCAGCAGTAAAATCAGAGGGCTGGAAACCGCCAAAAACCATCTAGTCTACAGGTAGCTTCCTGCCAAAATGCAGGACCACACCAGCAATGCAAACTGGACCATCGTGTGCTAAAAACAGGTAGCAGGTACACCACGGAAAGCTACCAGGGGAGCAAACAGTTCCAGATAACTCATGGGCCAAGCCACATGTTGCAAGGCAAAATAAAACAGGGTTGCCAGCCGGGGAGAAAACAGGTTCTTCGCTTCAGATATGTAAAATCGGGCAGGGTGCATTTGAGTTCAAGATTTCACAGGGGAAACGCTCCTGAGAAGTGAGTCCCTCGTTAGCTGTGGCATTTCTTAGTGACCAGAGGAAAGGAATGGTTTTCACTTATGACTCCTTTTATTATTTATTGCTATTTTGTTAGTCTCTCTCTCTCACTCACACACACACACACACACAGAGAGAGAAAGAGAAACTTGCTAAAATAAGTGACTTACTAAAATAAACAGTAAAAGCAGGGATAAAAGCAAGGATAAAAGAACTTTTAACACACAACTAGCACACATAGATAGATACTATAGAAAGTCTAATTCAATAATAATAATAATAAATTTAATAATATTTTTTTTATTTATACCCCGCCCTTCCCAGCCCAAAACCGGGCTCAGGGCGGCTAACACTAATTAAAATTCACAGCAAAAACATAAAAACAATCAATTTAAAATACAGATTAAAATACAAATTTAAAATTCAAAACTAAAACTGCAGTCTCATTTTCAAATAGCCCACCAATAAAAGAATGAAGCATAAGTATCAAACAGAAACCAGCCCAAAGGCCAGGTGGAACAGCTCCGTCTTGCAGGCCCTGCGGAAAGATGCCAAATCCCGCAGGGCCCTGGTCTCTTGTGATAGACTGTTCTAATTCAAGAAAAGTTGCCAATACCACCTGCCTGGTTTTGGATCAGACTGGTCAGTGTGTTCCCCCCCCCCTCACATTTTCTCATGCTAAAGCCCTCTTTATTCTCCATTGAGCCATTTATTTAAAATACTGACATTTGTAATCTCAGCCTGAATATTTATATAAAGCAAAACGAGATTGTGGTGAAAACGTTTTCTGTGGCGCAAAATGCCAGGTATATTTCAGCAAAGGAATACTATTCAAAGAAAAGGAGCCGAAAAAGGGTAACATTTACCCACATGGCTGCAGTTAAAGCAAACCTTTTTGACCACCCTGCTTCTCCACCCAACCCCGCATTAGTGTGGAAAGCAAAGGGAACAGTGCATTCAGAAAATATCAGGATTCATCCCACTTAAAGGATTTTAACATTGAAACACAACTAAGCAGGGCCGTTCATGTTCAGATTAGAAATGTCCATGCTTTGTTGCTCTTCACAGTTACGTTTACTACAAGAGCAAGGTGGATTTGCAGCTTGAAAAGGAAGATTAGCCTTTAGAACGGCAAGATAAAATTCAAATTTGTAGCACTTCATTTAACAGAGTATGAGCCCCAGGAGAGATAGGAAGACCAGAGGGAACAATACACCTCTCCTTGCCGCTTCAGGTAAAAATGCATTTGCTGGTTTTGCCTCTGTAAGATACAATAGTGTTAAGAGTGGCCGCCGGTGGGTTTGTTTAGCGCATATGAAATTAATCGGGGGGGGGGGGGGGGCTCTGTGAAATAACATTGATTCAATCAGCCATCTTTTAGAGTGAATTAGAGGAATGAACGCCATGAATATGTAAATCTGAAGTGATTAAGGGATTGAATTCCGCTTCTAAAAATGGAATAAAAACAGCCTGCAAATCTTTACCTAGGCAAGCCATGCCTGGGAGTTGCAACACCCGAGGCCTGTCGGGGCTGTGATAATTTCACTTCATTAAGTTCTAGGTATAAATAGAAGAGTATTTTCTCTGTGTGCCACCTTTGCTAGGCATAGTCAGAAAACACAGGGGTTATTGATTCCCTTGCATGGCTTCTGTGGGGAATACAACAGACGTCAAAGCAAGGCGAGCCCCACACCTTGTACCTGTTTGCTCAGACAGCAGCCAAAGACAATTAATTTCTGTCAAATAAATGCCAGTTTTTCCGCTAGCCCCCCCCCCAGTATTTTAAAAGGGGGAGGGAGCTAGATGCAAGAATTAAGGCAGTCAGTTAACTAAGGTGTATTGTGCACATAGTTTAATTCATCATTTGCCTCAGAATATTTGCCTGAATGAAAATGCCTTCCATCGCTTCTGGAAAAGACACAGGCCTAGATGCCCTTAATTCTGGATACAACTAATTAATGGGGTGGGGAAGAGTGAAGTGAGGTCACATTTTGTCTCCCACCTGACTTCCATGCATTGATTGGGTCTTCTTTTTTACATAAAACTCATCATATAACTTAATCATCTCTAGGACCTCCAGCAAATTCTCACTGGCCCCCAAATTGGGGGGTACAGTTGTTGTTGTTTGTAAGGCTGATTCATACATCCATCTCATGACTTTATCATCAAGTGCATGGGTATAAGGCCCAGGGGCCGGATCCGGCCCAGTCACCTTCTAAATCCGACCTGCGGACGGTCTGGGAACCAGCATGTTTTTACATGAGTAGAATGTGTGCTTTTATTTAAAATGCATCTCTTGGTTATTTGTGGGGCGTAGGAATGCATTCACCCCCCCCAATAATATATATATAGTCCGGGCCCCCACAAGGTCTGAGGGACAGTGGACTGGCCCCCTGCTGAAAAAGTTTGCTGACCCCTGATCAAGTGTTTACTTGCATATCTGAAACAGCTACCCCATACCAGTCACAAGGTTTCATATCACAGACACTTCAGACAGAATGCTTTTCAGTGCAGCTGGTAAGAACACTCATCAAACATTTAGACATGGAATAAGTCAGCAATTATCTTCAGAACTAGTCATTCAGTGGACAGGATCAGACACCAGCCAACAGATATAAACTAAGAAATATGAAACAGAGAAACAAAACTCATTTTTTTTTGCATTGTTTGGAATCAATATTATCAACTCTTAAATATACCCTCAAAATATTTGTCAAGTGTAATGCTCAAATATTTATGTATTGGCCAGAGAAGAAATGTAATAAACCCCAGAGCTTCCATCACTTATGGGATTCACAAAGCAGCTCACAATCTCTGTTACGATAAAATCAGTAAGATAAACTATCAAACTATCCAGGGACTCTGGAAGAGAGAGAGCAAAGGGTACTAACCCCTCTCATTTATGTATCACTTTTTGCATATGTCTTGAGGTGATTTACACACATACCATACAAACAGTTACAAACAGTTTGAAAAATACGACAAAAAGCAACTGAAATAACTTTAAAAAGAATAAAAAAAATACATATTTTCATCCAGTTGGAAGACTTGGACAAAACAAGCATGCCTTCAATTATTTCTGGAAAGTACGGATTTTGGGTGTCTGTTGTAACTTGGAGGGAATACTGTTCCACAGAACAGAGGCAGACATACTCAAAGCCCCACTGCAAGTTACTGTAGGGCCATTTGTTCCTATCACTGCAGTACTAGAATGGGAGAGTTCTTTCCTGCTGCATTTCTTCCTGCTTCCATGCCGCTGTTAAAGGTGTAGAAGCCTTCTCTGATAATGACTTGGCAACAGTAATATGATGATGTCACAAATTGCCAGGGACTCGGCAAAGGAGGAATGGTGGAGGCTGCCTCCCTAGCCTGACCCTTCCAGAGGAGAAGAAGACAGTTCAGAATTACAACAGGGGCTTGAGGAAGATCATGACTTCGAGGCAGATGAGAGGGAAAGCTGGGAAATAATGGGAGAGGAGGAAGAAGAAGCACTGGAGCGGGGGGGGGGGACAGCTGATGGATACAGTGTCTTTAGAAAGCATTCCAGACACCCCCTTCTCCCAGATCCCAGCAGGCATTGAAAGTAGGAGAGCAGAGAGCTCAGAAGCAGAGGTCACATCTCAGCACCCGTAGTGATGATGCATAATGGGAGAGAGGGAGGGGGTGGAGACTCACTCGGAACAACGCCATTACTCCCAAGTGGCTGCATTTCTAAGCCTCTGTCTGTGAATATTGAATAAAAAGCTGTTGGTAAGAACTTTCCTTGTCTTATCTGTTCCTGGCAACCTACCATGGGGGTTGGACTGTGGCCATAACTGTCCTGTACAGTTCCCATTCTTCCCTATTTTATCCCATTCTTCATTCATGCTGACAACTATCATCTCACATGTGAGATGTAATCCACTGAGAGCAGTCAAGTACTACATTCTTTCTTTTCCTAGAGTGGACATGCAAGGGGATGTTTGGTCCAGCCAGTCAAAACTTCCTGTTCCTCCTGGGGTGGAGCAGCCTTCCTAGTGGGTGGGGATGACCTTTCCAGACCTGGTAAAAGGACAAGGCATGCTATCTTCCTTTCGTTGTGCGAACTGCTGGACTGTTAGCCTGCAGTCACTAGGTAAATCTCCCTTATGGGGTAAACCTGTTTGTATATGTTTGAAACTTTAAGCCTAAAGCCTGACTTCAGGGATCACACTAAGCTCTGCCTGCCTGATTGTGAGTAAACTTTCTTTTTGTTACTTATGAATAAAACTTGTTTGCAACAAGTTTTCTGCTGTGTAAAGGGGAATGCACTCTGCTAAGTAAAGGAACTTGCTAGCGCAAGTTAGGAAGGATATTCATAAACAATATTTTATTGTTTTCCTGCCACCATGAACATTCCCACATCACATTGCTTCATGCATCGCTTCTTCTTCATCCTCCATAAACACCCCTTCAATAAATTATAAACGCATGACTAACCTGACCAACCCAAATCAACACAGGGCACACATGCAAGTGAGACTAAGTGTGCTAACATCGGCAATACTACAGGAGAGAGTCTAGAAAACACCACTCACAGAGAGACTATGTCCCTGTGGACAGAGTCATAGGACTCAGCTACATTAGTAAAAAAAAAAAAAAAAAGCGTTATAAATGTGTTATAACAATGTGGCACCAGATGGCACTGTGGAGTTCCGTCTCTCGGCAATGTCATTTCCCATTATGAGGTTTATAATGCGTTTCCCGGTAACGTTTTTTTAATGCGTCTAGATCCAGCCATATAAAATCAGTCGTGCATGTTATTTTGCACTGCCCCTTGTACCAGACAATTTGATCCAAGTTCATTAATCAATGGGTTGTTGGCAGGGAGTGGCAGTCAGACAAATGCAATGTAGCCTTCCTAACGTTTACCCAGGATGGGGATGAGATGAAGACAGTGGCCAGGTTTCTGCAATGCTCAATGAGGATCCGTGAATGTTATAAAACAGTATTTTAATTGTTTGATGCGGATTTTGCTGAGTGGTTTTAATTTACAGAACCTTTTGGGATTTTGTCTACATGCCAAGAAAGGTTTGAGATTGAGATAAAGGCATGAGCAGAAATGATGTCTGCTCTGCCTATTAGTCTATAAATTCCATGTTCCTCCTATGGTTTATAGGAGATAGATTTTTTAATATATAACTTCAGTTTAGTGGGTCAGCTCTAAACCAGGATGGTGAAATGGTTGGGGTGTTGGGACACAGGAGTTTGAATTCTCACTTTGCCCTGAAGCTCACTTGGGCCAGTCACTGCCTCTCAGCTTCACCTACGTCACAGGGTTGTTGAGAGGATAAAAAGGTAAAAAAAAGTAAAAAAGGACTCCTGGACAGTTAAGTCCATTCAAAGGCGACTATGGGGTTGCGGCGCTCATCTCGCTTGCCATTTACCTTCCTGCCACAGCGATACCTATTTACCTACTTGCATTGGCATGCTTTTGAACTGCTAAGTTGGCAGGAGCTGGGACAGAGCAACGGGAGCTCACTCCGTCACAGGGATTTGAACTGTTGACCCTCCAATCAGTAAGCCCAAGAGGCTCAGTGGTTTAGACCAGTGTTTTTCAACCACTGTTCCGCGGCACACTAGTGTGCCGTGAGATGTTGCCTGGTGTGCCGTGGGAAAATTACTTTATATATAGTCAATATAGGCACAGAGTTAATTTTTTTAACATTTTCTAATGGTGGTGTGCCTCGTGATTTTTTTCATGAAACAAGTGTGCCTTTGCCCAAAAAAGGTTGAAAAACACTGGTTTAGACCACAGCATGAGGCCTGCTGACCTGACCATTTTGTCCCCCTACTCACCATATTCAGTGTACCTTACTTGACACCTGAACTTTCCTCACAGGTACCTTACTTCATATTCAACAAAGCTTCCAGAATAGAGTTTGAAATGTTTCCTAACACTACTACTACTACTACTACTATAGCTAACAAAAGGCTCAGTGGTTTAGACCACAGCACCACCCGTGTGAGGATAAAATAAGGAGGGGGAAACCATGCATACCACCTATGTGCTCCTTGGAGGAAAAGGCGGGACATAAATGTAATAAATAAAATAATAAAATAAAATAAAATAAAATAAAATAAAAACAAGAGAGACTACAAGCATTGGGTGCTTGCACGTTCTGACCTTTGAATGCAGAACCTGCATCACATGTCACAAACAGTGGAAGTGAACCTAGTGGGCACCTTGTTAAAGAGTCAGCTAAGACTAAATCCTAAATCTTGAATCTGCTCTCATCTACACAGAGCTGTCTTAAGTAAATCTGGCGCCCTGGCACGAAGATTCCTCCGGTGCACCTCGCGCTCTGCTGGGCAGGGCCAGGTGCAGCGAGCAGCAGGAGGACATGGAGGGGCGGGTTGGGATGCTGCCTGCTCGGCCGAAGCAGTGGTGCCGTCCAGGGAGCCCTGGCTGCAGCACCAATGGGAAGCTCGCCAATGGCCTCCCCACACCCGCAGCCTGAGAAGAGGTTGGTGAGAGCGGCGCTGCCGGTGGGGCTGGAGGGCGCAGGCGCCCTCCTCAGGCCGTGGCGCTATGGCGCCTTGCGCCGGTAGCCTCAATGGCTAAGACGTCCCTGCATCTACAGGAATTCTCAAGGAGCACAACCAGCACATAACCTTCTTGGCACAAAAATGGGAGGAGATTTCTTTCTTTCTGGGTGGTTCCTTTCCAAACTGCTTTCTGGATGGTGTAATGGAGAACCAAAACTGCTGTGTATGTTCGGGAACAGATTTGCTTCAGACTATTTAATTCCCCCTCCGCCCGCCCCTCCCCTCCCTCTGCTGCACAACAATCTGGCCTAGAAATACTATATGTACAACCTTTCTCCTTGATGGCTGATAAATGGTTTCACCATTCTTTAAAGGTTGGGGAAAAGCAGCTACAGAAATAACAACTTAATATATTCCAGATTAGGCAGCATGCTATATTTGTAATAAAGACTCGTGTCCAGCATGGGTTGGCAGATTGCTCTTATGAACAATTATCCAAATAGCTATTAGGATATGATTGCACTCATTTCCAGGCAGTGCAGAATTGCCAGAGCTGAGCTTGGCTGGTGGCTGGATTTTGGTTTGACTTTTGGAAAAAACCACAAGAATTTGTCAGTCATCTTGGCTGTCAGGGAGGCTCCCTGTCTTGAGGCTGTGCTCTTTTTTCCTCTTTTAGTTGAAAAGGCAAAGATGTTTCTGATTTGGTTTCAATTTGTGTGCGATTCCAATTACAACGGGGGGGGGGGGAGAGAAGCCTCTCCTCCCCATGAGCTGCCTTCTTGATAAGGTTTATTCCCCACCACCACCAAGGCCTGAAAATAAAGGGGGCGGAATAGATACATAACTGCAGGCTGTTTATCTAACATATGTCTAATCTTGCCCTCCGACCAACTGGCCAAAAACAAAA